>NC_057800.1:407798264-408145725 GCF_018294505.1 Triticum aestivum | reverse complement strand
CGATATCGATATGGAGGGGGATAGCGATCGAGATTTAAAAATATTCATCAAATTTGAAAAAATATTCATGAATTCAAAAAGTGCCCATGAAATTTAAAAATATTCATGAGTTCAAAAAGTGCCCATGTAATACAATTGAGAAATGAAGACTATGATTTAAATACAATCGATCTTAGCTAGCTAGCTATCTGTTCACAATCTTCTTGCCCTTCTGTTTCGCAAATGGAGTTCTTCTGTGGAACGGACGTCCTTTAGGTAGGGTGGTCCTGCTTCTTCTTGTGGTGTATGCTGCTACTTCATCGTCGTCGTCATGTTCGATCTTCGGGTCGCCGTACTTGTCGAAGTCTTGCTCATTGGCTACTCCATCCATTCCGATGATCTTCCTTTTGCCTCTCCTCACGACAACATGACTGGGCTTTGACGGGTCGGTAATGAAGAAGCATTGGTCCACTTGGGAAGCCAGTACCCATGGCTCATTTTTCGCGGTGACGTTTGCGCCCGCGGTCTTGGATTTGGCTTCGGGTATAACCATGGTGTTGAAATACCGGTCTTCTTTTAGGACGCTCTTGGCCCATCTGACACGGAACATCGGGACCTTCTCTCCAGCGTAGCTCAGCTCCCAGATCTCCTCGATCCTTCCGTAGTATCTGTCCTTGTCGTTACCGGTGTAGGATTCCACCGTTACCCCAGAGTTCTGATAACCATCGCTCTTCATGTCCTTGTCCTCGGTGTAGAATGTGTAGCCGTTGATATTGTACGCCTCATAGGTCATCAGGTTGTGCTCGGCGCCCTGTGACAAGGCGAATATGAGTTGTTCTTCCACGGAAGAATCCTCATGTAAAGGGTACGATAGAAGCTTCTGCTTGAACCAACGCGTGAAACATGAGTTGTGCTCTTTGATTATATTTTCGTCCGTCCTCTGTTGGCCTCGGTCATTGTACGTCTTCTCAATAAAGGTTTTGTGCTCTACCACCCAAGGATCGACCACGTCTATGTGTTGTAGCGCGACTAGGTTTGCTCTTTCAAAGTCGGTGAGTCGACCCTCGAAGTCAACATGCATTTCGCGGCGACCCTCATGGTGACCCCATCCAGCGAGCCTGCCGAGGTGCCTGTTGGTGGGCAGACCAATGGGGTTCTTGATGCCTAGATAATTCGTGTAGTAGAAGATGCACTCTTCGGTCAGAAAGCCCCTGGCTATGCTTCCCTCTGGACGTGACATGTTGCGAACGTATCCTTTGATGACACCATTCATCCTTTCGAACGGCATCATGCTGTGCATGAACGTCGGCCCGAGTTGGATGATATCCTCCATGATATGGACCAGCAGATGCACCATAACATCAAAGAATGCGGGCGGGAAGTACATCTCAAGCTCGCATAGTATCACCATGATCTCTTCCTGTAGTCTTCTGAGTTGCCTCACGCCAACCGACTTCCGAGAGATGACGTCGAAAAAGTTGCATAGGCCAAATAGCATTTCACGGATGTGCGCGTCCATGATCCCACAGATTGCAACTGGAAGTATCTGCGTCATCAGCACGTGACAGTCGTGAGACTTCATCCCGCTGAACTTCTGCTTCGCTGGGTCTAGGTATCTGCTTATCTTCCCCGCGTAACCGTAAGGAAGTTTTACTCCTACGAGGCAGGTGAAAAACTGCTCGATCTCCTCCGGACTTAGAGTGAAGCACGCGGGAGGGTAGTCATTTCCGGTCTTCTTGGCCTTTTTGCCTTTGCGGCGACTTACTGTGTCCTGCTTCGCCTCATCATCATCATCATTAGCGTGAAGCTCCTCCCTGATGCCCATTGATTTCAAGTCTGCCCTTGGTTTCGGCCCATCTTTGGTCCTCTCTAGCATGTTGAGCAGGGTACCAAGCATACTCTCGCACACGTTCTTCGTGATATGCATGACATTAAGGCTGTGAGGCACACTATGGATCTTCCAGTACGGCAAGTCCCAGAAAACAGACCTCGTTTTCCATACCTTCAGCAGCGGCTCTGGTGCCTTTCGCTTCTTTCCCGGCTCTGGCGCCTTTTGCTTCTTTCTTGGCAGTGGGCAATCTTTCCAATTTTTTAACAGCTTGTCTATTTCCTGGCCGCTCCTCGTACGCAGGCGTCTTCGGGGTTCGGTTTCACCATCGAACAGATCCTTGCGTTTTCTCCACGGGTCATCGTCACGAAGCCACCTTCGATGTCCCATGAACACGGTTTTCGAAGACCCGGGATCTCTATCTAGCTGGCGATACGTTGTGTCATCCATGCACCTAACGCATCCAGAAAATCCGTGGACCACTTGCCCCGCGAGATATCCATAACCGAGATAGTCGTGCACCATCGTGAGCAGTGCGGCTCTCATAGGGAAATATTCTTTCTGTGCGGCGTCCCACGTACTGGCTGGCGTTTTCCACAGCGTGTCTAGCTCCTCTTTTCAGCAGCCCCAGATACAGATTGATGTCGTTCCCTGGTTGTTTCGGCCCTTCAATTAGCATACTCATGTGAATGTACTTCCTCTTCATGCACAACCAGGGGGGAAGGTTGTACATCCACACAAACACAGGCCAGGTGCTATGTGTGCTTCTCTGGCTGCCAAATGGATTGACTCCATCGGTGCTCGCGCCCAGCATGATGTTCCTTGGATCGTTCCCAAATTCTGGGTCTTCGAAGTTCAACGCTTGCCACTGGCTCACATCCTTAGGGTGACTCAACATCTTGTCTTTTTTATTTATCTCCGGATCATTTCCGTCATCTTCCCGCAGCTTTGCTATGTTAGGGTCCACGAAATACCACTGCAGACGAGGAGTGACCGGAAAGTACCACACCACTTTTCGAGGAGCTTTATTCCTCTTCTTGTATGGAGTGACACCGCACACTGGACATATGGTAGACTCCGCGTGCTCATCCCGATAAATGATGCAATTGTTCATGCACACATGGTATTTCACGTGCGGTAAATCCAGAGGACACACAATTTTCTTCGCCTCCTCGAAACTGGTCGGGCACTTGTTCCCCTTGGGAAGACGTTCGTGCCAGAATGACATGTTCTCGTCGAAGCATGCGTCGGTCATTTTGTGTTTTACCTTCATCTCCAGAGCCATGAGCGTTACTTTCAGGCGGGTATCCTTGGGCCTGCATCCTTCATACAATGGAGTAACCGCGTCTATCTCTAGTTGATCCAGCTTGGCTTTCTCTCGGGCGGCAGCTCTTGCGTTATCCGTCTGCTTGAGAAGCAGCTCTTGAATATGAGGGTCCTGCACCCAGCCTCCATCGTCGTCTGCTCCGGCATCTTCATCTTCATGATCATGCCCTTCGTCTTGATCTTCCTCATAATCATGTTCGGCATCTTCTACATGATGACTATGTACAACATCACCGTCGTGATCATTTCCTAGAGATTCTTCGTCTTCTCGCCCGCCCTCGCCACGGTGGTTGTCTTGCTGCCCTTCCTCATTTCTTGCCCGGCCCCCATGGACGACTACATAGTCATCTTCATCACCTTGCCACCGATAGCCATCCATGAAACCACGCAAGAGCAGGTGGTCCCGCACCTACCCGGAATCCGGGTCCGCAATACGACTCTTCAGCTTGCATCTTCGACACAGACATCTTATCTCCGTCTCATTCTTTTGAAGCATCTTGGCCTTCGCGGAGCTCAAAAACCTATTCATGATGCCTTCGGTCATCGTGCGGACCATGGTCGCCTGCGGGGTAGAGCAAAACGATATTTAGAACCAAGAAAAAATTTGGCATGACTTTCCCTAAAAATAGGACAAAAAAGAATGCATAGTGCCAAAATTCTCGCCGAAACGGAAATGAATCAATATTCCGGCAAAATATTGGCAACTATCACATTTCAAATACCGGTACCTACAAACACAAACATATATGCAACACCACAAACATATGCAACACCACAAACATACATAGATCTAGCAAGGCCATAAAAAGTGCATGTGCACGTTGTTGGAGCGAGGTAGGGAGAAAAAAAGTAGATCTACAACATAAAGATAGCTTTCCCCTTACTTACCTATCAAAAAAGGTAATTTAACCACTTAATTTTGATGAATCTATGGTGCAAATGAGGTGAGGAGGAGGAGGCAGCCGACACAAGCTTGGAGGAGGAGGTGGAGAGAATGAAGTGGGGAAAGTGAGTGTGTAGGTGTGGCTGTCCAAAATATCTAGCTGGTCCCAGGTTACTAATGGCGCACCAGAGACAAATGCGCCATTAGTAACCCTTGTTACTAATGGCGCACCAGCTTGAGGTGCGCCATTAGTAACCCTTGTTACTAATGGCGCACCAGCTTGAGGTGCGCCATTAGTAGTTTTGCAAAAAAAATAAAAAAAATAAAAAAATAGTAGTGGCGCACTGTGTAGGAGGTGCGCCATTACTAGTTAAACTAGTAATGGCGCACTACTCCCTGGTGCGCCATTAGAATTTTTGGAATTTTTTTTTGTTACTAATGGCGCACCATGGGTCTAGTGCGCCATTAGTGTCTACCACACTAATGGCGCACCGACTCATGGTGTGCCATTACTATATAGTAGTGGCGCACCACATGTCTGGTGCGCCATTAGTGGCCATATCATCTATAGCCCTTTTCCTAGTAGTGTCTTTATTTTAAACCCCTGGGCCAGTGCTCCTTTGAGTGTTGGTACAAACTAGAGCCCCTTGCAGCGCCACCTCGGGGAAACTTGAGGGCTAGTTTTAGTTGTACCGATTGCTCATCCGTTGTGCCCTGAGAACGAGATATGTGCAACTCCTATGGGGATTTGTCGGCACAATAGGGTGGTCTTGTTGGTCTTGTTTTACCACTGTCAAAATTTCTTGTAACCGGGATTCCGAGACTGACCGGGTCTTCCCGGGAGAAGGAATATCCTTCGTTGACCGTGAGAGCTTGTGATGGGCTAAGTTGGGACACCCCTGCAGGGTATAAACTTTTGAGAGCCGTGCCCGCGGTTATGTGGAAGATGGGAATTTGTTAATATCCGGTTGTAGAGAACTTGATACTTAACTTAATTAAAATGAATCAACTGCATTTGTAGCCGTGATGGTCTCTTTCGGCGGAGTCCGGGAAGAGAACACGGTCTTATGTTATGCTTGAACGTAAGTAGTTTCAGGATCACTTCTTGATCTCTTCTAGCTACTCGACCGTTGCGTTGCTTCTCTTCTCGCTCTCTTTTGCATATGATAGCCACCATATATGCTTAGTGCTTGCTGCAGCTCCACCTCACTACCCTTTCCTACCCATAAGCTTAAATAGTCTTGATCTCGCGGGTGTGAGATTGCTGAGTCCTCGTGACTCACGTATACTTCCAAACAGTTGCAGGTGCCGAGGATACCAGTGCAGGTGATGATGCTGAACTCATGTGGGATTTCTATGAGGATTCGGGTCGTTACTACATTTCGTTTCCTGATGATCTGTAGTGGAGCCCAGTAGGAACGATCGGGGATCTAGCATTTGGGGTTGTCTTCCTTTATTTTGGGTTCCATAGTCGGACCTTTGATTGTACTTTGGATGATGTATGGATTATTTATGTATTGTGTGAAGTGGCGATTGTAAGCCAACTCTTTATGCCTTTCTATTCACTACATGGGATTGTGTGAAGATTACCCCTCTTGAGACAAACCTACCATGCGACTATGCCTCTAAGTCGTGCCCCGACACGTGGGAGATATAGCCGCATTGTGGGTGTTATAGTGGATCACTGGACAGCAGTCAAGAACATCCTGAAATACCTGAAAAGGACTAAGGATATGTTTCTCATTTATGGAGGTGACAAAGAGCTCGTCGTAAATGGTTACGTCGATGCAAGCTTTGACACTGATCCAGATGACTCTAAGTCACAAACCAGATACGTGTTTTTATTGAACAGTGGAGCTGTCAGTTGGTGCAGTACTAAGCAAAGCGTCGTGGCGGGATCTACGTGTGAAGCGGAGTACATAGCTGCTTCAGAAGCAGCAAATGAAGGAGTCTGGATGAAGGAGTTCATATCTGATCTAGGTATCATACCTAGTGCATCGGGTCCAATGAAAATCTTTTGTGACAATACTGGTGCAATTGCCTTGGCAAAGGAATCCAGATTTCACAAAAAAAAACACATCAAGAGACGCTTCAATTCCATCCGTGATCAAGTCAAGGAGGGAGACATAGAGATTTGCAAGATACATACGGATCTGAATGTTGCAGACCCGTTGACTAAGCCTCTCTCACGAACAAAACATGATCAACACCAAGACTCCATGGGTGTTAGAATCATTACTGTGTAATCTAGATTATTGACTCTAGTGCAAGTGGGAGACTGAAGGAAATATGCCCTAGAGGCAATAATAAAGTTGTTATTTATATTTCCTTATATCATGATAAATGTTTATTATTCATGCTAGAATTGTATTAACCGGAAACTTAGTAGATGTGTGAATACATAGACAAACAAAGTGTCACTAGTTTGCCTCTACTTGACTAGCTCGTTGAATCAATGATGGTTATGTTTCCTAACCATAGACATGAGTTGTCATTTGATTAACGGGATCACATCATTAGAGAATGATGTGATTGACTTGACCCATCCGTTAGCTTAGCATGATGATCGTTTAGTTTGTTGCTATTGCTTTCTTCATGACTTATACATGTTCCTATGACTATGAGATTATGCAACTCCCGAGTACTGGAGGAACACTTTGTGTGCTACCAAATGTCACAACGTAACTGGGTGATTATAAAGGTTCTCTACAGGTGTCACCGATGGTACTTGTTGAGTTGGCATAGATCGAGATTAGGATTTGTCACTCTGATTGTCAGAGAGGTATCTCGGGGCCCTCTCAGTAATGCATATCACAATAAGCCTTGCAAGCAATGTAGCATTATGGTACGAGTAAAGAGACTTACCGGTAATGAGATTGAACTAGGTATTGAGATACTGACGACCGAATCTCGAGCAAGTAACATACCGATGACAAAGGGAGCAACGTATGTTGTTATGCGGTTTGACCAATAAAGATCTTCATAGAATATGTAGTAACCAATATGAGCATCCAAGTTCCGCTATTGGTTATTGACCGGAGACGAGTATCGATCATGTCTACATAATTCTCGAACCCATAGGATCCACACGCTTAAAGTTCGGTGACGATCAGTAATATGAGTTTATGTGTTTTGATGTACCGAAGGTAGTTCGGAGTCCCGGATATGATCACGGACATGACGAGGAGTCTCGAAATGGCCGAGACATAGTGATTAATATATTGGAAGCCTATATTTGGACATCAGAATAGTTCCGGGTGAAATCGGGATTTTACCGGAGTGCCAGGAGGGTTATCGGAACCCCTCGGGGGTTAATGGGCCTTGTTGGGCCCTAGTGTAGAGAGAGAGAGGGGGGCCGGCCAGGGCAGGCCACACGCCCCCTCCCCTTGAGTCCTAATAGGACAAGGAAGGGGGGCGGCGCCCCCTTGCGTTTCCCCCTCTCCCACTCCCTCCTTCTCCCTCCTAGTGGGACTAGGAAAGGGGAGTCCTACTCCCACTAGGAGGAGGACTCCTCCTCTTGGCGCGCCCTACAAGGGCCATCCAGCCTCCCCCTTGCTCCTTTATATATGGGGGCATGGGGGCACCCCAAGACACACAAGTTGATCAGTTGATCTTTTAGTCGTGTGTGGTGCCCCCTCCACTGTAATCCACCTCGGTTATATCGTAGTGGTGCTTAGGCAAAGCCCTGCGTCGGTAGCAGCAGCATCACCGTCATCATGCCGTCGTGCTGACAGAACTCTCCCTCGAAGCTCTGCTGGATCGGAGTTCGTGGGACGTCACCGAGCTGAACGTGTGCTGAACTCGGAGGTGCCATGTGTTCGGTACTTGGATCGGTCGGATCATGAAGACGTACGACTACATCAACCCCGTTCTCATAACACTTCCTCTTACGGTCTACGAGGGTACATGGACGACACTCTCCTCTCTCGTTGCTATGCATCACCATGATCTTGCGTGTGCGTAGGATTTTTTTTGAAATTACTGTGTTCCCAACACAAGTTATAGCTTACAGAACACTAATGGACAGGAGGTAGAAATTATCGGTTTGGCTTGTGGGAGATCGCTGTGCCGGTCAATCTTCTCAACTCCTTGTCAAAGCCAAGTTCACGGTAGGAACGTGCAGCCTCATGCAGATGAGAATGAATGCAGGATGCGATCCTATCTGTATGCATATGCAAATGCTCATGAAATGCTTATGCAGTGATCTTGGAATGCTCATGCATGCATGCAATCTTGATCGGGGACCCCCACAGTGCTTCTTTATTTTCTCTTGCACAGGGTCATTGCCCTGGCTTTGTACAAGGGGTTACATGCTGCTGAGGCAAGGCCTGTACAAAAGGGTGGCTGCCGGGCAAGGCCCGACAGCCGCGCCTTATGGGTAGAACTTGCGGAGATGCTCAATATTACATGAGTTTTGCAATTGAATGCCATCTCCGGTCTCCAGACGGTCTGCACCAAGTCTAGTGACTCGTACTACCCCGTAAGGGCCTTCCCACTTTGGTGACAACTTATTTGTACCCTTGGCGGATTGAACGCGCCTAAGGACAAGGTCACCTTCCTCAAAACACTGGGTGTGAACCCTACGGCTATGATAGCGATGCATGGCTTGCTGATAGCGTGCAGTACGCGTAGCAGCCCGCAGATGGTTCTCCTCGAGTAGCACAACATCGTCACGCCCGTGCCGATCTTGCGCTACTTCATCGTAGGCAAGCACTCGAGGTGACTCATAAATGAGTTCCACGGGGATAACTGCTTTTGCCCCGTAGACCAGGGAGAAGGGAGTCTACCCGTAGCTCGGTTTGGTGTCATTCTGAGGGACCAGAGAACTACCAATAGCTCCTCAATCCACTGCCTGCCGTACTTTTGTAGCTTATCAAAAGTTCTTGTCTTAGTCCATGCAGCACTTCAGCGTTCGCCCTCTCAGCTTGTCCATTGCTTCGGGGGTGTGCCACGGAGGCAAATGAGATCTTGCATCCGAGGGCATGAACATATTGCATGAAGGCGCGACTCGTAAACTGGGTGCCGTTGTCGGTAACGATCCTTGCCAGAACTCCAAAACGACACACCAGTCCTTTCAAGAACTTGATAGCTGACTGATGAGTCACCTTTCTCATGGCAGTCACTTCCAGCCACTTTGTAAACTTATCGATATCAACGAACAAGAATTCAAAGCCCCCGATTGCTCGGAGGAAGGGGCCGAGGATATCGAGCCCCCATACCAAAAATGGTCATGATAGAGGGATTGTTTGAAGAGCTTGGGCAGGCAGGTGGGTTTTCTTGGAATGGAACTGGCACATGCCTTTGTGTATCTCAGCCAGTAGTTCCTTTCCTTCTTCCTAACAGATGCACTTCAATTTCACACCATTGGGCCTTCTTTTGTATAGAGTGTCATCGACAAACTGATACATACTGGCCCTCTAGGCTACTTTTTCAGCTTCATCTTGGTTGCCGGGAAGCTCTCCGGTTTGGAGGAAGTGGACAATGTGACTTGCCCAAGTTGGAGCCTCGGGCTCGGCAATGAGGACTAGCGGAACCTCCTCTGCTGCGGGAGCTCATGCCTTGTTCGCGGGGTCCATGGCCCGACTGAAGGGTGTGGTCCGGTAGGCTGTGAGGAGTTATTTACGGCAGGGTCTCTGCCAAGAGCGGACAGCTCTATCAGGAGAGGCTTACCGGAGTCCAACTTTCTTCTTCTCCGGGCCAATGTTGTTGGGGATACAGAGGGCTGAGTGAGATGGAGAACAAAAGTCCCTGGTTCCACAGGAAGCTTTTGCGTAGCACACTTTGATAGATGATCGGCTATGCTATTTTCCGCACGGGGTACGTGCTCTGTTTGGAATCCGTCAAAGCGCTCCTCCAATCTCCTCACTTACTCGACGTATGCCTCCACCACATGCTGTGAATCTCCTCGAATGATCAGCTTCTTAATTCCTAGTTTAGTTGCAATCCCGAGCCCGGCAAGGAGCCCTTCATACTCAGTTGTATTGTTGGTTGCTTCTTCCCGGGCAAAATGCATTTGGATGACGTACTTCAAGTGCTCCCCGGAGGGGGCGACAAGAAGCACGTTAGCTCCTGCACCTTGTAGGGAAAAAGCACCATCAAAATACAGAATCCATTCTTGGGATGATTGCTTGCCGGGAATAACTATCTCTGTTATTTCCTCATCAGGGGTTGGCGTCCATTCTGCAATAAACTCTGCCAATGTCCCGCTCTGAATAGTTGATGTGCTCTCAAACTTCAAACCAAAACTGGATGACTCCAAATCCCACTCCACTATTATGCCGGTAGCCTCTGGGTTTTGGAGTATCCTTTGCGACGGTAAACGAGTGACAACCGTGATCTCATGGGCTTGGAAGTACTGGCGTGGTTTCCTTCAGGCCATGATGAGACCAAAGATCAACTTTTGTATGCCAGAGTACCTCAATCTAGCCCCCTGTTACAAGGAGCCGATGAAGTACACTCGGCGTCGCACCACTTTCTTCCTTGCCGTGTCCTTGGGGTTGCTCTCGTTGCCGTGCTCATTGCTGTCATGATCCTTTTCTGATTCTGCCGGTCTCTGCTCACCCTCTGCCTCATCCACTTTTCACTACGCTACCAAGGCTGCCCTGACCACTTGGTTGGTTACCGCTAAGTATAGCAACAACGGCTCTTGGGGTTTGGGAGCAACCAAGGTAGGCATAGAGGACAAGTAGGCCTTCAACTCTTGCAAAGTTGCATCTGCTTCTGGGGTCCACTTAATAGGCCCTGCCTTCTTCAAAATTTTGAAGAACGGCAGGGCGCGCTCGGCAGACTTGGAGATGAATTTGCTTAGCGCGACAATGCATCCCATCAGACGCCTCACATCCTTAACTGTCCTTGGCGCTTGGATTTGCTCGATAGATTTGATCTTGTCGGGGTTGGCTTCGATCCCATGATGGATACAAAGAACCCAAGCAACTTGCCGGAGGGAACACCAAATACACACTTTTCCGGGTTGAGCTTCAAATCGATCTTGTGCAGATTAGCAAATGTCTCCTCCAAATCTTGAATAAGGGTGGTTCTATCCTTGGTCTTGACCACGATGTCATCCATATAAGCTTCTATGTTTCTGTGTAGATGGAGCTCAAAACTAATCTGAACTGCCCTTGAAAAAGTAGACCGGCACTCTTTAATCCAAATGGCATGCGGATAAAACAGTACGTACCACATGGAGTAATGAACGACGTCTTCTGTTCATCTTCCTTGGACATGAAGATTTGGTGATACCCAGAATATGCATCCAGAAAGGAGAGCAAATCACAACCTGAAGTGGAATCCACAATCTGATCGATACGCAACAAGGGAAATAGGTCCTTCGGGCAAGCTTTCTTGAGATCTGTGAAATCTATGCAAAGCCTCCACTTCCCGTTAGCCTTCCGGAGTACCAATGGATTTGCCAACCACGTGGGATGCAACACTCCTCAGACCAAACCAGCTGCCTCAAGTTTTGTGATCACTTTCGTAATGAACTGCTGCCTCTCCAAGGCCTGCTTCTGAACTTTCTGCTTGATGGGTTGGGCGTGTGGGAAGACATCAAGGTTGTTCTCAATTACCTCCCTGGGAACACCGGGGATATCAGATGGTTGCCAAGAAAACACATTGATATTCGCCCGCGGGAAGGCAACGAGCGTGCTTTCCTATTTTTCATTGAGGGTGGCGCTGATAGTGAAAGTACCATCAACGCCAGCCAGCCCTGTCGAGACCTTCTTCACTTGGGGTGCATCGACCTTGGATCTCTTCTTGTTGGAACACTCCGGCACGTCGTCAATGGGTGTCATGCACTTGGTAGGGGCACGCTTGCCGGACTATTTGCCGGAGTTCCTTCAACCTCTCTTTTTTCCTTTGCTTCCCTCAGCGGGAACCACTGCTGCAGCTGCCTCTGCCGCGACCGCGTCCCAGTACATCTTGTCCACACAAATGATTGCATCCTTCTCATCCGATGGGATGGTGATGACTCCTAGTGGCCCAGGCATCTTCAAGGTGTTGTAGGCATAATGGGATGCCACCATGAATTTAGCCAAGGCCGGGTGTCCAAGAATTCCATTGTATGGCAGGGGGAGATCGACCACATCAAACACAATCCTCTCGGTCCGGTAGTTTAGTTCTCCCCTAAACGTTACTGGCAACATGATCTTTCCCTTAGGATGGCTCCTGCGAGATTAACTCCTTAAAACGTGTCGATAACCTTTCCTCTGGTATCTGAAGCCTGCCAATAACTATTGGGGAAATCAGATTCAACCCAGCCCCGCTGTCCACCAGCATCTTTGTGACCTTGAGGTTGCAAATCGTTGGGAGACCAACAATGGCAAACACCCTATTGCATTGGTATGGTTAGGGTGATCCTCCTCTTCAAAGATGATGGGCGTATTGGACCACTTGAGCGGCTTCCGGGCCTCTGGCGCTGGTTCAATGGCATTGACTTCTCGCGCCCACCGCTTGAGTTGGCGGTGAGAGGTGTGCAGAGATGCACCCTCGTCAATGCACATGGCGTTCGTGGCCTTTTGAAACTCTTGCTCACTGGTTTTCTCTTCATCCCCTCCATCACTCTCATCATCACAAGCTTCCTTCTCTCGACCTCTGGCGGGCTTTCCTTGGTTCCTAAAGGGTTTGTCAGGGCGATTTACTTCACCACCTCGGCCCTTACTGCCAGCAACATTCTGACCTTTTCCTTGTCACACTTCTCATACTCTGCTCTCTGTCTCTTGACAAGCTGCTCAACCTGATAACACTCTTGAAGGTCATGGCCCTTGGTCCGATGAATCTTGCAGTACGACCCATCACCTTTCCTGGCTTTCTCGGTAGCAGTGGCTTCCCGATAGTCAGTGCACACGGCAGCTTCCTTGACGGGGGCCTCAGCTTTGGCCTTCTTGCTGGTACTAGGCGCACCCGATCCTTCAACAGTCATCACTGCCTTATCCCTTCGCTTCTTACTGTGTTTATTACCCTTCTTCTGACTGGTTGATTCATCATCATCCTCTGAATCAGCATTGGTGTAATCTTCCTCTCTGGGCAACTTCCTTCCCTCCTCCATCTAAGCACACTTATCCACCAACGGGTAAAGCTCCTTCACAGTCTTGGGAAACTGTACGTTCATCTTGGAACGTATCCGGCGGTTGCATACATTGGAGTGGAATGCAGCTATTACGGTTGCCGGATGTCTATTTGGGATGTTTCTATGAACTTTGTTGAATCTCTGTAAATACTTATGGAGGGTTTCTCCTTCTGTTGGAGAAGTTGCAAGTCACTGGGCCTGCCGGGTTCTTGATGACCGCCAGTGAAGGCGCCAATGAACTCATGGCACATGTCAGCCCATGACGAAATGGAGTTCTCCGGTAGGTGCATCAGCCAAAACCTCACGTTGGACTTGAGGACCAAAGGGAAGTAGTTGGCAAACACCTCCTCATCTCTTCCCTCGGTAGCCTGAACAGCAATGGTGTAGATGCTCAGGAACTCTGCCGAGTTCAGCCTCCCATCATACTTCTCAGGTATCTCTGGCTTGAATGTACGAACGGACGGCCAACGGACTTGCCGCAACTCACGAGTAAAGGCAGGGCAGCCAACCTTGAAAGGTAGGCACCCGCCAACAACGAGCGTGGGCTCGTCGACATAGGGGCCGTCGCGCCCATCGGTCTGGCGGAGGTCACCGTGGCATTGCTCGACAATGACGTGCGTGTCTCCTCTCCGCCTATCCTCCGGGGCTCGCCGTTGGCCTGGACGTGCTCAAGGGTCAGAAGAGGCCATCAAGACATCGCCGGGGTCTTGATTCTGTTGCGCTCACGCTGGCTGTCGTCATGGGGAATGTACCGTGGGGATGGTATCGGTGTCAAAACCGGCCGATCTCGGGTAGGGGTCTCGAACTGTGCGTCTGAGGATCGAAGGTAACAAGGGACAAGGGGAACACGATGTTTACCCAGGTTCGGGCCCTCTTAATGGAGGTAAAAACCTACGTCCTGCTTGATTGTATTTGATGAGTATAGGGTTACAAGAGTTGATCTACCTCGAGATCGTAGTGGCTAAACCCTAGATGCCTAGCCTGTATGATTATGATAGCCTCTACAGACTAAACCCTCCAGTTTATATACACACCGGAGGGGCCTAGGGTTGTACAGAGTCGGTTTGTGGAAGAAGGAAATTACATATCAGGACACCAATCTTTCTATCCATGCACAGGAGAGTCCTACCCGCACACGGGGGAAAGCATTATGCTTTCTATCTTCATGGACAATCAGTCCGGCCCACATCTAGTAGTCCGGACACCCGAGGAACCCCTAATCCAAGACTCCCTTAGTAGCCCCCAAACTGGTCTTCAAATGATGATGCAATATCCGGCTTACGTCTTCGGCTTTTGCAAGGTTGGTTCTTCATCGTATACTGGGCGGACAATAGTTCAGCCCTGGCTTCCTTGTTCCGTCTTTATGACTCCTTCCATGTCGCCTCGATTTCCATGCGCTGGGCGAATGCGAACGGTCCACCATTTTTTATTGAAAAGAAAACACCCGGCCACGCAGGGATGGTGCCTATATAAAGAGATCGAATCCTCAAAGTACCACCCGCATCGCGCAGAGGAAACACCAAGATCAGCCACAAAAAAGAAACTTCCAAACATGGCCAGCGCCCCAGGCTCTTCTTCGCACCCCATGGCCCTCAAGAGGGCGATTGGCAGAGCTGCTCAGTGCCTCATCTTCAGCTGAGTCAGCTCCAGACGCAGGGATATCTTCCCCTAAAAAATCTAGTCTCCGTTCGAGCAGGATTGGCCTCAATAGGCAACGATGTGCTAGCTGAAAATTTCCCCAACCCTAATAGGGAGGAGAGAGTGTGCTTCATCCCATTCCTTTTGCGGGGCTTAGGCTTTCCAATCCATTCCTTTCTCAGGGGTCTATTGAAATTTTACGGCATCCAGCTGCACAACCTCACCCCAGGTTCAATTCTGCACATCTCAGGTTTCATTTCCCTTTGCGAGCTGTTCTTGGGCATTGAGGTCCATTTCAAACTATGGAAAAAGTTCTTTTGTCTTGTCCCCCGCCATCGAGGAGGCTCCATATTTGAAGTGGGCGGTGACGAAGTATGGCGTATAGCCGGATCCGGATAGCCCGTTGGAACTCCCAAAGAGACATATCCACAGTGGTCTTCGGAGTGGTTTTACATGGATGACGTCCCACTGCCAGACCCAGTTCGGTGCGGCCTTCCGGAATTTTCCAGCGCCCCCTTAAAGAAGCGCCTCAATTGGTGTCCCCGAAGTCTCAAGGAGGAGGACAACGAGGAAATAAAAAGGCTGGTCAGCAGAGTCTGATTATTAGCCCATACCGGGCTCTCGATAATTGAGGTTATGGCAATTGCAATAAAAAGATGCGTCCAGTCCCTCCAGTCCAGAGTAACTCCCTTATGGTGGTACAACGGAGAAGACGATGCATCTCGTTATAGAAGCAAGGGTCCAGATACCCCAACTGAGCTGGCGATGATCCTGATCGATCTGTACAAGGGCGAAAAGGAAGATTTCCTCTGCTTCAACTGCCGGGAAGGTTACTCCATGTACAACCCCATTGAATGGGTAAGATTTTGATTACCTGTGTTGCTTTATATCATGGCATGATAATCCAATTGTTTTTTGTTACAAAACAGTCATGGAGGAAGATGATCAAGGACGTTCACTGTCCCGCCCCACAGCCAGAGGATCACAATCGTGATGAAGACCTTGGATTCTGTGAGGATCCAGATATATACATAGAGTCCGATGATGGGTTATTTTATCAAGCGAGCCTTGACGGCTCGGAAGTGGCTATTACAACAGACTACCCCCGCCCTTATCCTTTCTCCATCGTAAGTATTCAAAGAGCCTTCAAAAAGAAATCCCCATTTGCGCCTTTATCCCTTATACCAAACCGTACTTTATAGGATCGGCGTGCGGCAGGCCGCACCCCTTCGGGAGCGGCCCCTGCGCAGGGTGATCATTCAAAACGAAAGGAGACCGAGAGTGTCGTAGAGGCCTCACAGTCTTCCAAGAGGTATGTCCGCTTGATACATGCCTCGGCACGAGTTCGGATTACTAAAGTCCCTTTTTCTTCTTGATTCAGAAGAAACACGCGGCAGACTGTGGGAAAACACCCTGCTAGCCGAATGTCAGCCAATCCGGAGCCGGACTCATCAACTGGGATGAGGGCCAATGCAATGCCAGTTCTGCCGCCTCATGAGTATTCAGATGACGTATCCGTGGTGAATTCTGGGGTGGAGAGCGTAATGAATCACTGCCGACTGAAAGAGGCCATGCGCGCTCCAGCCTTTTCCGAGCAGGAATTTACCGCACTCAGTTCGGTGGACGCATATATCCGGGCCGCTCGAGACGGACTTGGCGAAATCACTCAGTTGTTCTCAAAGAATATACAGGTAAAATTTTGTGCAATTTTGATAGTCATATGCCAGTAGCCCCCGAGACTTGAAGCAGTGAAGCAAACCGATTTAAGGATCGATATGACGTGCAGGTTCTCAAAGAGAAGAAGAATGCGCTATCCCAGGAGCTGAAGACAAACTAGACGCAGCTGAATGCCGTCACCGCCGAACTAGCGGAAATGAAAAAGGTTGGAAATAGAACGTCCAAGAAGAAAAAACACGAGGAGGAAAAAGACGAACAATCCGAAGAGATAGAGAGCTTAAAGGCTCAGTTATCGGCCGCTCAAAAAGAAAATGAGAAGTTGAAGTGTGACATGTTCGGTATGAATTTTTTGAAACCACCACAGGGGCTCATGTTTAGTCCACAATTCGGAATGTCATAACTCTGTTGCTGCATGTCTGTTAACTAGTCGACCAGAAGAAGAAGTGTACGGATTTCAAGGCGACGGGCTGAAGGAGCTGTCCGTGGTGCATGCGCGGGCCCGGAAAGTGAAAGGATCGAGAAGAGGTGTCTAGAGGGGGGGTGAATATACTCTTAACAAAGAAAAGTAGCAGTTTTTAATTTCTTCAAGTTAAGGTGGAGTTTTAGCACAAGTTTAAACATTCAGAATACATTCAAGCAAGCATTGCAAGAGTATACGAGCGGCGGAAAGTAAAGCATGCAATTTGCAAGAAAGTAAAGGGATGGGATTGGAGTGTGCAAACGCAATTGAAGACACGGAGATTTTGGAGTGGTTCCGATAGGTGGTGCTATCGTACATCCACGTTGATGGAGACTTCAACCCACAAAGGGTAACGGTTGCGCGAGTCCATGGAGGGCTCCACCCACGAAGGGTCCACGAAGAAGCAACCTTGTCTATCCCACCATGGGCATTGCCCACAAAGGACTTACCTCACTAGGGTAGATCTTCATGAAGTAGGTGATCTCCTTGCCCGTACAAACTCCTTGATTCAACTCCACAATCTTGATGGAGGCTCCCAAGTGACACCTAACCAACCTAGGAGAAACCACTCTCCAAAAGGTAATAATTGGTGTGTTGATGATGAACTCCTTGCTCTTGTGCTTCAAATGATAGTCTCCCCAACACTCAACTCTCTCTCACTGATTTGGATTTGGTGGACAAATGATTTGAGTGGAAAGCAACTTGGGGATGGCTAGAGATCAAGATCATATGGTTGGAATGGAATATCTTGGTCTCAACACATGAGTAGGTGGTTCTCTCTCAGAAAATGAATGTTGGAAGTGTTGGCGTGTTCTGATAGCTCTCTCCACGAGTGAAGAGTGGGTGGAGGGGTATTTATAGCCTCCACACAAAATCTAACCGTTACACACAATTTACCAAACTCAGTGGGACCGAACCAGAAAACTCGGTCAGACCGATTCAGTTTATAATGTGACCGTTAGGCATTTTGGTGGGACCGATATGATCAACTTGGTGGGACCGATGTGCTAGGGTTAGGGTAAAACCTCATCTCGGTTTGACCGATTACACAAACTCGGTGAGACCGATTTTGGTAAGCAAAACAGAGAGTTGGTCAGGCAAACTCGATGGGACCGATTGCTTATCTCGGTGGGACCGAAATAATTGCAATGGGCAACAGAGAGTTTGCAAGCCCATCTCAGTGAGACCGAGATCCCATCGGTGAGACTGAATTGATTCTGGTTTCTGGCAGTGGCTATGTCAAGTTAACTCGATGGCGCCGGATGGATCAAATCAGTAGGCCCGAGTTTGACTTTTGGTTTGGGACATATGTGGATATGAGAAAGTGGTTGAGGGCTTTGGACCATATCACTAAGCACTTTGAGCAAGCAAGCCATTAAGCAACACCGCATCCCCTTTTAATAGTATTGGCTTTCCTAAGGACTCAATGTGATCTTGGATCACTAAAATGAAAATGTAGAGCCTTGAGCTAATCCTTTGTCCTTAGCATCTTGAAGGGGTTCCACATCTTCTTGTCCACGCCACTCCATCTGTTGAACTTATCTAAAATATACTTGATAAAACATTAGTCCAACAAGAGATATGCTGGCATTAATTACCAAAACCACCCAGGGAGCACTTGTGCTTTCAATCTCCCCCTTTTTGGTAATTGATGACAACATACATCAAAGCTTTAGATAAAGATATAAGGAGTAGCAAGTAAAGCTTTGGAAAGACATGTAACATGCATAGGCTCCCCCTACACGTATGCAATCATGTAAATGCAGAGTATAAGAGCATGTGAATGCATAATCATGATAGAGCAAGCAATGAGTTACATGTATCTTGGCTATATGCATCCGAGTAAATGATGTGGATATAGGAATTGTACCTTCACGTTCATGAGTCCTTCTTGCAAACAATATGTACATTAGCAAGAGATCATCATGCACATGGGTGAGATGCATATACTTACCTTGTGGTCTTAAGATGGCTTAGGAAGAGATGAACCCGAGTAAACAGGGTTAGATAACATAGATATATCTACTAAACATAGCAAACGGCAAACCACAAGAGTACCAAGACTTGGATGACATGTAGAAAATGAGTACTAGGTACTCCTATTGGATATAGACATATCCCCAAGGATAAAGATATGCAATGAATTCAAGATTTCCTTCCATTAGATGTCTTTCTCCCCTTGAATCTTATATTTGATAATGGGAGAATATAGAGAACAGAAAATCAGAGCAAAATAGATCAGAGCACAGAAACATAAGACAAACTAACATGTCTTTCCCCTCTTAAAGACATGTGACTTCTCTCCTCTTGAATACCAAGTGAGGGAGTCCTGGATTAGGGGGTCTTCGGATAGTCGGACTATATCCATTGGCCAGACTATTAGACTATGAAGATACAAGATTGAAGACTTCGTCTTGTGTCCGGATGGGACTCTACTTGGCGTGGAAGGCAAGCTAGGCAATACGGATATGGATATCTCCTCCTTTGTAACCGACCTTGTGTAACCCTAACCCTCTCCGGTGTCTATATAAACCTAAGGGTTTTTAGTCCGTGGAACAACAATCACAACATACAATCATACCATAGGCTAGCTTCTAGGGTTTAGCCTCTCTGATCTCGTGGTAGATCTACTCTTGTACTACCCATATCATCAATATCAATCAAGCAGGACGTAGGGTTTTACCTCCATCAAGAGGGCCCGAACCTGGGTAAAGCATCGTGTCCCCTGCCTCCTGTTACCATCCGGCCTAGACGCACAGTTCGGGACCCCCTACCCGAGATCCGCCGGTTTTGACACCGACATTGGTGCTTTCATTGAGAGTTCCGCTGTGCCGTTGCCATCAGGAAGGATGTCTCATCCCGTCTTTAAAGAGGCACTGTTGCTAAGGGAGCTTTGGCTATTGGCCAAACTCTCCGGCTAGGTGGTTTTCTTATGACCGCCTGTTCGGCCGCTGCGCCGACGATGACTTCTTGGGTCATCGAAAGCAATCTTCACATCAACTCGGAACTCGCCGAGCAGTTAGATCCGATGAAGCTCTCTTCCCTGAACGAGCTCTTGGATCGCATCGCCGCCCTGGGAGTCGCTACAGACTACGACCAGATTGGGCCTAAACCCGATCTGAGAGAGATCAACTCTCCCCAGGTCACCCATCACATTGCAGTGGTGGAGGAACAATGCGACAACCCTTCATCTATCTTAAGGACTAGCTATGTCCGGATTCCCGATCCCTCCAAGCCGGATACCCGCAGAGGGGAGGACGTCACTCAAGGCCTGATCCTAGAATCAGGTAGCGGGCTAGATTTATGGGAAAACATCCAAGAATCCAAACTTCCGAGTTCAGAAACTCCTTGGCCCCTGAGTCTCAGATTGGGTGAGGATTCGGATTCAATTCCACCCACCCACCCAAACATACGTGATCTATTCGAAATTAGGCAAGAGCCCGAAGAAATAGTACACCATTACTGGGCCAGATTCCTCCTGGTCATGAACAGGATAAAGGACTGCCACGAGGAAGACGCAATTTCATTCTTCTGCAATAATTGCACGGACAAGGGAATCCTGAATGCCATAAGTCACCGCGAAATTACACGCTTTGCCGACTTGGTGTCCATAGTACGAAAGTGCTGTGCGATGGAAAGCGCCTGGAAACCCGAAATAAAATTTTGGGATAATCCGGCCCTGAATACAAACCCAGTCCGAAATAAAAGGGTGCATTATCACAATACACCTGGGTCAACTACCAAAAAGCAAAAGCCCTCTACGGGGCAAGGAACCGTACTGGAGGGATGGCTCAACGGACCCTGCAAAATTCATAGTACAGCGGATGCAATACCAACGCACAGCCTTAGAGCATGTTGGATACTCTGGCAGGTGGCCAAAAGCAGTGAGGATCTACTCCTCCCAAATACCACAGAGCACCATCCTGTGGACAACAATACGGTGTTAACGGTCTTTGAGACCTTCGCATCAAATAATAGACGCAAGCGAACACTCCGCAGCATGGCCGAAATCTGCCACATAGCAGAAATAAATCCTTAGAGTGACACAGCTATTACCTTCAATGCCAGTGACAAACCTAAATTCCGAACAGCCCGAGCACCAGTCGCACTGGTCCTCAGTCCAATCGTGGACGGCTTTCGACTCACCAAGGTACTCATGACGGCGGCAGCGAATTAAACCTCATCTATGAGGAAACTCTTCAAAAGATGGAAATAGACTGGAGCCGCATTGAGAAAAGTAGCACAACCTTTAGAGGAATCATCCCCAGTCAGGAAGCACGCTGTGCTGGGAAAATCACACTAGACGTGGTATTTGGCACGCCGGATAATTACAGGTCCGAAGAAATTACATTCCAAGTGGCCCCGTTCAGCAGCGGATACCACGCTCTATTAGGGCGGGAGGCATTTACAATATTCCAAGCCATACCCCATTACAGGTACATGAAGCTCAAAATGCCAGGGCCCAACAGAATCATCACTCTTGCTAGTGATCCGGACATAGCACTCCGCACCGAAAATAAGACAGCTGCACTGGCCCTTGAGGCACTATCCGAAGCCCTAGCGGCCGAGGAACTAACTGCGCTGCACTCCACGGTGAACAGGGACGACGTGATACTCGATAAAAGATCCAAGTCCACCTCCTTTAAACCGGCAGACGAAATAGTCAAATTCCAAGTCCATCCAACGGACCCTACAAAAACAGCTTCCATCGGGGCTCAATTAAACCCTGATGTCGACGCCGCACTGCGAGAGTTCCTACGCGAGAACTGGGACATTTTTGCCTGGCACCCTTCAGACATGCCAAGAATCCCACGCAGGCTGGCTGAGCACAGCCTAAATATCCTAAAAGGATTCAAGCCATGGGAGAGGAACTAGCCAAGCTATTGGAGGCTGGTTTCATCAGAGACATAAAACATCTGGACTGGCTAGCAAACCTGGTGATGGTACCAAAGAAGGACAAATCCTGGCGCTTGTACATCGATTTTAGGGACCTTAATAAGGCCTGCCCAAAGGATCCCTTCCCCCTCCCCCACATCAATAAAATCATCGACGCTACCGCAGGACATGATTCATTGTGTTTCCTCGACGCATACTCCGGCTATCATCAAATTAAAATGGCAGAGCCAGACCAAGCCGCAACGGCATTCATCACACCATACGGCCCATTCTGCTTCAACACAATGCCCTTCGGGCTCAAAAACGCTGGCGCAGCATATCAGCGCATGATTCAGACATGTTTGGCAAACCAGATCGTCAAAACAGTGGAGGCATACGTAGACGACGTGGTCGTGAAAACCAAGCATGTCGAAACTCTAGTAGACGACTTGAGGCTCACATTCGACAACCTTCGAACATATGACATCAAGCTTAATCCGGAAAAATGCGTTTTCGGCATACCAGCTGGAAAGCTCCTAGGATTCATTGTCTCCAGTAGAGGTATTGAAGCTAATCCGGCCAAAATCCGAGCGTTGTCACAGTTGGCTACCCCAAAAGACCTCAAACAAATACAAAAATTGACTGGATGCGTGGCGGCTCCAAGCCGCTTTATCTCCCGCTTGGGAGAAAAGGCATTACCCCTTTATTACCTCCTCCGGCGCACTGAACACTTCGAGTGGACGGATCCCGCCACGGCCGGACTCAACGAAATAAAAGCCATATTGACAACAAACCCAGTCCTGGCCACGCTAAACATTGGCGAACCAATGCTATTATACATTGCGGCAACTCATCAAGTAGTAAGCGCAGTGCTCGTCGTCGAGCGAGAAGTGGACGGACACAAATTCCCCCTTCAAAAGCCGGTTTACTATGTTTCCACTGTCCTTACTCCATGCAAATCACAGTACCCGCATTATCAAAAGATAGCATACGCGGTATTTATGGCATCCTGGAAGCTGCGACACTACTTTCAAGAGTGTTCGATAACGGTAGCCTCGGAAGTACCACTTAACGATATTATAAACAACCGCGATGCGACGGGCCGGATTGCCAAATGGGCCATTGAGCTCCTCCCGTTCGACATAACTTACAAGCCACGGCGAGCTATTAAGTCGCAAGTTTTGGCTGACTTCGTTGCTGAGTGGACGGAAGCCAAACTCCCTAAAGAGTACGACACATATTCAAACTGGATCATGCACTTCGACGGCTCCAAAATGTTGGCTGGTCTGGGGGCTGGCGTCGTTTTGACGTCCCTAACAGGAGATACCGTTCAATACGTACTACAGATAATGTATACGGACTCCAACAACACGGCCGAATATGAGGCCCTTCTACATGGTCTCCGGATGGCAGTATCCATGGGCATTCAACGCCTAGAGGTGCGCGGGGATTTGAACGTCGCTATATCCCAAATAAATAGAGACTTTGATGTCAAGGATCCGAAAATGGCAGCTTATCGCAATGCCGTCCTAAAAATGTCAGCTTGGTTCGAGGGGCTCGAATTTCACCATGTGGCTCGGGAAAACAATCAGGCGGCGGATATCCTCGCCCGCATCGGCGCAAAACGCAATGCGGTCCCTCCCAACATATTTCTAGAAAGGCTCTTCAAACCATCCTAGCATGGGAAGGGGACACCGGTAACAACAGTCCGGACCCGGCCAAAATACCCGATATCGAACTCTCTGACACAATCGGAGGCTACGCCACCGAAATAACACATTCAGCCCACGAAATAATGGCCATTATTGCCTCGTGGACAGAACCATTCCTGGCCTACCTAACTAGACAGGAACTTCCGGAGGACCAAAATGAGGCACGCTACATAGTGCGGCGATCCAAGGCCTACAGGGTCCATGAGGGAGAATTGTACAAAAAAGCGCTACCGGAGTCCTTCAAAGGTGCATCTCCAAAGAGGAAGGGCGGAACCTTTTGGCAGAAATTGACGCCGGACTTGGTGGTCATCATGCCGCAGCCCGGGCTCTTGTAAGCAAGGCCTTCCATACATGATTCTATTGGCCAATGGCCCGGGCAGATGCATAGGACTTGGTCCAACGTTGCGCCGGTTGCCAGCTCTTTGCAAATCAAAGCCACATGCCACCCACCGCCCTCCAAACAATCCCCATTACATGGCCCTTCGCGGTCTGGGGGCTTGACATGGTTGGACCCCTTAAAGGGGGAACCCACAATAAAAAATACTTATTGGTCATGGTGGATAAATTCACGAAATGGATAGAGGCTAAACCGGTTAAAACAGCCAAATCCGGACCGGTGATAGATTTCACATCCGGGGTTGTACACCACTACGGCGTCCCCCCATAGAATCATCACTGATAATGGCACGAACTTCACGGCCGGCGAGGTAAAACTCTGGTGCAGCAAAATGGGCATCAAGCTCGATTATGCTTCAGTCTATCACCCACAAACCAATGGTCAAGTCAAACGAGAAAATGGTCTTATAATGAGCGGCATTAAACCCAGATTAGTGCGCTCCTTAACGGAGTCTGACACGCACTGGGTAGAGGAGCTCGACTCCGTACTCTGGGGGCTGCGGACCACGCTGAATCGTAGTACCGGATATACACCGTTTTTAAGGTGTGCTACGCAGAGGCAGTCCTGCCCTATGACATAATTCATGACTCACCTCGAGTGCGCATGTACGAAGAAAGAGAAGCCGAGCTCGATCGGCAGGACAGTCTGGACACCTTGGAGGAAGAGCGCGACGTAGCCAAAGCCCGTTCCACATTTTACCTGCAACAGGCTCGCAGATAACAAAGCAGAGAAGTATGGGCCAAAACTTATAACGTTGGCGAACTAGTTCTACGGCTGCCGGATAAGAAAAAGAACAAGCTCGAGCCCAAATGGGAAGGTCCCTTCATTATCGACCAAGTTCTGACCGGTGGAGCGTACCGACTGCGGGATGCATCGACTAGTCGACTCGAGCTGAACCCATGGAACGCAGCCAGGCTTCGAAGATTCTACGCCTAGCACCGGACTTTATGTTAGTCCCCTCCCTTTGTCCATTTTCTGCATATGCATCATCTGTCTTGTTTCCCTTTCTTTCTTTTATTTCTCCAGGCCTTCAAGGGTCACCTTGTGCCTCACTCATACATTACAGATGCGCTAACCGCACTCTTCATACCTAGGGGCTTCTTTCATAGAAGCTTAAATTATTTACCTGGGCCTCACGCCCAACACATGTGTTATACTTTCGCATGTACCTTTTTTCACCATTATATGCATCGATATGACTTAAGTTTTGGCCAAGCTGGGTTGCTTGGCCCTTGTATTTATGCCCTACGTTCCCGTTAATTCGGCTAGGGCATAAGGGGAGCACCTCTGCGATTGTTACCGCCGGGTCAGTCGGACGTGTACCTCAGACTGGGTGAAGCCGAAAGCTAGCGTTCTTAAGGGAATATTCGGTCAGTGAACAAAAGATGACTTTTATTTATTATCCATATCTGCCCCTAGATTCTTTTTCTGTGCTTCTTATCGCAGTCCGGACATGCACTTTAGGGCGTGCTTACCCAGGGAAAGGAACCCTTAACGGAACTGTTCTCCCTGGAAGATGTTTCTTACTACCCATGTAATATAACATAACTAGTTGGGCACTTGTCTGATAAAGCACTAATGACCCCTATGCCTGGTCTCCATGCATGCCTTGGTTCTTACATAACCGAGAGGGTATTCGGATACACTCCGGACCGTTGGGTCCCGAGGTCGAAGCAAAACGGTCCGCCACGACAAATAATCTACAATCCGGCTAGAAGGCATTATACATGTCACTTTAAAATTACATAGTCAATTTGACTGGTTGAATTCCTCTTCAATACCATCCAATAGGCTGTCTAGTCTATAGTCCTGTTGGGAATACTTTGCGGCCAATTCTACTTGGCCATACACTAAGCTCATAGGGATCTCCTTCCCATCGGGCCCCACAGGTCCGACTTCGGCCATGTGGTTCGGGTCAGCCTTCGTGTACCGTGTATTCACCATTGCCCAGGCTTCCCTGGCGCCCTGACGGCAGGCCGATATCTTCCATAATCGGAAGCGCCGCTGCGCTCCCTTTAGCTTTTCTGCAAGCTCTCCAAGGCCTTCGGGTATGGAGACGAATGGCCACAAGGCCTGGGCGACGCCTTGCATCACCTGCTGAACTCGTTCGTGCAGCTGTGAGAGCTCGGGAAGAAGGTCACGTGTTGAACCGGGCATTTCCTCGGCAGGACGACCTGTTAGCATACCTACAGACATAACTCTGTCAGCCAGCTTCCTCGCCGAACTCTTTTTCAAAGTTCGTTCAAGCACTTACTAAATATGCCGCGTCGAAGCCGCCGATTTTCCTTAACAGAGTCCGACAGTTGGGCACGAACATCTTGTAGTTCCACGCCTAGCTTGGTGTTGGCATCTAGGAGATCGTTTTTCTCCTGCCTCACCCTCGTAAGCACATTCTCATCGGCCTTCAGCTGGCGTAGGAGCTGTTGCTTATCCGGATTTACCCCAGTATCATCTGCAATTTTATCATCAGATCTGCATACACGCCGCATTCTATATGATACTTATCATTTGAAGGATATGTTACCAGAGGGGGTCTCTTTGGGCTCCCCTGCTGCAGCCAGTGCGGCTTGAAGTTGGGCTTTGCACTCTTCCAACTCCTGGGACAGTTGAGTATTCTTTTCTATAAGAACCTGCATAACAAATGATCCTTAAATCAGTTATCCTAACTGTTTCAAGTCTCAGGGGCTACTAATATATATAATCACCAAATTTTCTCACCCGTACGTCTTTTACATACTGCTCCGTGGCTCTGGCTAGACCATTTTGAGTGGCACGGAGGTGCGCGTCTCCCGAGTTAAAGGCATCCAATGCCTCTTGGGAGAAACAAGCGTCACGAAGAACAGTCCGGCGACGCCTGTGGTTCATGGCACTTTCCACCTCGGAATTGGTGGCGGACAGTTTATCCGCATCCTCTGTCGGAGGAGCACCCGACGCACGCCTCGTATTCGTTCCCGCCCCAAATCCGGCCTTGGAGCCTGGCTTGTGGAGGCGCGATTGGTAGCCTCTCTGGGTATAGTCCGGCGAGCGCTCTTTTTCCTGAAAAGAAGGCATGGGCGTTAATACGCCTCTGAGAATAATGTCTTGCAATAAAGACGGCGTGCCATACCGCTACGCTGGTGTCTCAATCCGGACTGCGGGTCTTTTCAGCCTGCCTGGACTCACGACCTCTTGTTGGCCAGTCGTCGCAGGCTCGGCCTTCTGCCTCGAGGACCTCCCATGCAAAACACGGCTGTTATATGACGAGCAAAAACATGCAAGGACAGATCCCTTTTTGAAGTGATGGGACTTCGGTCTCAGTCACCTGTGAGGCTGGAACTAGCCCAGGGTAATCGGCCGTAATGGCCACCAAAGCATTATCATTGCTCGATTGGTAAAACACCCCATCGATCAGCTCCACAGATATGTCCGGATCCTCTTGGGAGGCCGGGTCGAGGGACCGTCCAGGGTCCTCGGGTTGTGGAGGGGGGTTGTTTATCTCCCTTACAGCCTGGCGCAGTTCCTGCGTAGAAATTGCTAGACTGAATACTTAACTGTGGAAATATGAAACGGATGGGCGAGAAAAAGTCTCCGCTTACTCAGCTCAGAGGATTGTACATAGAAAATCCGCCATGTGGGTTGACACGAAGGAATTCCTCCTCTTCTCCCTTGTACAAAGTGGATAAGATCTTTATTAGATCAGCAACCGATCTCGGCCCTTTACGGCCGTAGCGGGTGGCGTCATCCTCCCCGTTGAAATCCCACATGGGGTGGCCTCTATACTAAAGCGGCTGCACCCCCCGCATGATACATATGGCCATGGCCTCGATCATGGTCAATCCCGATCGAGCTAAAAAACTTATCCGGCTCATCAGGTAAAGAACGTCCCTGTCATCTTCCTCCAGGGAGCTCCGTGGACGCCAGCTCCGGCGCTTATTCAAAGGGGCGTTGTCGAACTCACGAAGGCCGATCTGATTAGGATCCGGGAGGGGGACATCTTCTATATAAAACCATTCTGAAGGCGAGTCTTCGGACGTCTTCTTTGGGGTTCTGGACAGGTATCCAGTCCCGGCAACACGCCACACTTCGACTCCGCCCACTTGATATATTGACCCCTTCTGAGAACGGGGCACAAGGCAGAACAGCTTCTTCCACAGAGCAAAATGAGCCTCACAGCCCAAAAACAACTCGCAAAGGGCTACGAATCCCGCGATATGCAGCATGGAGGCAGGCGTAAGGTTGTGCAACTGGAGGCCGTAGAACTCCAGGAGCCCCCGGAGAAAGGGATGAATTGGGAATCCGAGCCCTCTTACCAAATAAGGGACAAGGCATACCCGCTCTCCCTTGGAGGGATTGGGGAAGGCTCTCCGCTTGCTCTCCGCCATTATAGGTGGCGAGCCCGGCTCAAATCAGGACTATGTACGCTGGGGGAAGAAATCCCTTGGTCTGAAGCATCACTAATTTGTTGTGCTGGACGGAACATCTCTCCCACTCTCCAGGCTTGGAGCTAGGGGAGCGAGAGGAGGAGCTGCGTCGACCGGCCATGATGGAATGGATCTCTGTCGGGCGCACTCCGATGAAGGCTCGCCAAGGGAGGATGGTGTGATTTGGATCTGAATCCTCGCCTTTTTAATAGGCAGCTCATTCACACAGCTAGGGGGGTAAATGTGAAAACACCCTGGCTCTTCACATTCGCTCGACACGTGGAAAGTGTCCATTATTGGGCGTGGAAGCCAAGGAGTGCAACATTCACAAGAAACCGTAGAATTTGGAGAGGAACCCGCTGAGGGAGTCCTGGATTAGGGGGTGTCCGGACAGCCGGACTATATCCTTTGGCCGGACTCCTGGACTATGAAGATACAAGATTGAAGACTCCGTCCCATGCCCGGAAGGGACTTTCCTTGGCGTGGAAGGCAAGCTTGGCAATACGGATATGAAGATCTCCTACCATTGTAACCGACTTTGTGTAACCCTAACCCTCTTTGGTGTCTATATAAACCGGAGGGTTTTAGTCTGTAGGACAATGTACACATCAACAACCATACCATAGGCTAGCTTCTAGGGTTTAGCCTGCTCGATCTCGTGGTAGATCTACTCTTGTACTACCCATATCATCAGTATTAATCAAGCAGGATGTAGGGTTTTACCTCCATCGAGAGGGCCCAAACCTGGGTAAAACTTCGTGTCCCTTGCCTCCTATTACCATCCGGCCTAGACGCACAGTTTGGGACCCCCTACCCGAGATCCGCCGGTTTTGACACCGACATTGGTGCTTTCATTGAGAGTTCCTCTGTGTTGTCGCCATCAGGAAGGATGCCTCGCCCCGTGTTTAAAGACGGCACCATTGCTAAGGGAGCTTTGGCTGTCGGTCAAACCCTTAGGCTAGGTGGTTTTCTTATGACCGCCTGTTCGGCTTCTGCGCCGACGATGACCTCTCGAGCCATCGAAAACAATCTTCATGTCAGCTCGGAACTCGCCGAGCAGTTAGATCCAATGGAGCTATCCTCCATAAATGAGCTCTTGGATCGCTTCGCCGCCCTGGGAGTCGCTACGGATTACGACCAGATTGGGCCTAAAACCGATCTGAGAGAGATTAACTCTCCCCAAGTCACCCATCACGTTGTCGTGGTAGAGGGACAATGCGGCGACCCTTCATCTATCTTAAGGACTCGCTACGTCCGGATTCCCGATCCCTCCAAGCCGGATACCCACGGAGGGGAGGATATCACTCAAGACCTAAACTTAGAGTCAGGCGACGGGCTGGATTCATTAGACAACATCCAGGAATCCATTTTTGAGTTCGGAAATTCCTCGGCCTCTGAGCCTTAGATGGGGTGAGGCTTCGGATTTAATTCCACCCACCCACCCCAACATAAGCGATGTATCCAAAATCAGGCAAGAACCCGATGAAACAGTACATCGTTACTGGGCCAGATTCCTCCTGGTTAAGAACAGGCTAAGGGACTGCCGCGAGGAAGACGCAATCTCAATCTTCTGCAATAATTGCACGGACAAGGGAATACTCAACGCCATAAGTCGCCATGATATTACACGCTTCGCTGACTTGGCATCCATTGTACGAAAGTACTGTGCGATGGAAAGCGCCTGGAAAACCGAAATAAAATTTTGGGACAATCCGGCCCTGAATACAAACCCAGTCTGAAATAAAAGGGTGCATCATCACCAGTCACCCAGGTCAAGCACTAAAAAGCAAAAACCCTCTGCAGGGCATGGAACCGTACTGGAAGGATGGCTCAATGGACCCTGTAAAATTCACAGTACAGAGGACGCCACACCAACTCACAGCCTCAGAGAATGTTGGGTACTCCGGCAGGTGGCCAAAATTGGCGAAAATCTCCTAATTCCAGAGGCCACAGAAAGCCACCCCAGAGACACCAATACGGTATTAACAGTCTTCGAGACTTTCGCATCAAATAATATGCGAAAAAGGACACTCCGCAGCCTTGCCGAAGTCTACCAAGTAGCAACAATAAACCCATGGAGTGACACGACTATTACCTTTAACGCCAGTGATGAACCTAAATTCCGAACAGCCCGAGCACCAGCCGCATTGGTCCTCAGTCCAATAGTGGACGGCTTTCGTCTTACCAAGGTACTCATGGACGGCGGCAGTGGATTGAACCTCATTTATGAGGAGACCCTTCAAAAAATGGAAATAGACTGGAACCACATTGAGCGAAGCAGCACAACCTTTAGAGGAATAATCCCCAGTCAGGAAGCGCGCTGTACAGGAAAAATCACACTAGATGTGGTGTTCGACACGCCGGATAATTACAGGTCCAAAGAGGTCACATTCCAGGTGGCTTCGTTCAGCAGTGGTTATCACGCTCTGCTAGGGCGGAAAGCGTTTACAATCTTCCAAGCAATACCCCATTACGGGTACATGAAGCTCAAGATGCCCGGGGCTAACGGGATCATCACTCTCACTAGTGATCCGGACATAGCACTCTGCGCCAAAAACAAGACAGCCGCACTGGCCCTCGAGGCACTATCCGAAGCCCTAGCGGCTGAGGAGCTGACTGCGCTGCGCTCTATGGTGAATAGGGACGACGTTGTACTCGACAAAAGATCCAAGTCCACCTCCTTTAAACCGGCGGACGAAATAGTCAATTCCATGTCCATCCAACGGACCCCAATAAAACAGCTTCCATCGGGGCACAGTTAAACCCTGATGTCGACGCCGCATTACGAGAGTTCCTACGAGAGAACTGTGACATTTTTGCCTGGCACCCTTCAGACATGCCAGGAATCCCACGCAGGCTGGCCGAGCACAGCTTAAATATCCAAACAGGATTCAAACCTGTCAAACAGGCTCTTCGGTGTTTTTCCGAACCCAAGAGACAGGCCATGGGAGAGGAGCTAGCAAAGCTGTTGGAGGCCGGATTCATCAAAGATATAAAACATCCGGACTGGCTAGCAAACCTTGTGATGGTACCAAAGAAGGACAAATCCTGGCGCCTGTGTGTTGATTTTAAAGACCTTAACAAGGCTTGCCCAAAGGATCCCTTCCCCCTCCCCCGCATCGATCAAATTATCGACACTACCGCAGGACACGATTCGTTGTGTTTCCTCGACGCATATTCTGGCTACTATCAAATCAAGATGGCAGAACCAGACCAAGCCGCAACAGCATTTATCACACCATACGGGCCATTCTGCTTCAACACGATACCCTTCGGGCTCAAAACGCTGGCGCAACATATCGACGCATGATTCAGACATGTCTGGCAAGCCAGATCGGCAAAACAGTGGATGCATACGTAGATGATGTGGTCGTCAAAACAAGACATGTTGAATCTCTAGTAGACGACTTGAGGCTCACATTTGATAACCTCCGAACATACGACATCAAGCTCAACCCAGAAAAATGCGTTTTCGGCGTTCCAGCCGGAAAGCTCTTGGGCTTCATTGTATCCGATAGAGGAATTGAAGAAAATCCAACCAAGATCTAAGATCTGTCGCAACTGGATATCCCAAAGGACCTCAAACAAATACAAAAGTTAACCGGATGTGTGGCGGCTCTGAGCCGCTTTATATCCCGCTTGGGAGAAAAGGCCCTACCCCTTTACCGCCTCCTTCGGTGCATCGAATACTTCAAATGGACGGATGCAGCCATGGCCGGACTCGGCTAAATAAAAGCCATACTGGCAACAAACCCAGTCCTGGCCGCGCCAAACATTGGCGAACCAATGCTATTATACATTGCAACAACACATCAGGTTGTAAGCGCAGTGCTTGTCGTCGAACGAGAAGCGGACGGACACAAATTCCCCCTTCAAAAGCCGGTCTATTATGTGTCCACCATCCACACTCCCTGCAAATCATGGTACCTGCATTATCAAAAGATTGTGTAAGCAGTATTCATGGCATCCCGGAAGCTACGACACTACTTTCAAGAGTGTTCAATAACAGTAGCCTCGAAAGTACCACTTAACGATATTATAAACAACCGTGACACAACGGGCCAGATTGCAAAATGGGCCATTGAGCTCCTCCCGTTCGACATAACTTATAAGCCACGACGAGCCATCAAGTCGCAAGTCTTGGCCGACTTCGTCGCAGAATGGACGGAGGCCGAACTCCCTAAAGAATATGGCACATATTCAAATTGGATCATGCATTTCGACGGCTCCAAGATGTTGGCCGGACTGGGGGCTGGCGTCGTTTTGACGTCCCCCACAGGAGACACAGTTCAATATGTACTACAGATTATGTACACGGACTCCAACAATGCAGCCGAATATGAGGCCCTTTTACATGGTCTCCGGATGGCAGTATCCATGGGCATCCAATGCCTAGAGGTGCGCGGGGACTCGAACCTCGCAATATCCCAAATCAATGGAGACTTTGATGCCAAGGATCCAAAAATGGCAGCTTACCGCAACGCCGTCCTAAAAATGTCAGCTCGGTTCGAGGGGCTTGAATTTCACCATATAGCCCGGGAAAATAATCAGGCGGCAGATGTCCTGGCACGCATCGGCGCAAAACACGATGTAGTCCCCCCCAACATCTTCTTGGAAAGGCTGTTCAAGCCATCCGTAGTATGGGAGGGTGAGCCGAACAATAACAGCCCGGACCCAACCGCACTGCCCGACACCGAACACTCTGACACAATCGGAGGCTCTGCCAATGAAATAACACCTTTAGCCCACGTAATAATGGCCGTCATCGCCCCATGGACAGAACCATTCCTCGCCTACCTTACTAGGCAGGAACTCCCCGAGGACCAAAATGAGGCACACTGCATAGTGCGGCGATCCAAAGCCTACAGAGTCCACGAGGGAGAGCTTTATAAGAAAAGCACTACCGGAGTCCTTCAAAGGTGCATCTCCGAAGAGGAGGGGCGGAACCTCCTGGCTGAAATTCATGCCGGACTCGGCAGTCATCACGCTGCAGCCCGCTCCCTTGTAAGCAAGGCCTTCCATACAGGCTTTTATTGGCCGATGGCCCGGGCAGACGCTCAAGACTTAGTCCAACGATGCACCGGTTGCCAGCTCTTTGCAAACCAAAGCCATATGCCACCCACCGCCCTCCAAACTATCCCCATTACTTGGCCCTTCGCGGTCTGGGGGCTTGACATGGTTGGACCCCTTAAAGGCGGAACCCACAAGCAAAAATACTTACTAGTCATGGTGGATAAGTTCACCAAATGGATAGAAGCCAAGCCTGTTAAGACGGCCGAATCCGGACCGGTGATAGACTTTATATCCGGGGTTGTACACCGTTACGGCGTCCCCCACAACATCATCACTAACAACGGCACGAACTTATCGGCCGATGAGGTAAAACTCTGGTGCAAAAACATGGGCATCAAGGTCGATTATGCTTCCGTCTATCACCCACAAACTAACGGCCAGGTCGAACGTGCAAATGGTCTTATCATGAGCGGCATCAAACCCAGATTAGTGCGGTCCCTCAAGGAATCTAACACTCTAGAGGAGCTCGACTCCGTATTTTGGGGACTGCGGACCACACCGAATCGCACCACCGGATACACACCATTCTTTATGGTGTACGACGCAGAGGCAGTTTTGCCTTGCGATATAATTCATGACTCACCTCGAGTGCGCATGTACGAAGAAAGAGAAGCCGAGCTCGATCGGCAGGACAGCTTGGACGCATTAGAGGAGGAGCGTGACGTGGCAAAAGCCCGTTCCGCATTCTATCAACAGCAGGCTCGAAGATACCAAAGCAGAGAAGTACGGGCCAAAAATTACAACATTGGCGAATTAGTTCTACGACTACCGGACAAGAAAAAGGACAAACTCAAGCCCAAGTGGGAAGGTCCCTTCATAATTGACCAAGTCCTGACTGGTGGAGCGTACCGCCTGCAGGATGCATCGGATAGCCGACTCGAGCCAAACCCATGGAACGCTGCCCGTCTCCGAAGATTCTATGCCTAGCGCCGGACTCTGTGTTCGTCTCCTTCCTCTGTCCATTTTTATATATTTTGTCTTACATTTCTCTTCTTCTTCTCTCTCTCTCTCTTATAGCCTCTAAAGGCCCATAAAGTGACGCGCTATCTGCGCTCATTAAACATGGGGGCTTCTTTAAACAGAAGCTTATTCATACGGGCTCCATGCCCAACACATGTGTCACACTTCCGCATGTACCTTTTATTCACCATTATATGCATCGATATGACTTAAGTTTTGGCCAAGCTGGGTTGCCTGGCTCCTGTGCTTACCCCTACGTTCCCGATTGTTCGGCTAGGTGGTAAAGGGAGCACCTCTGTGATTGTTACTACCGGGTCAGCCGGACGTGTACCTCAGACTAGGTGAAGCCGAAAGCTAGCGTTCTTAAGGGAATATTCGGTCGGTGAACTAAAGATGATCTTTTTTTATTTTTATCTATACGCCCCCAGATGTTTTTCCTGTGTTTCTTTTTGCAGCCTGGACATGCACCTTAGGGCATGCCTCCCAGGGAAAGGAACCCCTAACAGAACTATTCTCCCTGGAAGATGTTTCTTACTAACCATGTAATATAACATAACTAGTCGGGCACTTGTCTGTTCAAGCCATAATGACCCCTACGCCTGGTCTCCATGCATTCCCCGATTCCTATATAACTGCATGGGAATTCGGACACACTCCAGACCGTCAGGTCCTGAGGCTGAAGCTAAAAGGTCGGCCATGACAAATGATCTACAATCCGGCTAGAAGGCATTATAAATGTCAATTAAAGTACATATTCATTTTGACTGATTGTATTCCTCTTCAACACCATCTAACAGGCTGTCTAATTTACAGTCCTGCTGGGAATACTTTGCGGCCAACTCTACTTGGCCATATATTAAGCTTACAGGGATCTCCTTCCCATCGGGCCCTACAGGACCGACCTCGGCCATGTGGTTGGGGTCAGCCTTTGCGTACCACGTCTTCACCATAGCCCAGGCCTACCTAGCGCCTTGACGGCAGGCTGATATCTTCCACAATTGGAAGCGCCGCTGTGCTCCCTTTAGCTTCTCCGCAAGTTCTCCAAGACCTTCGGGCATGGAGGAGGATGGCCACAGGGCCTGGGCGACGCCTTGCATCGCCTTCCGAACTCGATCGAGCAGTTGTGAGAGCTTGGGAAAAAGGTCACCCGTAGAACCGGGCATCTCCTCTGCAGGACGACCTGTTAGCACACCTACAGACATTGCTCTGTTAGTCGACTTCCCCGCCGAACTTTCTTTCAAAGGTTTGTTCAAGAACTTACTAAATATGCCGCGCCGAAGCGGCTGATTCTCCTTCATGGAGTCTGACAGCTGAGCACAAACATCTTTTAGCTCGACGCCCAGCTTGGTGTTGGCATCTTGGAGATCGTTCTTCTCCCGCCTTACCTTTGTCAGCACCTTCTCACCAGCCTTTAGTTGGCGTAGGAGGTGTTGCCTTTCCGGATTCAATCCGGCATCATCTGCAATTTCATTTGTCAGATTCGCACCAATGCTGTGCTTCGCAAAATACTTATCTTTCGAAGTGTATATTACCAGAGGGGGTCTCCTTAGGCTCCCCTGCCGCGGCTAGTGCGGCCTCAAGTTGGGCTTTGCACTCTGCCAGCTCCTTGGACAATAGGGAATTCTTTTCTGTAAGAACCTGCATAACAAATGATCCTTAAAACAATTATTCTACTGTTCCAAGTCTCGGGGGCTACTGGTATATACATATAATTACCAGAATTTTCTTACCCGGATGTCTTTTACATACTGCTCTGTGGCTCTGGCTAGACCATTTTGAGCGACACGGAGGTACGCATCTCTCGAGTTGAAGGCATCTAACGCCCCTTGGGAGAAACAAGCGTCGCGAAGAATTGTCCGACGACGCCTGTGGTTCATGGCACTCTCCACCTCAGAGTTGGTGGCAGACAACCCGTCCACATCCACCGTCGGAGGAGCGTCTGGCGCGCGCCTTGCGTTCGCCTCTGCCTCCGGACCAGGCTTTGGAGCCTGGCTGGTGGAGGCGCGATTGGCAGCCTCTCCGGATATAGTCCGGCGAGGTCTCTTTGTCCTGAAAAGAGCGCAGGTGTCAATATGCCTCGAAGGTATAACACCTGGGATAAGGGGGCGCGCCATACCTTTGCGCCGACGCCTCGGTCCGGACTGCACTTCTTTTCTGCCCGCGGGGCCCTACGGCCCCTCGTTGGCTTGTCGCTGTAGGTTCGGCCTTCCGCCTTAAAAACCTCCCCTGCAAAGTTCGGTTGCAATCAGGAAACTGAACACGAGTGGGCAGACACCTATTCGGGGTACTGGGACTTCGATCTCAGGTACTTGGGGCGTCAGGATTAGCCCTGGGTAATCGGCCGTAATGGCCACCAAGGCGTTGTCCTTGCTCAATTGATGGAACACTCCATCAATCAGCTCCATAGATATGTCTGGATCCTCTTGAGAGGCCGGGTCGAGGGACCGTCCTGGGTCCTCGGGTTGTGGAGGAGGGCTGCTTATTTCCTTAACAGCCGACGCAGTTCCTGCGTTGAAGTCGTCAGACCAAATATTTAACAATGGGAATACAAAACGGATGGACAAGTAAATACGGTCGCTTACCCAGCTTGGGGGATTGTGCATGGAGAATCCACCCTGAGGGTTGACGCGGAGAAATTCCTCCTCTTCTCCCTTATACAAAGTGGACAAGATCTTTAGTAGAGCGGCAGCTGAATCCGGCCCCTTACGGCCGTAGCGGGTGGCGTCGTCCTCCCCGTTGAAGTCCCACATGGGGTGGCTTCTATACTGAAGCGGCTGCACCCCCCGCATAATGCATTCGGCCATAACCCCGATCATGGTTAGTCCGGAATGGGCTAACAATCTTATTTGGCCCATCAGGTAAAGGATGTCCCTGTCACCTCCCCTCTGAGGGCTCCGTGGGCACCAGCTAAGGCGCTTCTTTAAGGGAGCACTATTGAATTCAGGGAGGCCGATCCGGGCAGGATCCGGCAGCGGGACGTCTTCTATATAAAACCATTCCGAGGGCCAGTCTTCGGACGCCTTCTTTGGGGTTCCGGACAGATATTCGGTCCTGGCGATGCGCCACACTTCGGCTCCGCCCACTTGATGCATTGACCCCTTCTTGGAACGGGGCACGAGGCAAAATAGCTCCTTCCACAGTCCGAAATGAGCTTCAACACCCAAGAACAGCTCGCAGAGGGCTACAAAGCCCGCGATATGCAATACTGAGGCAGGCGTGAGATGATGTAGCAGGAGGCCGTAGAACTCCAGCAGCCCCCGGAGAAATGGATGGATTGGAAATCCGAGCCCCTTATTAAGTAAGGGACGAGGCACACCCGCTCTCCTTTGGAGGGATTACAGGCATTCTCTGCTTGCTCTCCGCCGTTGTAGACGGCAAGACCGGCTCGAACCGGGACCATATAGGCCGGGGGGAGAAATCCCTTGGTCTAGAGCGTCACTAGCCCGCTATGCGGGATGGAACATCTCTCCCAATATCCAGGCTTAGGGCTGGAAGGGCGAGGGGAGGAGTTGCGACGGCTGGCCATGGTGGAATGGACCTTTGTCGGATGCGCTCTGATGAACACTCGCGTAGGGGAGAAGGTGTGGATTGGATCTAAATCCTCGACCCCTTAAATAGGGCAGCTCATTTACGCGGCTAGGGGTGTGAATGTAAAAACACTCAGACTTTTCATATTCGTTTGACACGTGGGAAGCGACCATTATTGGGCGTAGAAGCCAAGGAGCGCAAACATCTACAAGAAACCAGACTTTATTCAACATGTACACGGAATTTGGAGGAGAACCCGCCTTGCAATGCCGAAGACAATCTGCGCGCTGGACTCATCGTCATTGAAGCCTGGTTCGGCGGCTACTGAGGGAGTCCTGGATTAGGGGGTGTCCGGACAGCCGGACTATATACTTTGGCTGGACTCCTGGACTATGAAGATACAAGATTGAAGACTCCGTCCCATGCCCGGAAGGGACTTTCCTTGGTGTGGAAGGCAAGCTTGGCAATACGAATATGAAGATCTCCTACCATTGTAACCGACTTTGTGTAACCCTAACCCTCTCTGGTGTCTATATAAACCGGAGGGTTTTAGTCCGTAGGACAACGTACCATAGGCTAGCTTCTAGGGTTTAGCCTCCTCGATCTCATGGTAGATCTACTCTTGTACTACCCATACCATCAATATTAATCAAGCAGGACGTAGGGTTTTACCTCCATCGAGAGGGCCCGAACCTGGGTAAAACTTCGTGTCCCTTGCCTCCTGTTACCATCCGGCCTAGACGCACAGTTCGGGACCCCCTACCTGAGATCCGCCGGTTTTGACACCGACACCCACCTTGCAATGCCGAAGACAATACTGCGCGTCGGACTCATCGTCATTGAAGCATGGTTCGGGGGCTACTGAGGGAGTCCTGGATTAGGGGGTCTCCAGATAGCCGGTCTATATCCATTGGCCGGACTGTTAGACTATGAAGATACAAGATTGAAGACTTCGTCTCGTGTCCGGATGGGATTCTACTTGGCGTGGAAGGCAAGCTAGACAATACGGATATGGATATCTCCTCCTTTGTAACCGACCTTGTGTAACCCTAACACTCTCTGGTGTCTATATAAACCGAAGGGTTTTTAGTCCGTGGAACAACAATCACAACATACAATCATACCATAGGCTAGCTTCTAGGGTTTAGCCTCTCGGATCTCATGGTAGATCTACTCTTGTACTACCCATATCATCAATATCAATCAAGCATGACGTAGGGTTTTACCTCCATCAAGAGGGCCTGAACCTGGGTAAAACATCGTGTCCGCTGCCTCCTGTTACCATCCGGCCTAGACGCACAGTTCAGGACCCCCTACCTGAGATCTGCCGGTTTTGACACCGACACCAAGTGTTGGGGAACGTAGTAATTTCAAAAAAAATCCTACGCACACGCAAGATCATGGTGATGCATAGCAACAAGAGGGGAGAGTGTTGTCTACGTACCCTCGTAGACCGACAACGGAAGTGTTATGACAACGCGGTTGATGTAGTCGTACGTCTTCACGGCCCGATCGATCAAGCACAAAAACTACGGCACCTTCGAGTTCTAGCACACGTTCAGCTCGATGACGATCCCCGAACTCCGATCCAGCAAAGTGTCGGGGAAGAGTTCCGTCAGCACGACGGCGTGGTGACGATCTTGATGTTCTACCGTCGCAAGGCTTCGCCTAAGCACCGCTACAATATTATCGAGGAGTATGGTGGAGGGGGCACCGCACACGGCTAAGAGAACGATCACGAAGATCAACTTCTGTGTCTAGAGGTGCCCCCTTGCCCCCGTATATAAAGGAGCAAGGGGGGAGGCTGGCCGGCCCTTGGGGCGCGCCAAGGAGGAGGAGTCCTCCTCCTAGTAGGAGTAGGACTCCCTCCCCTCTTTCCTACTCCTACTAGGAGAGGGAAAGGAAGGGGGAGAGGGAGAAGGAAAGGGGGGCGCCGCCTCCCCTCTCCTAGTCCAATTCGGACTAGAAGGGGAGGGGCGCGCGGCCCACCCTGGCCGCCCCTCTCTCTCTCTCCACTAGGGCCCATAAGGCCCATTACTTCTCCCGGGGGGGGGGGGTTCCGGTAACCCTCCGGCACTCCGGTTTTCTCCGAAATCACTTGGAACACTTCCGGTGTCCGAATATAGCCGTCCAATATATCAATCTTTATGTCTCGACCATTTTGAGACTCCTCGTCATGTCTGTGATCACATCCGGGACTCCTAACAAACTTCGGTACATCAAAATATATAAACTCATAATGAAACTGTCATCGTAACGTTAAGCGTGCGGACCCTACGGGTTCGAGAACAATGTAGACATGACCGAGACACGTCTCCGGTCAATAACCAATAGCGGAACCTGGATGCTCATATTGGCTCCCACATATTCTACGAAGATCTTTATCGGTCAAACCGCATAACAACATACTTTGTTCCCTTTGTCATCGGTATGTTACTTGCCCGAGATTCGATCGTCGGTATGTCAATACCTAGTTCAATCTCGTTACCGGCAAGTCTCTTTACTCATTTCGTAATACATCATCTCGCAACTAACTCATTAGTTGCAATGCTTGCAAGGCTTATGTGATGTGCATTATTGAGAGGGCCCAGAGATACCTCTCCAACAATCGGAGTGACAAAATCCTAATATCGAAATACGCCAACCCAACATGTACCTTTGGAGACACCTGTAGAGCTCCTTTATAATCACCGAGTTACGTTGTGACCTTTGGTAGAACACAAAGTGTTCCTCCGGCAAACGGGAGTTGCATAATCTCATAGTCATAGGAACATGTATAAGTCATGAAGAAAGCAATAGCAACATACTAAACAATCGGGTGCTAAGCTAATGGAATGGGTCATGTCAATCACATCTTTCTCCTAATGATGTGATCCCGTTAATCAAATGACAACACATGTCTATGGTTAGGAAACATAACCATCTTCGATTAACGAGCTAGTCAAGTAGAGGCACACTAGTGACGTTTAGTTTGTCTATGTATTCACACAAGTATTATGTTTCCGGATAATACAATTCTAGCATGAATAATAAACATTTATCATGATATAAGGAAACAAATAATAACTTTATTATTGCCTCTAGAGCATATTTCCTTCAGTCTCCCACTTGCACTAGAGTCAATAATCTAGATTACACAGTAATGATTCTAACACCCATGGAGCTTTGGTGTTGATCATGTTTTGCTCGTGGAAGAGGCTTAGTCAACGGGTCTGCTACATTCAGATCCGTATGTATCTTGCAAATCTCTATGTCTCCCACATGGACTAGATCCCGGATGGAATTGAAGCATCTCTTGATGTGCTTGGTTCTCTTGTGAAATTTGGATTCCTTTGCCAAGGCAATTGCACCAGTATTGTCACAAAAGATTTTCATTGGACCCGATGCACTAGGTATGAAACCTAGATCGGATATGAACTCCTTCATCCAGACTCCTTCGTTTGCTGCTTCCGAAGCAGCTATGTACTCTGCTTCACATGTAGATCCTGCCACAATGCTTTGTTTAGAACTGCACCAACTGACAGCTCCACCGTTTAATGTAAACACGTATCCGATTTGCGATTTAGAATCGTCCAGATCAGTGTCAAAGCTTGCATCAACATAACCATTTACGATGAGCTCTTTGTCACCTCCATATACGAGAAACATATCCTTAGTCCTTTTCAGGCATTTCAGGATGTTCTTGACCGCAGTCCAGTGATCCACTCCTAGATTACTTTGGTACCTCCCTACTAGACTTATAGCAAGACATACATCAGGTCTGGTACACAGCATTGCATACATGATAGAGCCTATGGCTGAAGCATAGGTAACATCTTTCATTTTTTCTCTATCTTCTGCAGTGGTCGGGCATTGAGTCTTACTCAATTTCACACCTTGTAACACAGGCAAGAATCCTTTCTTTGCTTGATCCATTTTGAACTTCTTCAAATTTTTGTCAAGGTATGTGCTTTGTGAAAGTCCAATTAAGCGTCTTGATCTATCTCTATAGATCTTAATGCCCAATATGTAAGCAGCTTCACCGAGGTCTTTCATTTAAAAACTCTTATTCAAGTATCCCTTTATGCTATCCAGAAATTCTATATCATTTTCGATTAGTAATATGTCATCTACATATAATATCAGAAATGCTACAGAGCTCCCGCTCACTTTCTTGTAAATACAGACTTCTCCAAAAGTCTGTATAAAACCAAATGCTTTGATCACATTATCAAAGCGTTTATTCCAACTCCGAGAGGCTTGCACCAGTCCATAAATGGATCGCTGGAGCTGGCACACTTTGTTAGCTCCCTTTGGATCGACAAAACCTTCCGGCTGCATCATATACAACTCTTCTTCCAGAAATCCATTCAGGAATGCAGTTTTGACATCCATCTGCCAAATTTCATAATCATAAAATGCGGCAATTGCTAACATGATTCGGACAGACTTAAGCATCGCTACGGGTGAGAAGGTCTCATCGTAGTCAATCCCTTGAACTTGTCAACAACCTTTTGCGACAAGTCGAGCTTTGTAGACAGTAACATTATCGTCAACATCATTCTTCTTCTTGAAGATCCATTAATTCTCAATTGCTTGCCGATCTTTGGGCAAGTCAACCAAAGTCCACACTTTGTTCTCATACATGGATCCCATCTCAGATTTCATGGCTTCAAGCCATTTTGCAGAATCTGGGCTCACCACCGCTTCTTCATAGTTCGTAGGTTCATCATGATCTAGTAGCATGACTTCCAGAACAGGATTACCGTACCACTCTGGTGCGGATCTTACTCTGGTTGATCTACGAGGTTCAGTAGTAACTTGTTCTGAAGTTTCATGATCATCACCATTAGCTTCCTCACTAATTGGTGTAGGTGTCACAGAAACCGGTTTCTGTGATGTACTACTTTCCAATAAGGGAGCAGTTATAGTTACCTCATCAAGTTCTACTTTCCTCCCACTCACTTCTTTCGAGAGAAACTCCTTCTCTAGAAAGTTTCCGAATTTAGCAACAAAAGTCTTGCCTTCGGATCTGTGATAGAAGGTGTATCCAATAGTTTCCTTTGGATATCCTATGTAGACACATTTCTCCGATTTGGGTTCGAGCTTATCAGGTTGAAGCTTTTTCACATAAGCATCGCAACCCCAAACTTTCAGAAACGACAACTTTGGTTTCTTGCCAAACCACAATTCATAAGGCGTCATCTCAATGGATTTTGATGGTGCCCTATTTAACGTGAATGCGGCCGTCTCTAAGGCATAACCCCAAAATGATAGCGGTAAATCAGTAAGAGACATCATAGATCGCACCATATCTAGTAAAGTACAATTACGATGTTCGGACACACCATTACGATGTGGTGTTCTGGGTGGCGTGAGTTGCGAAACTATTCCGCATTGTTTCAAATGTACACCAAACTCGTAACTCAAATATTCTCCTCCATGATCAGATCGTAGGAATTTTATTTTCTTGTTACGATGATTTTCAACTTCACTCTGAAATTCTTTGAACTTTTCAAATGTTTCAGACTTATGTTTCATTAAGTAGATATACCCATATCTGCTTAAGTCATCTGTGAAGGTGAGAAAATAACGATATCCTCCACGAGCGTAATATTCATCAGACCACATACATATGTATGTATGATTTCCAACAAATCTGTTGCTCTCTTCATAGTACTGGAGAACGGTGTTTTGGTCATCTTACCCATAAGGCATGGTTCGCAAGTACCAAGTGATTCATAATCAAGTGGTTCTAAAAGTCCATCAGTATGGAGTTTCTTCATGCGCTTTACACCGATATGACCTAAACGGCAGTGCCACAAATAAGTTGCACTATCATTATCAACTCTGCATCTTTTGGCTTCAACATTATGAATATGAGTGTCACTACTATCGAGATTTAATAAGAATAGACCATTCTTCAAGGGTGCATGACCATAAAAGATATTACTCATATAAATAGAACAACCATTATTCTCTGATTTAAATGAATAACCGTCTCGCATCAAACAAGATCCAGATATAATGTTCATGCTCAACGCTGGCACCAAATAACAATTATTTAGGTCTAATACTAATCCCGAAGGTAGATGTAGAGGTAGCGTGCCGACTGCGATCACATCGACTTTGGAACCATTTCCCACGCGCATCATCACATCGTCCTTAGCCAATCTTTGCTTAATCCGTAGTCCCTGTTTCGAGTTGCAAATATTAGCAACAGAACCAGTATCAAATACCCAGGTGCTACTGCGAGCATTAGTAAGGTACACATCAATAACATGTATATCATATATACCTTTGTTCACCTTGCCATCCTTGTTATCCGCCAAATACTTGGGGCAGTTCCGCTTCCAGTGACCAGTCTGCTTGCAGTAGAAGCACTCAGTTTCAGGCTTAGGTCCAGATTTGGGTTTCTTCTCCTGAGCAGCAACTTGCTTGCTGTTCTTTTTGAAGTTCCCCTTCTTCTTCCCTTTGCCCTTTTTCTTGAAACTAGTGGTCTTGTTGACCATCAACACTTGATGCTCCTTCTTGATTTCTACCTCCGCAGCTTTCAGCATTGCGAAGAGCTCGAGAATTGTCTTATTCATCCCTTGCATATTATAGTTCATCACGAAGCTGTTGTAGCTAGGTGGAAGTGATTGGAGAATTCTGTCAATGACGCAATCATCTGGAAGATTAACTCCCAATTGAATCAAGTGATTATTATACCCAGACATTTTGAGTATATGCTCACTGACAGAACTGTTCTCCTCCATCTTGCAGCTATAGAACTTATTGGAGACTTCATATCTATCAATCCGAGCATTTGCTTGAAATATTAACTTCAACTCCTGGAACATCTCATATGCTCCATGATGTTCAAAACGTCGTTGAAGTCCTGATTCTAAGCCCTAAAGCATGGCACACTGAACTATCGAGTAGTCATCAGCTTTGCTCTGCTAGACGTTCATAACATCTGGTGTTGCTCCAGCAGCAGGCCTGGCACCCAGTGGTGCTTCCAGTACATAATTCTTCTGTGCAGCAATGAGGATAATCCTCAAGTTACAGACCTAGTCCGTGTAATTGCTACCATCATCTTTGCTTTCTCAAGGAACGCATTAAAATTCAACGAAACAACAGCACGAGCCATCTATCTACAATCAAACATAAACAAGCAAGATACTATCAGGTACTGAGTTCATGATAAATTTAAGTTCAATTAATCATATTACTAAAGAACTTCCACTTAGATAGACATCCCTCTAATCCTCTAAGTGATCACGTGATCCAAATCAACTAAACCATGTCCGATCATCATGTGAGATGGAGTAGTTTCATTGGTGAACATAACTATGTTGATCATATCTACTATATGATTCACGCTCGACCTTTCGATCTCCGTGCTCCGAGGCCATATCTGTATATGCTTGGCTCATCAAGTATAACCTGAGTATTCCGTGTGTGCAACTGTTTTGCACCCGTTGTATTTGAACGTAGAGCCTATCACACCCGATCATCACGTGGTGTCTCATCACGAAGAACTTTCGCAACGGTGCATACTCAGGGAGAACACTTCTTGATAATTAGTGAGAGATCATCTTAAAATGCTACCGTCAATCAAAGCAAGATAAGATGCATAAAAGATAAACATCACATGCAATCAATATAAGTGATATGATATGGCCATCATCATCTTGTGCTTGCGATCTCCATCTTCGAAGCACCGTCATGATCACCATCATCACCGGCGCGACACCTTGATCTCCATCGTAGCATCGTTGTCGTCTCGCCAATCTTATGCTTCTACGACTATCGCTACCGCTTAGTGATAAAGTAAAGCATTATAAGGCGATTGCATTGCATACAATAAAGCGACAACCATATGGCTCCTGCCAGTTGCCGATAACTCGGTTACAAAACATGATCTTCTCATACAATAAAATTTAGCATCATGTCTTGACCATATCACATCACAACATGCCCTGCAAAAACAAGTTAGACGTCCTCTACTTTGTTTGTTGCAAGTTTTACGTGGCTGCTACGGGCTTAAGCAAGAACCAATCTTACCTACGCATCAAAAACCACAACGATAGTTTGTCAAGTTGGTGCTGTTTTAACCTTCGCAAGGACCGGGCGTAGCCACACTCGGTTCAACTAAAGTTGGAGAAACTGACACCCGCCAGCCACCTGTGTGCAAAGCACGTCGGTAGAACCAGTCTCGCGTAAGCGTACGCGTAATGTCGGTCCAGGCCGCTTCATCCAACAATACCGCTGAACCAAAGTATGACATGCTGGTAAGCAGTATGACTTATATCGCCCACAACTCACTTGTGTTCTACTCGTGCACAACATCAACACATAAAACCAGGCTCTGATGCCACTGTTGGGGAACGTAGTAATTTCAAAAAAATTCCTACGCACACGCAAGATCATGGTGATGCATAGCAATGAGAGGGGAGAGTGTTGTCTACGTACCCTCGTAGACCGACAGCAGAAGCGTTATGACAACGCGGTTGATGTAGTCATACGTCTTCACAGCCCGACTGCTCAAGCACCGAAACTACGGCACCTCCGAGTTCTAGCACACGTTCAGCTCGATAACGATCCCCGGACTCCGATCCAGCAAAGTGTCGGGGAAGAGTTCCGTCAGCACGACGGCGTGGTGACGATCTTGATGTTCTACCATCGCAGGACTTCGCCTAAGCACCGCTACAATATTATCGAGGAGTATGGTGGAGGGGGGCACCGCACACGGCTAAGAGAACGATCACAAAGATCAACTTCTGTGTCTAGAGGTGCCCCCTTGCCCCCGTATATAAAGGAGCAAGGGGGAGGCCGGCCGGCCCTTGGGGCGCGCCAAGGAGGTGGAGTCCTCCTCCTAGTAGGAGTAGGACTCCCCTCTTTCCTACTCCTACTAGGAGGGGGAAAGGGAGGGGAAGAGGGAGAAGGAAAGGGGGGCGCCGCCCCCCCTCTCCTAGTCCAACTCGCACCAGAGGGGAGGGGGCGCGCGGCCCACCCTTGCCGCCCCTCTCTCTCTCCACTAGGGCCCATAAGGCCCATTACTTCTCCCGGGGGGGTTCCGGTAACCCTCCGGCACTTCGGTTTTCTCCGAAATCACTCAGAACACTTCCGGTGTCCGAATATAGCCGTCCAATATATCAATCTTTATGTCTCGACCATTTCGAGACTCCTCTTCATGTCCGTGATCACATCCAGGACTCCGAACAAGCTTCGGTACATCAAAATATATAAACTCATAATGAAATTGTCATCGTAACGTTAAGCGTGCAGACCCTACGGGTTCGAGAACAATGTAGACATGACCGAGACACGTATTCGGTCAATAACCAATAGCAGAACCTGGATGCTCATATTGGCTCCCACAAATTCTATGAAGGTCTTTATCGGTCAGACCGCATAACAACATACTTTGTTCCCTTTGTCATCGGTATGTTACTTGCCCGAGATTCGATCGTCGGTATCTCAATACCTAGTTCAATCTCGTTACCGGCAAGTCTCTTTACTCGTTTCGTAATACATCATCTCGCAACTAACTCATTAGTTGCAATGCTTGCAAGGCTTATGTGATGTGCATTACCGAGAGGGCCCAGAGATACCTCTCCGACAATCGGAGTGACAAAATCCTAATCTCGAAATACGCCAACCCAACATGTACCTTTGGAGACACCTGTAGAGCTCCTTTATAATCACCCAGTTATGTTGTGATGTTTGGTAGCACACAAAGTGTTCCTCCGGCAAACGGGAGTTGCATAATCTCATAGTCATAGGAACATGTATAAGTCATGAAGAAAGCAATAGCAACATACTAAACGATCGGGTGCTAAGCTAATGGAATGGGTCATGTCAATCACATCTTTCTCCTAATGATGTGATCCCGTTAATCAAATGACAACACATGTCTATGGTTAGGAAACATAACCATCTTCGATTAACGAGCTAGTCAAGTAGAGGCACACTAGTGACGTTTAGTTTGTCTATGTATTCACACAAGTATTATGTTTCCGGATAATACAATTCTAGCATGAATAATAAACATTTATCATGATATAAGGAAATAAATAATAACTTTATTATTGCCTCTAGAGCATATTTCCTTCACCAAGCATCTGGGGTCTTTCTCTCTGTTTGATGCGATTAAGCATTCTCCCCCTTTGAAGTACTCTCCCCCTTTTTAAGTGAGTAAACTTTGATGTGATCTCTCTCTCCCCCTTTGACATCAATTTCCAAGAAGGGATCTTCTGGATGGTGAGTCAAAATAGGTTTGGTCCTTGAGTCACAGAGCAAAGGATCATTTAGAGTGAGATGCTGGTAGAGGACAAGAATCATTGAGTGGAGATGGAACAAAAGTGCAGGAACAAGTGGCGATTGTCTTCTCTGCAGTGAAATCGGTGACACCGAGTTGTATATTTTGGTTGCACCGAAATGGTTCGGTTTGACCAAGAGTGACAGATCGGTGTGACTGAGTTCAACATAGAGGAAGGGCAATTTTTCACCTCAGCTCACTTAGGAAAATATGACCTCACAAAGATTTGCAAGGAATTAACAGAAGGATTTGCAATGAATTTGATGCAGGGAATGCAGAACAAAGCAAAGAAAATGAAAAGAAATCTCGATGAAGTTTTTTTAAAAGAGAAGGGAAACAAACATGAAAGAGAAAATGCAAGAATACAGAGAAACGCTAGAGAACTTCATCTAGAATTGGTCGGCGACAAACTCACCTATGTTAGAGTATATTGACTGAAGAGTCAAGTGAGAACACTTGATCGTAGGTCATACTCGTCGTTTAAGCTCAAAGTGAGGTTACCATTTTTCATTTACGCATTTGATGTATTCGCATCTTATTGAGTTGCTTTGACCCATGACTTGGGGTAAAGCTTCTCTAAGATGGAATAACATACCTTGGGTGGTGGTGTTGAACTTGATCATGTAGTTGAACTTGTGTGGGATGCTGAAGATTGATGTAGCTCATCAAAGATTGGGAGCACCAGTTGTAGTTTGAGTTCATCTACCTACATTGGTTAGTCTTGCAAGGAAGAGCACTTGTGTATCCAAATTGACAATCATGAATTTGATACCAAATGAAATTTGATATATAGAAATGGTCAAAGGATATGTTGAAAGGTTTCATGCTTCCTTGTCTTCAACCACCATATTGTAGAGACTTGGTGATGTAGAGATTTCTCAAGATGAGAGTGATTTGCAATCTCATAGATTTTGATTCATCCAAGCACCTACAAGGGTTAGATAGCATGCAAGGGTGCAAATATATCCACGACATATGATCATCATCATAGGAGAAACATCAAGGATTAGTCAAAGGCTCATGCCTTGCATGTATCCAAATGGAGTTTCGACTCCAAGTTTGAAGCATCAAGGATGTTCAATTCACCTCTCAAACGGCAAAATACTTTCTCATTAAGCGGTTTGGTGAATATATCCGCCAATTGCTTATTGGTACGAACACGCTTAAGATCAATGTCCCCTTTGGCAACATGATCTCGAATGAAATGATGACGAACTTCAATATTCTTAGTTCGAGAATGTTGCACGGGATTATGAGCAATCTTAATAGCACTTTCATTGTCACAAAGCAATGGAACATGTTTCACATAGATCCCATAATCTCTAAGAGTTTGGGTCATCCAAAGTAATTGACCACAACATGAACCTGCGGCAATGTATTCCGCTTCGGCGGTGGATATGGATACCGAGTTTTGTTTCTTGGAGGACCAAGAAACAAGAGATCTACCAAGAAATTGACAAGTACCCAAAGTGGATTTTCTATCAACCTTGTCTATGGCATAGTCCGAGTCGGAATAGCCAACAAGATCAAAAGAGGACCTCTTAGGATACCAAATGCCAAAATTTGGTGTATGAATTAGGTATCTCACTATCCTTTTCACAACCTTAAGATGACATTCTTTGGGGGCCGCTTGATATCGTGCACACATGCACACACTCAGCATATATCGGGACGGGAGGCACATAGATATAACAATGAACCAATCATAGAGCGATAAACCTTTTGGTCAACCGGTTTGCCATCCATGGTCAAGTCAAGGTGTCCACTAGTAGGCATGGGAGTTTTCATACCTTTGCTTTCTTGCATGTTGAACTTCTTGAATAAGTCCTTGGTATACTTTGTTTGGGAAACAAAGGTGCCTTCCTTAGTTTGCTTGATTTGCAAACCAAGGAAGAATTTGAGTTTACTCATCATAGACATCTCAAACTTCTCCGACATTAGCTTTCCAAACTTTTCACTAAAATGAGGGTTAGTTGAACCAAATATGATATCATCAACATAAATTTGGCACACAAATAATTCACCATTAACCCTTTTAGTAAAAAGAGTAGAATCAATCTTTCCAATCTCAAAGCCTTTTTTAGTAAGGAAATTGGTCAAGTATTTGTACCACGCTCTAGGAGCTTGTTTAAGACCATAAAGAGCTTTGTGAAGTTTGTAAACATGATCGGGTTTCTTAGGATTAACAAAGCCGGGAGGTTGCTTAACATAAACTTCCTCCTCTATTTCACCTTTTAGAAAAGCACTTTTAATGTCCATTTGGTACAAGGTGATATCATGGTGATTATCATAGGCAAGTAAGATGCGGATGGACTCAAGTCTAGCAACGGGGGAATATGTCTCACCATAGTCCATACCTTCGACTTGAGTGTAGCCTTGGGCGACGAGACGTGCTTTTTTGCGAACTACTTGTCCATCTTCGTCTTGCTTGTTGCGAAACACCCATTTGGTACCGATGATGTTGTGGTTGTTGTCGGGCTTCTCTACCAATGTCCACACTTGATTTATCTCAAAGTTGTGTAGCTCTTCATGCATGACATTTATCCAATTCGGATCTTCCAATGCTTCTTCAACCTTCATAGGTTCAACGCTAGAGATGAATGAATAGTGTTCACAAAAATTAGCCAAACGAGTTTTAGAGCGAGTGATTCTTCCAGTTTGGATATCACTGAAGATTTGCTCGACGGGATGGTCTCTTGAAACTTGTGCTCAAACTCGTGAGAGATTTTGCTTGGGTTGGGTGGAACATCTTCTTCATCATCTTGCCCTTATTCTTCTTAGCCTTCTTCATTGTTAACGTTGTCGTTCTCTTGTTAAGGTGGAGAAGGAGGTTGATGAGGTTCATCTTGGTGTACTTCCTCGCTTCATTCATCTTGGCGTGTTCCACTTGGGGATGCTTCCATGTCGACTCTTGGTTCATCTTGTCGTGAGGTAGAAGCATCCACTTGGACGGACAAGGTACTCTCCTTCACCTCCGTTGGACGAATCTTGCCAATAGACAAGTCTTGGATTGCTTCCGAAGGGTCTTTGTCTCCTACATCAATTGGCAATTGCTCTACTTACGAGCCGTTAGATTCATCAAACTTCACATCTACCGCCTGTTCAACCTTTCGGGTGAAACTGTTTTAGACACGGTAAGTGTGAGAGTTTGAGCCATAACCAAGTAGGAAACCTTCATGAGACTTAGGAGCAAATTTAGAATGATGATGCTTACTAAGAATGTAGCACTTTGAGCCGAATACTCGAAAGTATCCAAGTTGGGGTTTGTTACCGGTCAGAAGTTTGTATGCCATCTTGCCGAGTAGCTTATGAAGATACAAGCGATTTGTTGCATGATAAGCTGTCTCAACCGCTTCCGCCCAAAAGTGTTTTGGCGTCTTGTACTCATCAAGCATCGTTCTTGCCATCTCAATAAGAGTCCGGTTCTTTGATACGTCTCCGTCGTATCTACTTTTCCAAACACTTTTGCCCTTGTTTTGGACTCTAACTTGCATGATTTGAACCCGGACTGACGCTGTTTTCAGCAGAATTACCATGGTGTTATTTATGTGCAGAAACAAAAGTTCTCGGAATGACCCGAAACTTCACGGAACAAATTTTCGGAAATAATAAAAAATCCTTGCAAAAGATGAAGGCCAGGGGGCCCACCACCTGTCAACGAGGGTGGGGGCGTGCCTGCCCCCTAGGGCGCGCCCCTACCTCGTGGGCCCCCTAGAGCTCCTCCGACCTCAACTCCAACTCTATATATTTGGTTTCGGGGAGAAAAAAATCAGAGAGAATAATTCATCGCGTTTTACGATATGGAGCCGCCGCCAAGCCCTAAAACCTCTTGGGAGGGCTGATCTGGAGTCTGTTCGGGGCTCCAGAGAGGGGAATCCGTCGCCATCGTCATCATCAACCATCCTCCATCACCAATTTCATGATGCTCGCCACTGTGTGTGAGTAATTCCATCGTAGGCTTGCTAGACGGCGATGGGTTGGATGGGATCTATCATGTAATCGAGTTAGTTTTGTTAGGGTTTGATCCCTAGTATCCACTATGTTCTGAGATTGCTGTTGCTATGACTTTGCTATGCTTAATGCTTGTCACTAGGGCCCGAGTACCATGATTTCAGATCTGAGCCTATTATGTTTTCATCAATATATGAGAGTCCTTGATCCTATCTTGCAATTCTGTAGTCACCAATTATGTGTTATGATCCGTTAACCCCGAAGTGACAATATTCGGGATACTTACCGGTGATGACCATAGTTTGAGGAGTTCATGTATTCACTATGTGCTAATGCTTTGTTCCGATACTCTATTAAAAGGAGTCCTTAATATCCCTTAGTTTCCGTTAGGACCCCGCTGCCACGGGAGGGTAGGACAAAAGATGTCACGCAAGTTCTTTTCCATAAGAACGTATGACTATATTCGGAATACACGCCTACATTAGGTTGATGAACTGGAGCTAGTTCTGTGTGACCCTATGTTATGATTGTTACATGATGAACCGCATCCGGCATAATTCTCCATCACTGATCCATTGCCTACGAGCTTTCCATATGTTGTTCTTCGCCTATTTACTTTTCCGTTGCTATTGCTATCATCACTACAAAATACCAAAAACATTACTTTTGCTACCATTACCTTTTTCTACTATTACCACTACTATCATATTACTTTGCTACTAAATACTTTGCTGCAGATATTAAGTTTCCAGGTGTGGTTGAATTGACAACTCAGCTGCTAATACTTGAGAATATTCTTTGGCTCCCCTTGTGTCGAATCAATAAATTTGGGTTGAATACTTTACCCTCGAAAACTGTTGCGATCCCCTGTACTTGTGGGTTATCAAGACTATTTTCTGGCGCCGTTGCCGGGGAGCATAGCTCTATCCTTTGAGTCACTTGGGATTTATATCTGCTTATCATTATGAAGAACTTGAAAGATCCAAGAACTAAGATTTATCCCTCAACTACGAGGGGAGGTAAGGAACTGCCATCTAGCTCTGCACTTGATTCACCTTCTGTTTTGAGTAAGCTTGCGACACCTAAACCTGCTTCTGCTATTCGTTCTGATATGTCGCATGTTATTGATGATGCCACTTCTGCTATACATGATACTTATGATGAAACTACTTCTATGCTTGATACTACTGTGCCACTTGGTGAATTTCTTGATGAACAACTTGCTAGGGTTAGAGAGAGTGAAAATATTGAATCTGATAATATTGATGAAAGTGATGATGAAGACTCACCTGTTATTCCTGAGGGTTATGTTTTTAATAAAGAAGATTCTTTAGCTATTTTAGCTTACAAAGATAGATACGAGCTCAAGAGGTTATTAGCTAAATGGAAGCAGCAATCTCTTAATGCTAGAATGAAACCTGACCCTGCTTTTGCTACTTCACCTATATTTGTTACTGATAAGGATTATGAATTCTCTGTTGATCCTGATATAATTACTTTGGTTGAATCTGATCCTTTTCATGGCTATGAATCTGAAACTGTTGTGGCACATCTTACTAAATTAAATGATATAGCCACCCTGTTCACTAATGATGAGAGAACTCATTACTTTTATATCCTTAAAATATTTCCGTTCTCATTAAAGGGTGATGCTAAGATATGGTTTAATTCTCTTGATCCTAGTTGTGTGCGTAGTCCCCAGGATATGATTTATTACTTCTCTGCTAAATATTTCCCTGCTCATAAGAAACAAGCTGCTTTAAGGGATATATATAATTTTGTGCAAATTGAAGAAGAGAGTCTCCCACAAGCTTGGGGGAGGCTTCTCAAGTTACTTAATGCTTTGCCTGATCATCCTCTTAAGAAAAATGAAATACTTGATATCTTTTATAATGGACTAACCGATGCCTCCAGAGATTACCTGGATAGTTGTGCTGGTTCTGTTTTCAGGGAAAGAACACCGGATGAAGCTGAAATTCTATTGAATAATATGTTGACAAATGAAAATAATTGGACACCTCTGGAGCCAATTCCTGAGCCTATTCCTAAACCAACTCCGAAGAAGAGGGGTATTCTATTTCTCAGTCCTGAAGATATGCAAGAGGCAAAGAAATCTATGAAAGAAAAAGGTATTAAAGCTGAAGATGTTAAGAATTTACCTCCTATTGAAGAAATACATGGTCTTAATTTACCGCCTGTTGAAGAAACATATGATCTTAATCCTTTACCTATTGAAGAAACTCATGGTCTTGATAACCCGACATAGGTAGTAAAGGTAAATTCTCTCTATAGATATGATAAAGCTGAAATCCCATTTACTAAGTTTGCTAGCCCATGCTTAGATGAGTTTGATAAATTTATGGTTAAGCAAGAACATTTTAATGCTTATTTTGGTAGAAAATTGAAATACAATTCAAATATGCTTGAACACTTGGGTGATTATATGGCTAATGTCAAAGGTGAACTTAAACTTATTAGTAAACATGCTTCTATGGTTACCACTCAAGTAGAACAAGTACTTAAAGCTCAAAATGATTTGCTCAATGAATTGAATAGTAAGGATAATGATAATGCTGTTAGAGTTATGACTAAAGGTGGTAGAATGACTCAGGAACCTTTGTATCCTGAAGGCCACCCTAAGAGAATTGACCAAGATTCTCAGAGAAATAATGTGGATGCAGCTAGTCCTTCTAATAGGAAGAAAAAGAAAAATGACAGGACTTCGCATGCTTCTAGTGAACCTGTTATTGAAACACCTGAGAATCCAAATGATATTTCTATTTCTGATGCTGAAACACAATCTGGTAATGAACCTGAAACTAGTGATAATGTTAATGATAATGTTCATGATGATGCTCAACCTAGTAATGATAATGATATAGAAATTGAACCTGCTGTTGATCTTGATAACCCACAATCAAAGAATCAACGTTATGATAAGAAAGACTTTGTTGCTAGGAAACATGGTAAGGAAAGAGAGCCTTGGGTTCAGAAACCCATGCCTTTTCCTCCTAAACCATCCAAGAAAAAGGATGATGAGGATTTTGAGCGCTTTGCTGAAATGATTAGACCTATATTTTTGCGTATGCGTTTAAATGATATGCTTAAAATGAATCCTTATGCTAAGTACATGAAAGATATTGTTACAAATAAGAGAAAGATACCGGAAGCTAAAATTTCCACCATGCTTGCTAATTATACTTTTAAGGGTGGAATGCCAAAGAAACTTGGAGATCCAGGAGTACCCACTATACCATGCTCCATTAAAAGAAACTATGTTAAAACCTCTTTATGTGATCTTGGAGCCAGTGTTAGTGTTATTCCTCTCTCTTTATATCGTAGACTTGATTTGAATAAGTTGACACCTACTGAAATATCTTTGCAAATGGCTGATAAATCAACTGCTATACCTGTCGGTATTTGTGAGGATGTGCCTGTTGTAGTTGCAAACGTTACTATTTTAACGGACTTTGTTATTCTTGATATTCCCGAGGACGATAGTATGTCTATTATTCTTGGAAGACCCTTTTTGAATACTGCAGGGGCTGTTATTGATTGCACTAAAGGCAATGTCACTTTTCATGTTAATGGTAATGAGCATACGGTACACTTTCCGAGGAAACAACCTCAAGTTCATAGTATCAACTCTATTGGAAAAATCCCATTGATTATATTTGGAGGTTTTGAATTTCCTCTTCCTACTGTCAAGAAGAAATATGATATTCTTATTATTGGGGATGTGCATATCCCCGTTGAGGTAACATAGTGTTATTCGAAATTTTTCCGGTTCCATGTTATTCGGAATGAGTTCGTTAACAAGACTTGATCAACCTTGTTAGTGGATTCCTTTTGATGATCATGAGATGGATGAAACTAGAAGGCACAACCTTCTATACCCTCCTTTTACTTTCTGTTACTTATATTAAATAAAATAAAAATAGTATTTTTCTGTCTGTTATCTGATTATCCGTGCAATATAAAAATACCCCGAAAATAAAAGTTCTCCAAATGCCCTAAAATTTAAATATGATTTTTTTCTAGAATATTTGAGAATATTCGGCACTCAGAACACAACAGGGGGGTCATCCACCTGGCCACGAGGGTGGAGGGCGCGCCCTACCCCCTAGGCGTGCCCCCTGCCTCATGGGCCCATGGTGGCCCTCCTCGACTTATCCTTTCACCCACACACTCCTTCTTCCTCCCCCAAACACGAATATCCAGCTCAAACCCGAGTCCAAGCCCATTTTGCTACCATTTTCGATCTCCTTGCTCAAAGCACCTCTCACAAAACTGCTTGGGGAGATTGTTACTTGGTATGTGACTCCTCCATTGGTCCAATTAGTTTTTTTGTTCTAGTGCTTTATTCATTGCAATTTTTGTTGCTTAGGTGACCCTGTTCTTGAGCTTGCATGTCAAATTTATATGGTCAAAAGTAGTTTTTAATGCATGATATAGGCCCTAGGCACTTGTAGGAGTAGTTGCTATCAATATTATTGAGTTTGGTTTACTTTTATTTTGAAGTTACTAAAAATTTCAGAAATTTTTCAGAGGAAGAAATATGCTTAGGAAAATGTTACAAGGTGGTTCTTCATGGAAGCAAGGACCCAAGTTTGCAATGCGTGATGCTGATGAAGAGCCACCAAGAGACGCTCCAGTGCGTCCTTGTGAGTGGCCTTCTGAAAACTTTATGGATCGAGAGGGAATTAAGGAATAATTTAACGCATATTTGCGTAACGCTGATCTTGTGAGCTTCGAGGAAGAAAAGTGCAGCCAGTATCACTATCTCACTAGTTCCTTTGTGAGGAGGTTTGAATTTTCATCTTCACGTAATTCTCCAACTGTCCTGTTTGATCTTTATGAAAATTCTTACACTATGGACTTAGAGGATTTTACCACTGCTTGCAAACTTCCACAATGGGGTAGTATCAGGGATCCTCGCAAATCTGAATTTAGAGATTTTCTTGCTAGTATAACTGTGGGGGAATCTAGAGATATAACACAAGCTACCATAGGGAGCATTCACTTTCCTGCTATAAATTATTTTTCTCCCTTCATAGGTAGATGCATTAATGGTAAATATGAGGCATGTCACATGTGTGTCCCCGACCTCAGTATTCTTAGGAGTGCTGTGTTAGGAGATAAATCTTAAAATTTGGGAGCCATTGTTGCACGTAGGTTTCATCTTAATAGATTTAATGGAGATTTCTTTGGTGAAATTTATGCAACCCGCATAGCTAATTTTCTTGGTATAGCCATACGTGAAGATTATATTGAATTACCTCCTGCTTACCTAGACTTTAATGTTATGGTTCGCCACCAGTTTGTCGAGAGGAATGAATCACGTCTCCAGTATCGTTTAATCTTTGACAGATGCCATGCTGTCCATATTACTCTCCCTGCTCCTGCCTTCTTTGATTATCAGGCAAAAGGAAGATATGTTATTACCAGAGAGGAGGCAGATGAGTACGAGAGGAGGGCGGAGGCCGCTCGTCGCCATGCTGCAGCTCAGGAGGCGATAGCCGCTGCATCTCAGCACGACCCCAACTTTTACTATGGATATCTGCCAGGCCAACCGTGGCCATAGACCAACTTAGGCCAAAAGCCTAAGCTTGGGGAGTACGTATTTCTCACTGACATTACATTTATGTTCACACACTCATTGCTAGATGTCGGTGCTCATACTTTTTCATTGTATCATCCATGCTAGTTTATTTCCTTTTTATGCTTTCTTCTTGTGTGTTTGATAAACCTTAAGAAAAACCAAAAAAATTAGTTGTAGCTTTTAATTAGTTTACTTTCCATGCTTGTAGTAGTAATTAAAAAGAAAACCCAAAAAGATTTCATGTTCTTCTTTTGCTTGTTGGGAGCTTTCCCGTGTAAATAGTTTTATTTCTTTTCTTTTCTTTGGGGGTCGATAGGAGAAGACCATAATTAAATAGTTGAAGTGGCTCTTATTATGCATTATTGTTGATCTAACAAAAGAGCCCATATTACCTTGTCTTCTCCTGTTTATTGAATGCTTGCAGATTCCAGCTTAGTCCAATGCACGTGCACTATTATTATTATCCACATCGTTCGGTCGTGCAAGTGAAAGGCAATAATGATGATATATGATGAACTTATTGAGATGAGAAAAGCTGGTATGAACTCGACCTCTCTTGTTTTTGTAAATATGATTAGTTCATCGTTCCTGATTCAGCCTATTATGAATAAACATGTTTGCAATGACAACTAGAGATCATAGTTTCTTGTGCCATGCTTGATTAGCTAGGAGCTTATAATGGTTTACCTTGCGTGCCAACATGCTATTAAAATGGTTGTGATGTGGTATGATAGGGTGGTATCCTCCTCTGAATGATTTAAGTGACTTGACTTGGCGCATGTTCACGCATGTAGTTGAAACAAAATCAACATAGCCTTCACGATATTTATGTTCATGGTGGATTATATCCTACTCATGCTTGCATTCGGTGTTGATTAATTTTAATGCATGTTCATGACTGTTGTCGCTCTCTAGCTGGTCGCTTCCCAGTCTTTGCTAGCCTTCACCTGTACTAAGCGGGAATACTGCTTGTGCATCCAACTCCATAAACCCCAAAGTTATTCCATATGAGTCCACCATACCTACCTATATACGGTATCTACCTGCCGTTCCAAGTAAATTTGTATGTGCCAAACTCTAAACCTTCAAATAAATATCCTGTTTTGTATGCTCGAATAGCTCATGTATCAACTAGGGTTGTCCGTATCTTCCATGTTAGGCGGGTTATTCTCAAGAGGAGTGGACTCCGCTCCTCACTCACGAGAAAATGGCTGGTCACCGGGATGCCCAGTCCCATGCTTTATGCAAACTAAATCAAAATAATTGCAAACAAAACTCCCCCTGGGACTCTTGTTAGTTGGAGGCACTCGTTGTTTCGAGCAAGCCATGGATTGATGCTTGTTGGTGGAAGGGGGAGTATAAACTTTACCATTCTGTTTGGGAACCGCCTATAATGTGTGTAGCATGGAAGATATCGCCATCTCTTGGTTGTTATGTTGACAATGAAAGTATACCGCTCAAAATATTATTCACCTCTATTTCAAAACCGAGCTCTGGCACCTCTACAAATCCCTGCTTCCCTCTGCGAAGGGCCTATCTATTTACTTTCATGTTGAGTCATCATATTCTTATTAATAAGCACCAGTTGGAGAGCTCCACTGTCATCTGCATTCATTACTGTTAGTTTACATTGAGTATGACTTGACTGGATCTCTTTTACCATGAATTACAATGTCTAGTCAGTCCTTGATCTTTAAAGGTGCTCTGCATTTATGTTTTGCGGTCTCAGAAAGGGCTAGCGAGATACCATCTTGTTATATCATATTATGATTGTTTTGAGAAAGTGTTTTCATCCGAGATTTATTATTATTGCTCGCTAGTTGATTATGACATTTATATGAGTAAACTTGAGACCTAAGCATTATTGTGAATGTGGTTAGTCATAATATTCGCTGAAAACTTGAATGCTGGCTTTACATATTTACAACAACAAGAGCAAACAGAGTTTGTAAAAGTTTTTCTTTATCACTTTCAGTTTATCAACTGAATTGCTTGAGGACAAGCAAAGGTTTAAGCTTGGGGGAGTTGATACGTCTCCGTCGTATCTACTTTTCCAAACACTTTTGCCCTTGTTTTGGACTCTAACTTGCATGATTTAAATGGAACTAATCCAGACTAACGCTGTTTTCAGCAGAATTACCATGGTGTTATTTATGTGCAGAAACAAAAGTTCTCGGAATGACCTGAAACTTCACGGAACAACTTTTCGGAAATAATAAAAAATCCTTGCAAAAGGTGAAGGCCAGGGGGGCCACCACCTGTCCACGAGGGTGGGGGCACGCCTGCCCCCCTAGGGCGCGCCCCTACCTCGTGGCCCCCTAGAGCTCCTCTGACCTCAACTCCAACTCTATATATTTGGTTTCGGGGAGAAAAAAATCAGAGAGAAGAATTCATTGCGTTTTACGATACGAAGTTGCCGCCAAGCCCCAAAACCTCCCGAGAGGGCTGACCTGTAGGCCGTTCGGGGCTCCGGAGAGGGGAATCCGTCGCCATTGTCATCAACAACCATCCTCCATCACCAATTTTATGATGCTCACCGCCGTGCGTGAGTAATTCCATCGTAGGCTTGCTGGATGGTGATGGGTTGGATGGGATCTATCATGTAATCGAGTTAGTTTTGTTAGGGTTTGATCCCTAGTATCCAATATGTTCTGAGATTGATGTTGCTATGACTTTGCTATGCCTAATGCTTGTCACTAGGGCCCGAGTGCCATGATTTCAGATCTGAACCTCTTATGTTTTCATCAATATATGAGAGTTCTTGATCCTATCTTGCATGTCTATAGTCACCAATTATGTGTTATGATCCGTTAACCCCGAAGTGACAATAATCGGGATACTTACCGGTGATGACCATAGTTTGAGGAGTTCATGTATTCACTATGTGCTAATGCTTTGTTCCGGTACTCTATTAAAAGGAGGCCTTAATATCCCTTAGTTTCTGTTAGGACCCCACTGCCACGGGAGGGTAGGACAAAAGATAGCATGCAAGTTCTTTTCCATAAGCACGTATGACTATATTTGGAATACATGCCTACATTACATTGATGAACTGGAGCTAGTTCTGTGTCACCCTATGTTATGAGTGTTACATGATGAACCGCATCCGGCATAATTCTCCATCACCGATCCATTGCCTATGAGCTTTCCATATATTGTTCTTCACTTATTTACTTTTCCGTTGCTATTGCTATCATCACTAGAAAATACCAAAAGCATTACTTCTGCTACGATTACCTTTTGCTACCATTACAACTACTATCATATTACTTTGCTACTAAATACTTTGCTGCAGATATTAAGTTTCCAGGTGTGGTTGAATTGACAACTCAGCTGCTAATACTTGAGAATATTCTTTGGCTCCCCTTGTGTCGAATCAATAAACTTGGGTTGAATACTCTACCCTCGAAAACTGTTGCGATCCCCTATACTTGTGGGTTATCATTCTTACTCTAAACAACTCCATTTTGTTGAGGTGTGTACGTAGCCGAGAACTTGTGTGAAATTCCTTCTTCGTCAAGAAAGGTATCCACATTTGCGTTCTTGAACTCTGTTCCATTATCGCATCGAACCTTCTTGATCTTCACTTCAAATTGATTTTGGGCTTTCCTAGCGAAGTTCTTGAAGATTTTTTGGACCTGCGATTTATCATCAAGAAAGAATACCCACATAAATCTTGAAAAATCATCGACTATGACTAGACCAAATGAGTTAGCACCGAGACTTTTGTAGGCATTGGGACCAAAGAGATCCATATGAAGTAGCTCGAGCGGTCTTCTCGTGGTCATGATGTTCTTTACGGGATGACTTCCTCCAACTTGTTTTCCTGCTCTACAAGCACTGCACAATCTATCCTTGTCAAATATAACATCTTTCACTCCAAGGATATGATCACCCTTAATAAGCTTATCAAGATTTCGCATGCCTACATTACCTAACCTTCTATGCCACAACCAACCTTTAGAAGATTTAGCAATTAAGCAAGTTCTAGGTTGAGCCTTTTTAGTGAAATCAACAATGTAAAGATCACCTCTATGTAAACTGGTAAAGACCATATTGTGGTTATCTCTACGAAACACTTGGCAATCTACTTCAGTAAATAGGACATTGAAACCAAAGTCAGCAAGTCTAGATACGGAAAGTAGATTATATCCAAGAGATTCAACGAGCATAACATTTTGTATGGAGCTATCATGTGAGATGGCCACCTTACCAAGGTCAACCACCTTACCCTTAGAGTTGTCACCAAAAGTGGCATACTTTCGAGGGCTGTCGTTTTCAGCAAGCTCACGAAACATATCCTTGTCTCTGGTCATGTGATCGGTAGACCCACTATTAAGAACCCATTCCTTTCCTCCAGCCATGTAGCCGCAGAGATTAGCCATAAGACAAAGTGTCTCATAGACTCATTGAGATCAAAGTCACTATCATCATCCTCATCATAGTATCCATGTTGAACATTGTCTTGTGATGGATCAATTCCTAGAGAGGGTAATTCATTAGATAAATGGTCATCACAATAGTCATCTTTATGAATTCTAATGGCTTCGGAGATGATATTGCTAATGATTCCAACATCTCCTTTGGCACGCGTAAGATTGGTAAGCTCAAATAGACAATTACCAAATTTGGGATCATTGGAACTCATCTTACTGAAGGCAATAGACTTATGAAGAATTTCATCCAAGTTTTGCAAGGAATATTTTGGAAATCGTTCCTCAAGAAATCTCCATATGGTGTAGGCACAATCAAGAGCAGGCAAGCTAGCAAACAAGTTCTAGGCAATCCTCTAGTGATTTAATTGACAGTTCTAAGATTACAGATCATGTCAATAGATTCATCAAGGGTAGGATGCAAAGGATCGACATGAGGTGCACAAGGGGTGGTAATGTACTTGTTCAAATGATATTCATTGAAAATCTCAAGCATCTCAATTTTTCACTCATGAAAGAACTCTCCATCAAGTATAGGCACTCTACGTCTAAGACTCCCCAACGTAGACTCATCCATCTTCCTCCAAAGGTGTTTAAACCAAAGCAATGGAGAACAATGCTCTGATACCAATTGAAAGGATCGAGAAGAGGTGTCTAGAGGGGGTGAATAGACTCTTAATAAGGAAAAGTAGCAGTTTTTAATTTCTTCAAGTTAAGGTGGAGTTTTAGCACAAGTTTAAGCATTCACAATACATTCAAGCAAGCATGGCAAGAGTATACGAGCAGCGGAAAGTAAAGCATGCAATTTGCAAGAAAGTAAAGGGATGGGATTGGAGTGTGCAAACGCAATTAGAGACATGTAGATTTTGGCGTGGTTCCGATAGGTGGTGCTATCGTACATCCACGTTGATGGAGACTTCAACCCACGAAGGGTAACGGTTGCGCGAGTCCACAGAGGGATCCACCCATGAAGGGTCCATGAAGAATCAACCTTGTCTATCCCATGAAGGACTTGCCTCACTAGAGTAGATCTTCACGAAGTAGGCGATCTCCTTGCCCGTACAAACTCCTTGGTTCAACTGCACAATCTTGACGGAGGCTCCCAAGTGACACCTAACCAATCTTGGAGACACCACTCTCCAAAAGGTAATAAATGGTGTGTTGATGATGAACTCCTTGCTCTTGTGCTTCAAATGATAGTCTCCCCAACACTCAACTCTCTCTCACTAATTTGGATCAGGTGGAAAGATGATTTGAGTGGAAAGCAACTTGGGGATGGCTAGAGATCAAGATTCATATGGTTGGAATGGAATATCTTGGTCTCAACACATGAGTAGGTGGTTCTCTCTCAGAAAATGAATGTTGGAAGTGTTGGCGTGTTCTAATAGCTCTCTTCACGAGTGAAGAGTGGGTGGAGGGGTATTTATAGCCTCCACACAAAATCTAACCGTTACACACAATTTACCAAACTCGGTGGGACCAAATCAGAAAACTCGGTCAAACCGATTCAGTTCATAATGTGACCGTTAGGCATTTCGATGGGACCGATACGATCAACTCGGTGGGACCGATGTGCTAGGGTTAGGGTAAAACCTCATCTCGGTTTGACCGATTACACAAACTCGGTGATACCAATTTTGGTAATAAGCAAAACAGAGAGTTGGTCAGGCAAACTCGGTGGGACCGATTGCTTATCTCGATGGGACCGAAATAGTTGCGACATGCAACAGAGAGTTTGCAATCCCATCTCGGTGAGACCAAGATCCCATCGGTGAGATTGTATTGAGCAGGGTTTCTGGCAGTGGCTATGTCAAGTGAACTCGGTAGCGCAGGATGGATCAAATCGGTAGGGCCGAGTTTGACTTTTGGTTTGGGACATATGTGGATATGAGAAAGTGGTTGAGGGATTTGGAGCATATCACTAAGCACTTTGAGCAAGCAAGCCATTAAGCATCACCTCATCCCCTTTTAATAGTATTGGCTTTCCTAAGGACTCAATGTGATCTTGGATCACTAAAATGAAAATGTAGAGCCTTGAGCTAATCCTTTGTCCTTAGCATCTTGAAGGGGTTCCACATCTTCTTGTCCATGCCACTCCATTTGTTGAACTTATCTGAAATATACTAGATAAAACATTAGTGCAACAAGAGATATGTTGGCATTAATTACCAAAACCACCCAGGGAGCACTTGTGCTTTCAGAAAGCCATGAAGAGTATGGTCAAGGCTTTATGGCCATTCGATACCCCTCCAGAGAGTATGGAGGGTTTGGCAAACCTGATCGAAGGTGCCCGGTGCCGCTTTGAGCTATGGAAGGTATCCGTCTGCCGTGAAGGCGCGCGAGAGGCCTGGGAAATGGTGAAAACATGCTTCACTAAGCTAGATCCGAATCATATGGCCCAAGTAGGACCGCAGGGACCAGACGATAAACAAATTTCGTTGAACTTGGTGTATGACCAAGTAATGATAGTTGCGAAATATTTGCAGGAAGACTATAGGTTAGACTGTCTGATAGATGGGATAGATACGGAATAGGTATTTGATTCAATGTATTAATATACTCTATGATCAACCTGTATCTTTAACCGAACATGTGGAAAATTTGTCCTCGCAGGCTTTCGGCTTTAACCTTCGAACCAAAAATGGTGGAGTGTTTCCGGATTTTATTGTGGAATGAAAGAAGCATTCACTATGTCCGGAAACCAGGCAACCTAGTCATTGTGCTCGAAGAGACAAAAAATTTAGTTCGGGAGGTATGTTATATTACATGTGTAAGAAACATCTTCCAAGGAGAATAGTTTCGTTAAGGGTTCCTTTCCTTGGGTTGGCATGCTCTAATTATGCGTGCCTGGGTTGTGGTCCATAATATGGAAAAGTTGCCTCGTATTTTTAAAGAGTTACCAGAACGTAACAATCTGTCGTTTCATTGCCGACCAATTATTCTCTTAAGAATGCTAGCTTTCGGCTTCACCCGTCTAAGGTACAGGTCCGGATTACCCAGTTGTAACAATGACAGAGGTGCTCCCTTTATGCCCTAGCCGAACAATCGGGAACGTAGGGCATAAACACAGGAGCGATGCAACCCAGCTTGGCAAAAACTTAAGTCATAGAGGTGCATATAATAGCAAAAAAAAGGTGTATATGGACAAACGACGTTTAATTTGTGAGCTCCAGGCTCGGAATAATAATAAGCTTCGGTTAAAGAAGCGCCGAGTCATGGTGGGGTGTATACATTTTAGGATGTGTACCCCTCAAGTGTTCGGCCTATCTGAACATATCCTGGGAATCGTATAAAAACAGAAAACAAAAACAAATGAAGAGGAGAAAAAGAACGAAAAAGAAACATGGCCGAACTTATGCATAGAATCTTCGGAGCCGAGCAGCGTTCCATGGATTCGGCTCTAGGCGATAGGCTCCTCTTGTGAGAACTTCATCTATAATGAAGGCCCCCTCCATTTTGGTTTGAGCTTGTTCTTCTTCTTCTCTGGGAGGCGTAAAATGAGTTCGCCGACATAATAAGTCTTGGCCCGCACTTCTCTGCTTTGGTATCTCCAAGCTTGTTGTTGATAAAGTGTAGAACGGGCTCTTGCAATATCACACTCTTCCTCTAGGCTGTGGAGGCCGTCCTGCCGATCAAGCTCGGCCTCTCTCTCTTCATATATGCGCACTTGAGATGAGTCATGAATAATGTCACAGGGCAAGACGGCCTCTGCGTCGTACACCATAAAAAAGAGTGTGTATCTGGTTGTGCGATTGGGAGTAGTCCGCAATCCCCAGAGTAAGGAATCGAGTTCCTCGACTGTGAAATTAGCACACCAATTTTTTACCTCATCGGCTGTGAAATTAGAGCTGTTTATCTCACTCCCGTAGGGATTGCACTAGCCCAGTGTTTATCTCATGCGAGCTAGGTTTGATTGCACTAGCCCAGTGTTTATCTCACTCCCGTAGGGATGGCACTAGTCTAGGTTTGATGTCGCTCATTATCAGGCCATTAGCCCGCTCTACCTGACCGTTTGTTTGAGGGTGATATACGGAGGCGTAATCGAGCTTAATGCCCAAATTAGCAGTAATGATGTTCTGCGGGACACCATAACGGTGTACCATGCCGGATATAAAGTCGATCACCGGCCTGGCTTCAACTGTTTTTACTGGTTTGGCCTCTATCCACTTAGTGAATTTGTCCACCATAACCAACAAATATTTCTTCTTATGGCTTCCCCCTTTAAGGGGTCCGGCCATATCTAGCCCCAAACCGCAAACGGCCAAGTAATGGGGATCGTTCTTAAGGCAGTGGCGGCATATGACTTTGATTGGCGAAAAGCTGACATCCCACACAACGCTGTACAAGGGCATGTGTGTCTGCTCGGGCCGTTGGCCAAAAGAAGCTTGTATGGAAGGCCTTGCTTACGAGGGCCCGAGCTGCGGCGTGATGACCACCAAGAACATCATGTATTTCGGCCAAGAGCTATTGTCCCTCCTCTTAGGAGATACATCTTTGAAGAACTCCAGTAGCACTTTTCTTGTAGAGTTCACCTTCATGAACTTTGTAGGCTTTAGAGCGTCGAACTATGCGTCGAGCCTCATTCTGGTCATCAGGGAGCTCTTGCCTATTAAGGTAGGTCAGGAAGGGTTCGGTCCATGGAGCAATGACATCCATGATTACATGGGCGGAAGGTGTCATTTCGGTATCTGATCCCCCGATGATATCATAATTGTGTTTGGCATCTGGGGGTATGATAGGCTCCGGACTAGTATTTCCGCTCTCGTCCTGCCATACCATGGATGGCTTGAAGAGCCTTTACACAAAGGTGTTAGGCGGGACGGGATCGCGCTTAGCGCCCATTCGAGCAAGGATGTCCCCTGCCTGGTTACTATCTCGAGCAACATGATGGAACTCGAGCCCCTCAAACCGAGCTGATATTTTGAGTATAGCGTTTCGGTATGCCGCCATCTTTGGGTCTTTTGCGTATAATTCTCCATTTATTTGGGATATTGCAAGGTTAGAATCCCCACAGACCTCTAGGCGTTGTATGCCCATAGAGACAACCATTCAGAGGCCATGTAGTAATGCCTTGTATTCGGCCACATTGTTGGAGTCTGTATACATGATTTGTAACACGTAGCGGACTGTGTCCCCCGTAGGGGATGTTAAGATGAAACCAGCCCCCAATCCGGCTAACATTTTAGAGCCATCGAAGTACATGATTCCGTTGGAGTATGTGTTGTACTCTTTAGGGAGTTCGGCTTCCGTCCACTCAGCGACAAAGTAGGCCAACACCTAAGATATAATAGTTTGGTGTGGCTTGTATGTTATTTAAAATGGGAAGAGCTCGATGGCCCATTTGGCTATGCGGCAGGTAGCATCCCGATTATTTATGATGTCATTGAGTGGTACTTCGAAAGCCACCGTCATCGAACACTCTTGAAAGTAGTGCTGCAACTTCTGAGATGCCATGAAGAATGCATACGCTATCTTCTGATAGTGCGGGTATCGAGATTTACATGGTGAAAGGACCGCTGATATATAGTACACCGGTTTCTGGATGGGGAATGTGTGTCCCTCTTACTCTTGTTCAACGATGAGTACGACGCTCACTACCTGGTGAGTCATAGATATGTAGAGCAAAATAGGCTCGCTAGCACCTGGTGCGGCTAGGATTGGGTTGCATGCTAACAAGGTTTTTATTTCTTCCAATCCGGCTATAGCCGCATCTGTCCATTCGAAGTGGTCGGTGTGTCGGAGCAGTCGATAAAGTGGTAGCACCTTTTCTCCCAATCTGGAGATGAAGCGGCTTAAGGCTGCCATGCAACCAGCTAGTTTTTGGACCTGCTTTAGGTCTATTGGCATTGCCAACTATGACAAGGCTCGGTTTTTGGCAGGGTTCGCCTCAATTCCTCTATTGGAAACAATGAACCCGAGCAATTTCCTAGCTGGAACGCCGAAGACACATTTTTACGGATCGAGCCGTATGTCATATGTTCGGAGGTTGTCAAATGTGAGGCGTAGGTCGTCCACCAGTGATTCGGCATGTTTAGTCTTGGTGACCACGTCGTCCACATATGCCTCCACTATTTTGCCAATTTGTTTTTCCAGACATGTTTGAATCATGCGTTGGTAGGTGGCACCAGCATTTTGAGTCCGAAGGGCATAGTGTTGAAGCAGAAAGGCCCATACGGGGTGATAAATGTCGTTGCGGCCTGATCGGACTCCTTCATCTTAATCTAATGGTAACCGGAGTAGGTGTCGAGGAAACACAATGAACCGTGTCCTGCAATTGCGTCAGTGATTTGGTCAATGTGGGGCGGGGGAAGGGGTCCTTAGGGCAAGCCTTATTGAGGTATTTGAAATCGACACAAAGGTGCCAAGATTTATCCTTCTTTGGCACCCTGACCAGGTTCACTAGCCAGTCTGGGTGCTTGATCTCTTTGATGAACCCGTCTTCAAGTAGTTTGGCTAGCTCCTCCCCCATAGCTTGCCGTTTGGGTTCAGAAAATCGCCGCAGCGTTTGCTTGACTGGTTTGAATCCATTTATTATGTTGAGGCTATGTTCGGCCAGTCTGCGTGGGATTCCTGGCATATCCGAAGGATTCCAGGCAAAGATGTCCCAAATTTCGCGCGGGAACGCTTGTAAGGAGACGTTGACTGTCGGGTCCAGTTATGCTCCAATGGATGTTGTTTTGTTAGGATCCGTTGGGTGCACTTGAAATTTGACTATTTTGTCTGCTGGTTTGAAAGAGGTGGATTTGGGCCTCTTGTCGAGGATTACATCGTCTTTGTCCATCATGGAACACAGAGTGGTAAATTCTTCGGCCGCGAGGGCCTCGGATAGTGCCTCTAGGGCCTCGGACAGTGCGTCGAGGGCCAAGGATACAGTTTTGTTTTCGGCACAGACCGCTATATTTGGATCATTGGTGATAGTGATTACTCCGATGGGCCCTGGCATTTTGAGCTTCATGTACCTGTAATGGGGAATGGCTTGAAAGCATGTGAAGGCATCCCGCCCCAAAAGGGCGTGGTATCAGCTATTGAAAGGGGCCACATGGAAGAGCAACTCTTCAGACCAGTAGTTATCAGGCATGCCAAATACTACATCAAGTTTAATTTTCTCCGAGCATCGTGCTTCTTGACTGGGGATAATATCTCGAAAGGTGGTACCGCTTTGCTCGATGTGACATGATAACCCACAAGTATAGGGGATCACAACATTTTTCGAGGGTAGAGTATTCAACCCAAATTTATTGATTCGACACAAGGGGAGCCAAAGAATATTCTCAAGTATTAGCGGCTGAGTTATCAATTCAACCACACCTGGAAACTTAATATCTGCAGCAAAGTGTTTAGTAGCAAAGTAATATGATAGTAGTGGTAACGATGGTAAAAGGTAATGGTGGCAAAAGTAATATTTTTAGTATTTTGTAGTGATGATAACAATAGCAACGAAAAAGTAAATAAGCAAAGAACAATATATGGAAAGCTCGTAGGCAATGGATCGGTGATGGAGAATTATGCCGGATGCGGTTCATCATGCAACAGTCATAACCTAGGGTGACACAGAACTTGCTCCAGTTCATCAATGTAATGTAGGCATGTATTCCGAATATAGTCATACATGCTTATGGAAAAGAACTTGCATGACATCTTTTGTCCTACCCTCCCGTGGCAGTGGGGTCCTATTGGAAACTAAGGGATATTAAGGCCTCCTTTTAATAGAGTACCGGAACAAAGCATTGACACATAGTGAATACATGAAGTCCTCAAACTACGGTCATCACCGGTAAGTATCCCGATTATGGTCACTTCGGGGTTAACGGATCATAACACATAATAGGTGCTATAGACTTGCAAGATACGATCTAGAACTCTCATATATTGATGAAAACATAATAGGTTCAGATCTGAAATCATGGCACTCGGGCCCTAGTGACAAGCATTAAGCATAGCAAAGTCATAGCAACATCAATCTCAGAACATAGTGGATACTAGGGATCAAACCCTAACAAAACTAACTCAATTACATGATAAATCTCATCCAACCCATCACCGTCCAACAAGCCTAAGATGGAATTACTCACGCACGGCAGTGAGCATCATGAAATTGGTGATGGAGGAAGGTTGATGATGACGATGGCGACGGATTCCCCTCTTCAGAGCCCCGAACGGACTCCAGATCAGCCCTCTCAAGAGAGTTTAGGGCTTGGCGGCGGCTCCGTATCATAAAACATGATGAATCCTTCTCCTCTAGTTTTTTCTCCGAGAAAGTGAATATATGGAGTCCAGGTTGAGGTCGGTGGAGCGTCAGGGGCCCATGAGGCAGGGGGCGCGCCCAAGGGGGCAGGCGCGCCCCCACCCTCGTGGATAGGTGGGACACCCCCTAACGTGGATCTTCCTTCCAATCTTCATTATATGTTCCAGAATAATGCTCCGTTGATTTTCAGGTCATTCCAAGAACTTCATGATAATAAATCTCAAATGACAACACTTTCTCAAAACAATCATGATATGATATAACAAGATGGTATCTCACTAGCCCTTTCTGAGAACGCAAAACATAAATGCAGAGCACCTTTAAAGATCAAGGACTGACTAGACATTGTAATTGATGGTGAAAGAGATCCAGTCAAGTCATACTCAATGTAAACTAACAGTAATGAATGCAAATGACAGCGGTGCTCTCCAACTGGTGCTTTTTAAGAAGAGGATGATGACTCAACATAAAGTAAATAGATAGTCCCTTCGCAGAGGGAAGCAGGATTTGTAGAGGTGCCAGAGCTCGGTTTTGAAATAGATATGAATAATATTTTCAGCGGTATACTTTCATTGTCAACATAACAACAAAGAGATGGCGATATCTTCCATGCTACACACATTATAGGCGGTTCCCAAACAGAATGGTAAAGTTTATACTCCCCCTCCACCAACAAGCATCAATCCATAGCTTGCTCGAAACAACGAGTGCCTCCAACTAACAAGAGTCCCAGGGGAGTTTTGTTTGCATTTATTTTGATTTGGTTTGCATAAAGCATGGGACTGGGCATCCCGGTGACCAACCTTTTTCTCGTGAGTGAGGAGTGGAGTCCACTCCTCTTAAGAATAACCCGCCTAACATGGAAGATACGGACAACCCTAGTTGATACATGAGCTATTCGAGCATACAAAACAGGATATTTATTTGAAGGTTTAGAGTTTGGCACATACAAATTTACTTGGAATGGCAGGTAGATACCGTGTATAGGTAGTTATTGTGGACTCATATGGAATAACTTTGGGGTTTATGGAATTGGATGCACAAGCAGTATTCCCGCTTAGTACAGGTGAAGGCTAGCAAAAGATTGGGAAGCGACTAGCTAGAGAGCGACAACAGCCATGAACATGCATTAAAATTAATCAACACCGAAATGCAAGCATGAGTAGGATATAATGCACCATGAACACAAATATCGTAGAGGCTATGTTGATTTTGTTTCAACTACATGCGTGAAGATGTGCCAAGTCAAGCCACTTGAATCGTTCAAAAGAGGATACCACCCTATCATACCACATCACAACCATTTTAATAGCATGTTGGCACGCAAGGTAAACCATTATAAGCTCCTAGCTAATTAAGCATGGGATAAGCAACTATAGTCTCTAATTTTCATTGCAAACATGTTTATTCGTAATAGGCTGAATCAGGAACGATGAACAAATCATATTTACAAAAAACAAGAGAGGTCGAGTTCATATCAACTTTTCTCATATCAATAAGTTCATCATATAATCATCATTATTGCCTTTCACTTGCACGACCGAATAGTGTGGATAATAATAATAGTGCATGTGCATTGGACTAAGATGGAATCTGCAAGCATTCAATTAAAAAGAGAATACAAGGTAATATGGACTCTTTGTTAGATCAACAATAATGCATATAAGAGCCACCTTAACATTTTAATTATGGTCTTCTCCTATCGATCCCCAATGGAAAGAAAAGAAATAAAACTATTTACATGGGAAAGCTCCCAACAAGAAAAAGAAGAACGAGAAATCTTTTTGGGTTTTCTTTTTAATTACTAATACAAGCATGGAAAGTAAACTAATTAAAAGCTAGAACTAATTTTTTGTTTTTCTTAAAGTTTATTAAACACACAAGAAGAAAGCATAAAAAGGAAAATAAACTAGCATGGATGATACAATGAAAAAGTATGAGCACCGACAACTAGCAATGAGTGTGTGAACATGAATGTAATGTCGGTGAGAAATATGTACTCCCTCAAGCTTAGGTTTTTGGCCTAAGTTGGTCTATGGCCACAGCTAGCCTGGTGGATATCCAAAGTGATAGTTGGGGTCATACTATGAAGAAGCCTCGGATTGCCACTGGTTGGCAATCACCTCCGGATCCCACTGATAATCAGACTGTCGTGGAGGTTCAAATTGTGATTCCGGCTCTGGCTCTGTAGCTGCTGTAGGGTTCCGGTAGGCATGAATGGCCTCCAACGGAACAAGGTACTTGCCTGCAAATAAATCAAACAAGGAAGGAGAGGGCAAGGTAATAATCTCAGGATGATTTTTACCAAATATTAGTTTGTACTTAAGCTCCTTTTCCCTATTCTTAACAATAAAATCATGTGCTATCATACTCTTATAATCTAAATAAACAGGAGGCATCAATTTTTCTTCCTTCTCATAATGCCTAATAGGTATGTTAAAATGTGCAGTGAGGCACGAGGCGAAGATGCCTCCAAGGACGGGGCCCTTAGTACGGTTAAGATTTAACCGCTTTGCAATAATAGAGCCCATGCTGAATGTATCATCATGAAATAAGGCATGGCACAAAATAACAATATCAGGGGCACTCATGTTTCCACAGTTTCTGCGCCCAATTAAGCATCTACTAGCAAATATAGCAAAGTAACATAGAACAGGAAAGTGTACACTAGTAATTCGTGCGTCTGGAACCTTCCTCGTTTCCCCTACAGTAATGGTATCAATAAACCCATCCACATCGTCACGATGTGGTTCCTCTATGTTGCCCTCGAAAGGGATCAAACAAACCCGACAAAAATCATAAAGTGACATCTCCTTATGCTCATCATATAAATAAAATTCCACCGTAGGTGGTGATCTCCTAGCATGGAAATGAAAGTTTTGCACAAAGATATTGGTGAGCAAGAGATACTGTTCGCGTTGGTCGTGGAGGAAGGCGGTGAGCACTACAAAAAAGACACATCCGTGACATTTTGGGCCGAATGAAATTTTTTTCTGTCAAACATATGACACTTCTATGACGACAATTGTGACAAAACCCGGTATCATCATAGATGTGGTGGGCTCCTACTTCTATGACAAAAAATCATGACAGAAAATGGGCTTTTCGTCCTGGGCGGGCCGGAGATGCAGCTGCATGACATTCTTTGGGCCACCCATGACGGATAAAAATGTGGTAGAAGCGAGGGGGAGAATTTTTTTGGGGAGTTCCCGGTTACGGTGGGAGGTCGGGGGCCGAGCGATGCGCGCTTCTCTCGTACACGTACGTGCGTGTGTGCGAGGCATTGGCTCTAACTGAACCCGAGCAAGGCGTTGGGCTCTAACTGAACCTGAGCGATTGCACTACAGGCTACGCATTACTGAACCCGAGCGATCGATGGCTGTTAACTGAACCCGATCGAGCGATTCCTTCGCTACTGCTGCTAACTGAAGCCGATCAATTGGATGAACAGTGAGCGGTGGCGTTGCCTCTGGATGAACAGGACCCCGTGGTGTGGTGGAGGGCTGAATGAACAGTAGACGGTGGAGGGGTGCCCGTGGAGGGGTGGATGAACAGGACCCCGTGGTGTGAAGGGCCGGATGAACAGTAGGCGGTGGAGGGGTGGTTGAACAGGACCCCGTGGCGTGGAGGGCTGGATAAACAGTAGACGGTGGAGGGGTGCCCACGGAGGGGTGGTTGAACAGGAACCCGTGGTGTGGAGGGCTGGATAAACAGTAGACGGTGGAGGGGTGGTTGAATAGTAGCCGGTGGAGTAGCGCGCGGTGGAGGCTGGATGAACAGGAGCCCGTGGGCTGGATAAACAGGAGCCCGTGGAGGCTGGATGAACAGGAGCCCGTGGAGGCTGGAGGAGGTCGACGATGGAGATGAACAGTATCCCGTGGAGTCCCGTTTTGCGGTACGCCACACCCCTCCTGATGAACAGGACCCCCATTTCGACCGTAGCGCTCCAACACAAGTCCGTTTCGTCCGTTTTGCGGTACGCCACACCCCTCCCGATCAACAGGACCCCCGTTTCGACCATAGGAGGTCCGTTTCCTCCGTTTTGCGGTACGCCAGACCCCTCCCGATGAACAGGATCCCGTTTCGAATGTGGCCGGTCGAACACAAGGCCGTTTCCTCCATTCTGCGGTACGCCAGGCCTCGCTTCCATCGCCTGTTCAGTCCAAGCCCTCCCGACGAACACGACGCATTCCTTTGCCTCCCCATGAACACGACGCATTCCGTTGCCTCCCCATGAACACGACGCATTCCGTTGCCTCCCCATGAACACGACGACGGCGCTGTTTCTCCGTTCCGACCCAGCCATGTACACGAGCCCTGGCCGTACGTATGCGCGAGTAGGCGTTCGAGACCCCGCCCGTATGTACACATACGTGGCCGTATTTCTATCTTGCACCCTGGCCACTGTACATACGTGTACATGCTACGTGCGCGCCTCTACTACGACACGTGCGCGCCTCTACATCAACCAGTATATATGTACGTACACGTTCGCAACCAGAATGACAACGCTACGTACGCTTCGACCAGGTGGGTCCTGACTGTCAGGCACTTCCTTGCGTGTGGAGATGTAGCTGGTGGGTCCCAGCAGTCAGGGGGCGAAATACGCTGGCCCCTCCGGTGGGTCCCCGCTGTCAGGTGGAGGAATAATTATTTTGCATGTAATAAGGAGGCACTTCCTTGCTACGGCCGTGGACCCAGCTGTCAGCCTCTCCACGTACAGTTCACGTCCAATGGAAGCCGTTCCTTGACCACGTTGACCATGCCGCGCCGAGAGCACCAGGGCGGTGGACGACGGCGAGGCCTAGGAAGGGGACGACGTGGAGCCGGGGAAGACGCGGCAGTGGATGCCCACGCGTAGAGGAGTACGAGGGTTCACTGGTTCGCTGCAGTGTGAGGCTGCCATCGCCGCAGAATAACAGGGGGTGTGAGTGAGTAGAGGGATGGCCTGGCCAGCGGTGGGAGTAGTAGGGGGCGGTGAGGCCTCCGCCGCATCGCAGCTGGCCATGGGAGACAGGAGCACGAGGCACGACCGACGCTGATTTGGGCGGCTGGAGCAAGAAGACCAGAGGATGAAGAAGCACTACGGCCGTTGGACGGACATCGTACGGTCACTGGAGCTAGAATCGTGCATATTGACTAAGTTGACAAAGACCTCCGTCCCCGTCAACTTAGTAGGCCCACAAGTCAGCCTCCCACCAAGGTGGGTCCCAGCTAGAAGGGGGGTATTCATTTTTTTAGCGTAATAAGGAGGCACTTCCTTGCGTGCGAAGATATAGCTGGTGGGTCCGAGCTGTCAGCGGCGATAACATTTTTTTCGCGAAATACAGAGGCCCTTTCGGTGGGTCCCTGATGTCAGGTGGAGGAATCATTATTTTGCGCGTAATAAGGAGGCATTTCCTTGCGTGCGGCCGTGGACTCAGCTGTCAGCCTCTCCACGTACAGTCCACTTCAGATGCATGTCGGTCGTTGACCACGTTGACCAGGCCGCGCCGAGAGCACCAGGGCGGTGGACGACGGCGAGGCCTAGGAAGGGAACGACACAGAGGCAGGGAAGACTCGGCAGTTGTTTCCCACACAGAGGGGAGTACGACTGTACGAGGGTTTACTGGTTCGTCTGCCGTCGCCGGAGAATAACAGCAGTTGTGGGTGAGTAGAGGGATGGCTAGGCCAGCGATGTGAGTACGGTGAGGCCTGCGCGGTAGCACAGCCGGCCGCAGGGAGGAGGGAGCAGGCAGTCCCGCCAGCGCTTGTTTGAGCGGCTGGAGCAGGAAAAGCAGAGATTGAAGAAGCACGACGGCCGTTCGATGGACATCCAACAGTCACTGCTTGTACGTCAACCTTTTTTAGGAAAGCCTCAAATCTGTGGAAAACAGCATACAGCCCATCTGCCATTATTTCTAATAATTTACAGCGCATTTGCTAATTCTTAAGGTTTTTTGGAGCCCATATTCTTTTTGTTAGCATTACAGCCCATATTGTGGCCACAATTAAAAAATTAACAAAATTTTGCATATTTCGGTGTGGTCCGAACTGTTTTTAATCCCGAAATTTCGACTCACATTCAAACTGATTTTAAAAATAAATGTATATCAATATAAAATCCAAAATAATTCTCCACGCATAAAAAATTAATGTAATTTAAAAACTTGAAATGGAAAAAATGATATTTTAAACTAGTTGCCGGTTTGATGTGTTTTAAAAATGTACATCCCATTTCTCATTACTAATGGGTCATTTTCTCGGCCAGCCAAATGAAGCTCTCCTCGTCTTGAAAGATTTACAGCCCAACAGGCCTGACAAAGTGACTTACTTGGAAAATCACAAAAAAACTGGGCTGTGGCCGTGGACCCAGCTGTCAGCCTCTCCACGTACAGTACTCTTCCGATGGAAGTCGGTCGTTGACCACATTGACTACGCCGCGCTGAGAGCACCAAGGTGGTGGACGACGGTGAGGCCTAGGAAGGGGACGACGCGGAGCCGGGGAAGACGCGACAGTGGATGCCCACGGGAGAGTAGTACAAGTGTTCACTGGTTCGGTTGCGGCGTGAGGTTGCCGGCGCCGCAGAATAACAGGGGGTGTGGGTGAGTAGAGGGATAGCATGGGCCAGCGGTGGGAGTAGTAGGGGGCGGTGAGGCCTCCGCGGCATCACAGCCGGCCACGAGAGGCAGGAGTACGCCGCACGACCGGCGCAGCTTTGGGCGGCTGGAGCAAGAAGACCAGAGGTTGAAGAAGCACTAGGCCGTTGGATGGACATCGTACGGTCACTGGAGCTAGAATCATTCATATTGACTAAGTTGACAAAGCCCTCCATCCTCGTCAAGTTAGTAGGCCCACAAGTCAGCCTCCCACCATGGTGGGTCCCAGCTAGCAGGGGAGTATTCATTTTTCTGTGCGTAATAAGGAGGCACTTTCGGTGGGTCCGAGATAACAGCGGGGGGGGGGGACATTTTTTTCGCGAAATACGATGGTCCGTCCGATGGTCCCAGCAGTCAGGGGCAAACATTTTTTCGCGAAATACGGTGGCCCGTCCGGTGAGTCCCAGCAGTCAAGGGGGAAACGTTTTTTCTACGAAATACTGGTGGCCCGTCCAGTGGGTCCCTGCTATCAGGTGGAGGAATAATTATTTTGCGCGTAATAAGGAGGCACTTCCTTGCGGCTGTTGTGGACCCAGCTGTCAGCCTCTCCATGTATAGTACTTTTCCGATGGAAGTCGGTCATTGACCACATTGACCACGCCGCGCCGAGAGCACCACAGAGCTGGACGACGGTGAGGCCTAGGAAGGAGACGACGCGGAGCCGGGGAAGACGCGGCAGTGGATGCCCACGCGGTGAGGAGTACGAGGGTTCACTGGTTCGGCTGCGGTGTGAGGCTGCCGTCGTCGCAGAATAACAGGGGGAGTGGGTGAGTGGAGGGATGGCCTGGCCAGTGGTGGGAGTAGTATGGGGACGGTGAGGCCTCCGCGGCAGCACAGCCGGCCACGGGAGGCAGGAGCATGCAGCACCACCGGCGCTGCTTTGGGCGGCTGGGGCAAGAAGACCAGAGGTTGAAGAAGCACTACGGCCGTTGGATGGACATCGTTGACCACGCCGCGCCGAGAGCACCAAGGCGGTGGACGACAGCGAGGCCTATGAAGGGAATGACACGGATCCAGGGAAGACACGGCAGTGGCTGCCCATGCGGTGGAGAGTACGAGGGTTGACTGGTTCGGCTGCCGTCGCCGGAAAATAACATGAGGTGTGGGTGAGTAGAGGGATAGACAGGCCAGGGATGCGAGTATGATGGGGCCGTGAGGCCTTCCCGGCAGCACTGCCGGCCATGGGAGGCGGGAGCAGGCGGTTCTGACGGTGCTGGTTTGGGCGGTTGGGGCAGGAAGATCAGAGACTGAAGATGCATGATTGCCGTTAGATTGACATCTAACGGTCTGACGCTGGTAGAGTCGATTTTTGACTAAGTTTCTTTTTTGAGAAACCTTGTGTACGCATGAACTTAGTAGGCCCACAAGTCAGCCTCCAAATCTGTGGCAGACAACATAAAGCCTATTTGCTATTTTTTTATAATTTGCAGCCCATTTGCTAATTCTTAAGTAATTTATTACAGCCCATTTTCTGCCCAGGACCACGGTCAAAAAGTCCAACCTTATTTTGCATATTTCGGTGGAGTCCGAACTGTTGTAATCCCGAAATGATAAACATTTTTTTAAGAACTTATTGATTTGCCAAAAAAATCATTTTGTTTTTGTAAGAAAATAAGACGTGGGACAATTTAGTTGGTTTAAGGGAAAACCAGTGGTAAAAAAATCAGCGCTGGGTGGGAAAAAACAACAAAAATAAGGATGTAAATATGAAAAGGGAATTTTATGTGTTTTCAATATAATGATACGTGTATATGAACTAGTAAAACTATAGGTAGAGATTAGAAAATGGATGTAGGACATGCGTTTCAAGAGGAAAATAGAACTGGGCTATGTGTTTGATTCAGTAAAAAAAACTGCCTGCGGATGTTGTAAGAAAAAAATATAAGTAACGCTGGCGGGCTAGAGGCCAGTAGATACCTGCTGGATCTTTGTGCCCCGTTGTCGTCATGGGCTGGGCCTGTTAAAAACAAAACAACCCTAGGCAATCTACATCCCAGTTGAAACTTGCTCGACCTGAAAAACAATATACGTGCTCAATAAACGAGAGAATTCTGCAAGTACAGACTGATAACTGGGATGCAGCACGGATATTATTTTTTTGTTGTGATAATAAGTGCATGCACTTGTTTCGAAAAAATTGGAGAACTGGGAATTCGAACGGCGGGTGCTTATGCTACCCATCAAATAAAAATCAGGTGCCTGAAAATTTGTTCCGAAACAAATGATTCAGCTTTATATCCATGTCGACCCTCGGCATGATGGTTGGAAGCAAATGCAAGTTCATACCAAAAGATCGTTAACAACAATACCAACTTGTGGACGACAAGGTAGTACAACTACCAATACCAAACTAACTTATAATCTTTTTACTCCTGGCCCTAGTATTCGTCTGGTAGGAAATCTTGCAGAGGACCAGCTCCCGCTCCTTCTCTTGCTCCAGGTCCCCTAGGTGGTACTGGTGCATCACCCAGTTGGTCCTCTGCTGGTCGAAGTTCTTGTTGGTGTGCAGCACCAGAACCTTTTTTGTTGCCCGTCTGCCGGCCGTTGACCATCACTGGCAAGGTATTGCCGGTCTTGTGCCACATCGTGTGCATGCCGCACTCTGAATGTATCTTGCGACGCGTCCACACGCCCCTTTTGAACGCCCTGGAATTGCGCTGGAAGAAATGCTTCCTTAGGCCACTCAATGTGATACCTGCAGTATTGTGAAATGCTTCCCTATAACCTAGTTGGCATTTTCATAACATGTTTGGCATGTTGCAGTCACTTGTTGCACTTTTTATTAACTGTCAAATTGTAATTGCTTCACCAGGTCTGCGTATAAAAAGAAAAATAGAGCTATAAACAAAGGAATATGTCTGTGCAAGTAGACGGCTGATCGGTGTCTTACTTGGAAGTTTCTCAGGTTGGGTGTAACATATGTCGTGCTCGCTGTCGATGGTTGGTATGAACAAATTGATGAGAGACTGAAATCTCGCGCTGTCAGGACTCACTTTGGCCTCAAGGTGCTCGATCAGCTCCTGATCCGTGGGATCGAACTTGACGCCAGCCGGCAGCACCGGCCAATCCTTCTTCGACTTGCATCGGTAATTCTAGTTATATGGTACTCAATGTATGATCAATCGACTGTTTTAAGTGAAGGATGAAAGATTTCAATAGATAAGTGGTACTCCAAATCTAAAGTCCAGAATACCCGAATGCGCCGCCGGGATTCTTGTGCCACCTCACGCGCAGCGTGTTGTCACGTCATTTCAATGTGTGGACATGATGAATAATTTGACCGACGTATACTAGTACTGCTACTGTACTACTTACTAGTCGTATTTAGTGTCACAATTTATACATAGGTTTAACTAACAAGTACATACTTGAAGCCTAACTAGTCGTATCAGCACAAATCAAGTTGTGCATCTTAGCTGTTGGCATGAACCACATCGCCGCATGTTGGGTTTGCAAAAGCCATCCATCGCATGGAAGCTTGATGCCTTTCACACACTGAAGATTATCTGGCAACAAGCTGTGTCGACGAATCTCTGGATATGGTGATTCATGAAACCCATGGTATGATGTGTAAACACAGCCCCCCCCCCCCTCGCGAATGGAAGTTGCATAGGACAGTAATCATCTCCGTGATATGATCGATGATTGGTTGGATGATCGGATAATTGAGCCCGAGGAACAAGGAGTGGTTGCCGAGGCCGTAAACCCGCCTCCAGTTGAATACGCCTGGCCCAACGGAGCTGGGATCTTTCTCGAACACGAAGCAGCCATAGCCATCAATGTCATGAATGCCCCATGCATTTTACTGCATGTAGTTTGATGTAATGGTTTGGTCAATTTGGTACGTGCGAATGAGCATAAAATGACCGCCATCAGCTGAATGAGCGATAAACCACCACACATCGGCTGGTATGATTCCAGGTCCTGGAATCATGAAGGCCAGCGCATTTACGTCTACTGCAACAATTCAAATTGGAGACCAAAAGGACAAAAACAAACAATCATGTTCAGAGTATGTGTGGAATTAAGATTATTATAATAGTGACACATATCATAGACAGAGAATTGCAATGTCGTGGTCATAATCATACCCCAAGTTAAAAAAATAAGCCAATGACTTTCATATTCTAGCAATATGTCATGGTTCAAACATCATGTAACAATGACAGGAAAACAGCTATGACAGCGCCTACTCATATTCTACCATAGCACTTACTACTACTGTTCTCATATCAACTCTAAGCAATAACATGCATTGTTATAAAAATCTTGTAAACGAGAGTAACATATAGCAATCATGATGTTATGCTCATAATATGTATTCTATCAATCATTATATGCCAATTGTTCTCATATCAATTCTAACAATAACATGTGTGGTCATAAAAATCTAGGAAATGAGAGGAACATATAGCAATGATGTGGTTGTAGACATGCTATGCATTCTAAATTTGTAACAAATGAACAGGCAGTCGTATTCATAAGGTAAAGATGAGATGAGATAGAAAAATTACACGACGATAGATTCCACCAATATAGGTAGCCAATCTGTTTGTCGACCGCGTAAACGATGCCATCGTGCACTACAGCATCAGATAGAAATGTTTCCTCAACAGGATTGATGATGAGCCATAACCATGTATGGCGACCGGATTCCAGATAGACTAATCCCTTGTTGAACAAGGCAATGAGCTTGTAATCCATGTAGTCTTCTGATGGTGTGGGCACTTCGCAGATTACAACTTTCTGCAAACAGAGGTCGAGCCAAAAGCTTGACGTGTCTCGTGCGTAGTAGGCAGGAGTGTCCGGCGGGCCGCGAGGCTCGATGGCGGAGGTATCCAATGATGGAAAGGTGATCTCTCACTGGGTGTCGATATCCACGAGACGCCACGGACTACCGGTGTGGTGGATGAGGACGATCCAGTTGGCCTTCATGCCCGCCCAGTACTGGCCGCGCATGAAGGACAGGTGGACGGGTAGTGGTAGCATGTCGAGGGGCACCACGGCAACCTCCGTAGGATCGTCAAGTCGGTGTCTGGGCCACTTGCGAGGATCGGGCATCAGCAAGCAGGGTGTCTTGAAAAGAGCCGGTCGGTTGCAGAAGAGTAGACGGTACAAAGACACCGAGCATGCGGCCAGACGGATGGTGCTGAGTAGGTCCATACGACTACAGATCTGCTCCAAGAGAACATCAGTGAGGGAATTCCAATCGTGGCTCTACGTGTCAGTCGGTTCTGCCATTGGGGTTTTCGGTGCCTGCGAACCAGCGGGGAAGTGGATTCGGGCGGGTGAGCGAAGAAGCTTCTCCTCGTGTGGCCGAGCAGTGGGCGGGGGGATGTGCTACGCGCGAGCTACCAAGGAAGATTGCGCGGGCGGGCAAGCAGTGAGCGGGGGTAAATGGTGTGCGACCGACGATGGGGATGAGAGGAGGAAGAAGAAGAGAGGAGGAAGAAGAGTGGAAGACGGGGAAGAAAGTGCATTCAATCTCAATTCTACTAGTACTACTACCCGGATATACCGTCCTTCAGAGTGTAAATAGTTACACCGATAACATGTGGGTCTACCACAATAGGGCCCATATGTCAGTTAATGGAGGACAGAGGTGCGTAGGCGTGTTTGCGGAAGCATGCTCTACTGGCAAACATGATGGCAGTACTGGGTAAGGCTGATTTAGTAACACCAACACGCTGGTTCAGCTTATTAATTACGTGTCCCATCTGCTGCAACGTGTATTGTCACTTCACTGTGAAGACTAGTTGAATAGTTCTCTCTGATCGAGATGGGGTATAAATGGATCATGAGGTCTTCCTTTCTACAGTATCCCTATGCCTCTACGCTCACTTCACTCATTTTGCTCCGTACCTAGTCACTTGTTGAAATCTGTAGAAAGACAAATACTCCGTATTTGGGAACAGAGGGAGGCTTTTACTCCGTACTATTTGGGAACAGAGGGAGTATCACCATATGGAGGGAACAGAGGAAGCTTGAAATATGAACATGTCAATGGGAGGGAGTAAGCCGCATGCATGCAACATGCAACACTCACACGTACACATGGACGCACGCAACACTCACGCACCCATGTGGCACACAGCACACGACGCAACACACACGCTCACGCTCAAGTGCTCAACCTACTCCCTATGTCCGTGAAAGACTGTACATTTATAGATTTACACATTGACCAGGGCATAATTAATGCCCAAAAGTAGCAGACTTATGTGTGCATGCGACCACTGAGATAAGAAGATTAAATGAAGGTCGTTGCATGCTGTAATTAAGGATAGGCATGTAGCCTATACCTACAGCACAAGTTGGTGCATTAGTCAATCAATATCGATTTAGATTAAAGGCTAAGTGCATTGGAAGTGTAGATGTACATCATGTAGTACACTCTTTGTTGGAAGACCGAGGGAGGACACGTGCATGCACTCACATACACAGCCAGGGCGGTTCGCGTGCAAGGGTTGGACTCGTGTCGCGCCTGCGTAAAGTTTTGTTTAACAGATTTCTTTGCTCTGCCAACTGACATGTGGGACCCAGAAACCAGGTGACAATTCAACCAGTCAACAAAGTGCCACGTCGACTATGTGGCCGGTCAGTAGGGTGCAATACGGTGCTCTGCGATGAGCTAGTGATCGCATAATCGCCGCAAAACTATATATAGTGACCGTAAAGAGCGTACTGTTACATATGTTGACCGCCAGTGTATTTTCTCGTTTCAAATTAAGCCATATTAATCGGAAAGGACGCAGTATGGACTACTACTACTAGTACTAGTACTGCTTTGATGTGTCCCGTCAAGTCGCCGAAGGAGGAGAAGCTTGCTTACTACGCCTCTCCCTCGCCCACACGCGCGGTGGTTCGCAGGACGAGGAGAGGGTTTTGACTACAGCGCCCTCTCCCTCTCCCTCTCCCTCTTCCTTGCTCTCGCCCTCGTGGTGGAGGTGCAGCAGTTCAATCGGTGTCAGATTGCCAGAAGCATATTGTACTATAGTATCATCATTGTTGGACCTTTCGAAGAGGCGAAGAGCCAAGTGCAAGGTTCACATGAGTATGAACTGTTGAACCTCCCGAAGAGGCAAAGAGCCAAGCGCAAGGTTTTATAGGAGTTGTCGTCCTAGTAGGAGTGTACTAGTACAACTATAGCGAACGATGCTACTATATGATGCCGCCACGTCACGTATATCCAAAGCTGTGCCACCTTTTTTTCTCAAAGAGCATGTTGGAGCCCGTGCAACAACCACACAAGTTGCACGTACACATAACACATTTACTAGTAATAAATTCTAAAGGACAAATGCCAATATGCCTCACAAGTTCATCTCCAACTCATGTGATAAATTTGTGCACGACTAGTCTACATATATTCACAGCGCTACCATTCACAATTACCGTACTCCACTTACACGTTATAGATGGGCTACATGTCCTCCTCCAGGTTCCAGTCCCAGGTGTTCTTCATGGATGGCTCGATCCATAGCGGTGGGCAACGGGAATCATTGTCGCAGCTTTCTAGTCCGGTTCCACACGATCGAGACTCATCCAAGCTGAAGCAGCATAAATCAGGGATAGCGTGTCCCAGCATGTCGTTCATCCGGCGGTGCGCACTGAAGACACAACCATGCTTCATGAACGGCAGGCCTTCCATGTCGTGCATGGAAGGTGGCATCCGCTTCACAATGGGGTAGTTGTCCCCGATGAAAAGCGAGTACTCTCCAAGAGTGTTCCTCGGCACCCACGTAGCATCACGGGGGTCAAACTCGGCGCCATTCATCTGGTACACGCGGCATCCCAGATCTGGACACATGGTGAGGTACATAGTCAAGGTCCATGCATAATAATGTTGTGCTCAAATGTGGCGGTCAGTAATACTGTGTAGAAAATAGTACTACTCCAGTATAGAGGAAGTAAAATAACCGGCTTATTATATATAGCCACCCTTGGCTACATGGATGAGATAGTAAGGCATGGAAAAACAAAAATGGTGGCAGCTAGTGGGTTCAAGTCTTCAAGGGCCTAGCTAGCTATTCGCGTCCTCCAAGGTAAAAAGTACTCCTACTAGTACTACATAGTATACTACTAGTACAACAATGAAAGAGAAGGCAAGAGGGTTAAAAAATGGAATACCTGGGTAGATGGTGACGGTCCGATCGTGGTAGATTATGTGACCATGTTGCGCATCAGTGGCACCATGGGTAACGACTGCTAAGATAGTTGATCCCAATATGCCAAAGTCAGCTACAAGGTTCCAGGTTAGACCGAATCGCGGATGCAAATGCACATCCAGGATCGGCGATCTTATTTTGATCGGGGGATGACTGGTCCCTGCAAAATAATGGAGTACCATTAGGGATGCAAATGATGGTTTGTGCATTCCGTTTGTAATCTCCCGTACCGTAGGATGTCGACCAGATGAAACAAGTCCCCTGGCTTGTCACCGCAAAGATGCGGCCTAGATGGCGCACGATGCATTCCAACATGTAGGGGTACAAATCTGCCGCCGCCAACATGCGCCAGCCTCTGCCGTTACTGCCTCCTGCATTGATGGCAATCCTTATTGTTGGGGATCGTAGCAGAAATTTAAAATTTTCTACGCATCACCAAGATCAATCTATGGAGTAATCTAGCAACGAGGGGAAGGAGAGTGCATCTACATACCATTGTAGATCGCTAAGAGGAATCATTACAAGAATGCGGATGAAGGAGTCGTACTCGTAGCGATTCAGATCGCGGTTGATTCCGATCTAAGCGCCGAACAACGGCGCCTCCGCGTTCAACACATGTGCAGCCCGGTGACGTCTCTTACGCCTTGATCAAGCAAGGGGAGAAGGAGAGGTTGGGGAATACTCCGTCTAGCAGCAGCAGCACGACGGCGTGGTGGTGGTGGAGGAGCGCGGGACTCCAGCAGGGCTTCGCCAAGCACTACGAGAGACGAGGAGGGAGAGGGGTAGGGCTGCGCCAACAGGGGAAGAACTTCGTGTGTTGGGCTGCCCCTTTGCCTCCACTATATATAGGGGGAGAGGGAGGGCTGCGCCACCACCTAGGTTTTCCACCCAAATGGGTGCGGCAGCCCTAGATCCCATCTAGGGTGGCGGCCACAAGGGGGAAAGGGGGAGGCGCACCTGGGGTGGGCCTTAGGGCCCATCTGCCCTAGGGTTTGCCCCCTTCCCCTCTTGGAGGCGCCTTGGGCCTTGGTGGGAGGCGCCCCAGCCCACCTAGGGGCTGATCCCTTCCCACTATTGGCCCATGTAGGCCTCCGGGGCTGGTGGCCCCACCTGGTGGACCCCCGGACCCCTCCGGTGGTCCCGGTACACTACCGGTGATGCCCAGAACACTTCCGATGGCCAAAACCATACTTCCTATATATCAATCTTTACCTCCGGACCATTCCGGAACTCCTCGTGATGTCCGGGATCTCATCCGGGACTCCGAACAACATTTGGTAACCGCGTACATACTTTCCCTATAACCCTAGCGTCATCGAACCTTAAGTGTGTAGACCCTACGGGTTCGGGAGTCATGCAGACATGGCCGAGACAACTCTCCGGTCAATAACCAACAGCGGGATCTGGATACCCATGTTGGTTCCCACATGCTCCACGATGATCTCATCGGATGAACCATGATGTCAAGGATTCAATCAATCCCGTATATAATTCCCTTTGTCTATCAGTACGATACTTGCCCGAGATTCGATCGTCGGTATCCCGATACCTTATTCAATCTCGTTACCGGCAAGTCTCTTTACTTGTTCCGTAACACATCATCCCGTTATCAACTCCTTGGTCACATTGTGCACATTATGATGATGTCCTACCGAGTGGGCCCAGAGATACCTCTCCGTTACACGGAGTGACAAATCCCAGTCTCGATTCGTGCCAACCCAACAGACACTTTCGGAGATACCCGTAGTGTACCTTTATAGCCACCCAGTTACGTTGTGACGTTTGGCACACCCAAAGCACTCCTACGGTATCCGGGAGTTGCACAATCTCATGGTCTAAGGAAATGATACTTGACATTAGAAAAGCTTTAGCATACGAACTACACGATCTTGTGCTAGGCTTAGGATTGGGTCTTGTCCATCACATCATTCTCCTAATGATGTGATCCCGTTATCAACGACATCCAATGTCCATGGTCAGGAAACCGTAACCATCTATTGATCAACGAGCTAGTCAACTAGAGGCTTATTAGGGACATGGTGTTGTCTATGTATCCACACATGTATCTGAGTTTCCTATCAATACAATTCTAGCATGAATAATAAACGATTATCATGAACAAGGAAATATAATAATAACCAATTTATTATTGCCTCTAGGGCATATTTCCAACAGTCTCCCACTTGCACTAGAGTCAATAATCTAGTTCACATCGCCATGTGATTAACACTCACAGGTCACATCGCCATGTGACCAACATCCAAGAGTCTACTAGACTCAATGATCTAGTTCACATCACTATGTGATAAACACTCAAAGAGTTCTGGGTTTGATCATGTTATGCTTGTGAGAGAGGTTGTAGTCAATGGGTCTTGCCATATTTAGATCCCTATGTATTTCGCAAAACTTTATGTCATATTGTAGATACTGCTACCATGTTCCACTTGGAGCTATTCCAAATTGTTGCTCCATTATACGTATCCGGTATCTCTACTCAGAGCTATCCGGATAGGTGTTAAGCTTGCATCGACGTAACCGAGAAACATTTCCTTATTCCTCTAAGGATAATTTCGACCGCTATCTGGTGATCCTCTCCTAGATCACCTTTGTACCCTCTTGCCAGACATGTGGCAAGGCACACATCAGGTGCAGTACTTCAGCATGGCATACCGTATAGAGCCTATGACAAAAGCATAGGGGACGACCTTTGTCCTTCCTCTTTCTTCTGCCGTGGTCAAGCTTTCAGTCTTACTCAACTTCACACCTTACAACTCAGGTAAGAACCCCTTCTTTGACTGATCTATTTTGAACTCCTTAAAAAACATGACAAGGTGTGCGTTCTTTGAAAGTATCATTAGGCGTTTTGATCTATCTCTATAGATCTTGATGCCCAATATGTAAGCAGCTTTATCCAGGTCTTCCTTTGAAAATCACTCTTCAAACAACCGTTTATGCTTTCCAGAAATTCTACATCATTTCAAATCAACAATATGTCATCCACATATACTTATCAGAAATGTTGTAGTGTTCCCACTCACTTTCTTGTAAATACAAGTTTCTAGCAAACATTGTATAAACCTAAAAGCTTTGATCACTCCATCAAAGCATATATTCCGACTCTGAGATGCTTGTTCTAGTCCATAGAAGGATTGCTTGAGCCAGCATACCTTTTAGCATCCTTAGGATCGACAAAACCTTTTATTGTATCACATACAACTTTTTCTTATGAAAACTGGTAAGAAAACTTGTTTTGACATCCATCTGTCAGATTTCATAATCGAAAAATACAGCTAATGCTAACATGATTCCGACGGACTTAAGCATCGCTACGGGTGAGAAATTCTCATCGTAGTCAACTCCTTGAACTTGTGAAAAGACTCTTTCCCACAAGTTGAGCTTCATAGACGGTAACATTACCACCCACGTCCGTCTTCTTCTTAAAGATCCATTTATCTCAGGCAAGTCCACCAAAGTCCAGACTTTGTTCTGATACATGGATCTTATCTCGGATTTCATGGCTTCTAACCATTTGTCGGAATACGGGCCCACCATCGCTTCTCCATAGCTCGTAGGTTCATTGTTGTCTAACAACATGATATCTAAGACAGGATTATCGTACCACTCAGGAGTAGTACCTTGTCGACCTACGAGGTTCGATAGCAACTTGATCTGAAGCTTCATGATCACTATCATTAACTTCCTATTCAACAGACGTAGGCGCCACAGAAAACATCTTTTTGTGTTGCATCACTTTCTGGTTGAAATAAAGGTTCGACAACCTCATCAAGTTCTATCTTCCTCCCACTCAATTCTTTCGAGAGAAACTCCTTCTCGAGAAAGGACCCGTTCTTAGCGACAAACAATTTGCCCTCGGATCTGAGATAGAAGGTATACCCAACTATCACCTTTGGGTATCCTATGACGATGTGTTTGTCCGCTTTTGGGTTCGAGTCTCTCCGGCTAAAGCCTTAAGCATCGCAACCCCAAACATTAAGAAATGACAACTTTGGTTTCTTGCCAAACCAATGTTCATACGACGTCGTCTCAACGGACTTAGATGGTGTCCTATCTAAAGTGAATGCAGTTGTCTCTAACGCGTAACCTCAAAATGAAAACGGTAGATCGGTAAGAGACATCATAGATCGCACCATATCTCATAAGTTTCGTTACGACGTCCGGACACACCATTACCCTGTGGTGTTCCAGGTGGCTTCAATTGTGAAACAATTCCACAATGTCTTAAGTGATTGCCAAACTCATAACTCAGAAATTCTCTTCGATCAGATCGTAGGAATTTGATCTTCTTGTTATGATGGTTCTTAACTTCACTCTGAAATCGCTTGAACTTTTCAAACGTTTCAGACTTGTGCTTCATTAAGTAAATATACCTATATCTACTCAAATCGTCAGTGAAGATGAGAAAATAGCGATATCCACCGCACGTTTCAATTCTCATTGGATCACACGCATCAGCATGTATGATTTCCAACAAGTCACTTGCCCGTTTCATTGTACCTGAAAACGGGGTCTTAGTCATCCTGCCCATGAGGCATGCCTCGCATGTGTCAAGCGATTCAAAATCAAGTGACTCCAAACATCCATCGATATGGAGTTTCTTCATGCAACTTACGCCAATATGACCTAAGCGGCAGTGCCACAAGAAAGTGGTACTATCATTATTAACTCTACATCTTTTGGCGTGAACATGTGTATTACCACGACCGAGATTCAATGAACCATTCACATAGGGTGCATGACCATGAAAGGTATTATTCATGTAAACAGAATAACCATTATTCTCTAACTTAAATGAATAGCCGTATTGCAATGAACATGATCTAATCATATTCATGCTCAACGTAGACACCTGATAACATTTATCTAGGTTCAATACTAATCCCGAAGGCAGTTGGAGCGTGCGATGGTGATCTCATCAACTTTGGAAACACTTCCAACACACATCGTCACCTCGCCCTTAGCCAGTCTCCATTTAGTCCGTAGCTTTTGCTTCAAGTCACCAATAATAGCAACTGAACCGGTATCCAATACCCAGGTGCTACCAGGAGTACTAGTGAGGTACACATTAATAACACGTATATACTTTGTTGAAGTTGCCAGCCTTCTTATCTACCATGCATTTGGGGTAATTCTGCTACCAATGACCGTTCCCTTTACAATAGAAGCACTTAGTCTCGGGTTTAGGTTCAACCTTGGGTTCCTTCACTGAAGCGGCAACTGGTTTGCCATCCATGAAGTTTCCCTTCTAGCCCTTGCCCTTCTTGAAACCAGTGGTCTTGTTAAACCATCAACACTTGATGCTCCTTCTTGATTTCTACCTTTTGCGGTCTTAAGCACCGCGAACAGCTTCGGGATCAACTCCATCCCTTGCATGTCATAGTTCATCACGAAGATCTAGTAGCTTAGTGATAGTGGCTAGAGAACTCTATCAATCACTATCTTATCTGGAAGTTTAACTACCACTTTATTTAAGTGATTGTAGCACCCAGACATTCTGAGCACATGCCCACTAGCTGAGCTATTCTCCTCCATCTTGTTGGCAAAAGAACTTGTCAGAGGTCTCATACCTCTCAACACGGGCATGAGCCGGAAATCCCAATTTCAGCTCTTGGAACATCTCATATGTCTTATGACATTCAAAACATCATTGGAATCCCGATTCTAAGCCATAAAGTATGGTGCACTAAACTATCAAGTAGTCATCAGGATGTGTCTGTCAGGTGTTCACAACATCCACAAACGACGTTGTAGGGGTTTGCACATCGAGCGGTGCATCAAAGACGTAAGCCTTCTATGTAGCAATGAGGACACTCCTCGGACTATGGACCCAGTCCGCATCATTGCTTACAATATCTTTCAACTTGGTCTTTCTCTAGGAACGTATTGAAACAGGGAGCTACAACGTGAGCTATTTATCTACAACATATTTGCAAAGACAATTTAGACTATGTTCATGATAATTAAGTTCATCTAATCAAATTATTCAATGAACTCCCACTCAGATAGACATCCCTCTAGTCATCTAAGTGAAATATGATCCGAGTCAACTAGGCCATGTCCGATCATCACGTGAGACGGACTAGTCAACATCAGTGAACATCTTCATGTTGATCGTATCTTCTATACGACTCATGCTCGACCTTTCGGTCTTCCATGTTCCGAGGCCATGTCTGTACATGCTAGGCTCGTCAAGTCAACCTAAGTGTATTGCATGTGTTCTGAGGCCATGTCTGTACATGCTAGGCTCGTCAACACCCGTTGTATTCGAACGTTAGAATCTATCACACCCGATCATCATGTGGTGCTTCGAAACAATGAACCTTTGCAACGGTGCACAGTTAGGGGGAACACTTTTCTTGAAATTTTAGTGAGGGATCATCTTATTTAAGCTACCGTTGTTCTAAGACAATAAGATGTAAAACATGATAAACATCACATGCAATCAAATAGTGACATGATATGGCCAATATCATTTTGCTCCTTTTGATCTCCATCTTCGGGGCTCCATGATCATCGTTGTCACTGGCATGACACCATGATCTCTATCATCATGATCTCCATCATCGTGTCTTCTTGAAGTTGTCTCGTTATCTATTACTTCTACTACTATGGCTAACACTTTAGCAATAAAGTGAAGTAATTACATGACATTTAAGTTCACACGCAGGTCATAAATAAATTAAGACAACACCTATGGCTCCTGCCGGTTGTCATACTCATCGACATGCAAGTCGTGATTCCTATTACAAGAAAATGATCAATCTCATACATCATATATATCATTCATCACATCCTTTTGGCCATATCACATCACACGGCACATGCTGCAAAAACAAGTTAGACGTCCTCTAATTGTTGTTGCAAGTTTTTACGTGGCTGCTATAGGTTTCTAGCAATAACGTTTCTTACCTACGCCAAAACCACAACGTGATATGCCAATTTCTATTTACCCTTCATAAGGACCCTTTTCATCGAATCCGATCCGACTAAAGTGGGAGAGACAGACACCCGCTAGCCACCTTATGCAACTAGTGCATGTTGGTCGGTGGAACCAGTCTCACGTAAGAGTACGTGTAAGGTCGGTCCGGGCCGCTTCATCCCACGATGCCACCGAATCAAGATAAGACTAGTAACGGCAAGTAAATTGACAAAATCGACGCCCACAACAACTTGTGTTCTACTCGTGCATAGAAACTACGCATAGACCTAGGTCATGATGCCACTGTTGGGGATCGTAGCAGAAATTTAAAATTTTCTACGCATCACCAAGATCAATCTATGGAGTAATCTAGCAACAAGGGAAAGGAGAGTGCATCTACATACCCTTGTACATCGCTAAGCGGAAGAATTACAAGAACGCGGATGAAGGAGTCGTACTCGTAGCAATTCACATCGTGGTTGATTCCCATCTAAGCGCCAAACAACGGCACCTCCGCGTTCAACACACGTGCAGCCCGGTGACGTCTCTTACGCTTTGATCCAGCAAGGGGAGAAGGAGAGGTTGGGGAAGACTCTATCCAGCAGCAGCACGATGGCGTGGTGGTGGTGGAGGAGCGCGGGACTCCAGCAGGGCTTCGCCAAGCACTACGAGAGACGAGGAGGGAGAGGGGTAGGGCTGCGCCAACAGGGGAAGAACTTCGTGTGTTGGGCTTCCCCTTTGCCTCCACTATATATAGGGGGAGAGGGAGGGTTGCGCCCCCACCTAGGGTTTCCACCCCAAGGGGTGCGGCAGCCCTAGATCCCATCTAGGGTGGCGGCCACAAGGGGGAAAGGGGGAGGCGCACCTGGGGTGGGCCTTAGGGCCCATCTGCCCTAGGGTTTGCCCCCTTCCCCTCTTGGAGGCGCCTTGGGCCTTGGTGGGAGGCACCCCAACACACCTAGGGGCTGGTCCCTTCCCACTATTGGCCCATGTAGGCCTCCGGGGCTGGTGGCCCCACCTGGTGGACCCCCGGACCCCTCCGGTGGTCCCGGTACACTACCGGTGATGCCCGGAACACTTCCGGTGGCCAAAACCATACTTCCTATATATCAATCTTTACCTCCGGACCATTCCAGAACTCCTCGTGACGTCCGAGATCTCATCCGGGACGCCGAATAACATTCAATAACCAACAGCGGGATCTGGATACCCATGTTGGTTCCCACATGCTCCACGATGATCTCATCGGATGAACCACGATGTCAAGGATTCAATCAATCCCGTATACAATTCCCTTTGTCTATCAGTACGATACTTGCCCGAGATTCGATCGTCGGTATCCCGATACCTTGTTCAATCTCGTTACCGGCAAGTCTCTTTACTCGTTCCGTCACACATCATCCCGTGATCAACTCCTTGGTCACATTGTGCACATTATGATGATGTCCTAACGAGTGGGCCCAGAGATACCTCTCCGTTACACGAGTGACAAATCCCAGTCTCGATTCGTGCCAACCCAACAGACACTTTCGGAGATACCCGTAGTGTACCTTTATAGCCACCCAGTTACGTTGTGACGTTTGGCACACCCAAAGCACTCCTACGGTATCCGGGAGTTGCACAATCTCATGGTCTAAGGAAATGATACTTGACATTAGAAAAGCTTTAGCATACGAACTACCCGATTTTGTGCTAGGCTTATGATTGGGTCTTGTCCATCACATCATTCTCCTAATGATGTGATCCCGTTATCAACGACATCCAATGTCCATGGTCAGGAAACCATAACCATCTATTGATCAACGAGCTAGTCAACTAGAGGCTTACTAGGGACATGGTGTTGTCTATGTATCCACACATGTATCTGAGTTTCCTATCAATACAATTCTAGCATGGATAATAAACGATTATCATGAACAAGGAAATATAATAATAACCAATTTATTATTGCCTCTAGGGCATATTTCCAACACTTATGTCGAACACCGCGATGAGATAGTAATCGTCGTAGCCGCGTCGCTTTGTCAGTGGGTCCGCAATTGCTATCTTCTTCAATCTCATGTAGGCATCATCATACGTATTCTTGCGTAGCCAGTCCGGAAGGCCGATCCCAATGGTGGAGAAGGGGTCTACCGGAACGGCCGCACTGCTGTGGATGTTGTGCAAAATCATGGTGATATCCGGCCGGAGGTATGCAAGCCAATCTTCGTTGGCACCGACCCAGACCTATATATAAGACGATGGGCAGCGGAGAAATTACGGGATGGAAATGGAATAACTAAGTACTACATGATCAAACTCCATTGCTGACCTACTCATCGGACAAAATCCGACTACCTCTCAATGTCATCAACTCTAGCAGAGTCAACGTGCAACCATGGCCAGGGAGCGGTGGACTGTTCAAAGAATTGTCCCATAGAAGAACCTTCTCCTCGAGGACGCATGGAAGACCAACAAGCATGGCCTTTTCCCAAGCCTGTTTAAGCAGCGTCTTGAAAAAGTTGGTGCAGGAAGCATCGAGTCTTGCGGCGGTGAGGACGTCAGAGCGGCATGTGATTTCTCCTAGAGAATCATCGTCCAAGGTCTCCCAGTCCCGACGAGGAGGAGAACCGCCTGGCGAATCCATGGGAGCAGCGACGAACTGCCTTCTCTTCTGGGGGAGGGGAACAGGCGAGGAGGAGATAAGAGTGTAGTAGCCGAGGGCCTCGTCCCTTCCAACTGTAGATCATTCCTTAGCAAAGGGGTGAGGCTATTATTTACTACTCTAAATAATAGCACTAGTAAGAAATTTCTGGCACTAGGTAATAGTTTTTGGTACCATGGAGTACTAGTACTAGCATTATGGAACGTTATGGGATTGCATTATACTATAAATAATAGCACTAGTAAGAAATTTTTTGCACTAGTTAGTAGTTTTTGGCGTGGATTAAGAAATTTTGTGTATGTTTTTGCCATTTTTTGTACACGCCAACTAGTGTCAAAAAACGTCGTACATTATATGACGGAGGAGTATGTACTCGTATTGTAGCAGTACTAGTACTACTTTTCTCAACTAGTAGTGCGATGTAATGTACTTCTAGTCTAGTCTTGTATAGTGCACCAGTTTTGAACTCTTGAATCTCAGGGCCAAGGAGCTACAGTTGGAAGTGGAGGGTACCACTGTTCTCTAGAACCATCACTGTACTATCAATGCAGGGGAAGTACACCTGCGTAGTGGCCTAGTGGGTACTCTCGGTGCTCTATTCAGCCGCTCCTCTCACGTAGTTGGCCTACTCAGCCGCTCCTCTCACGCACACACTAGCAGCCTGTTTATCAGCGACGGTTACTGCGGGGGCAGAACATTTGAGTTATTTGATACAGCGAGACTAGGCTTTTCGCTTCCATTTGTGGAGGTGTAATGGATCTCGTCGAACTTTGTTAGTAGTTCCTTCTTTATGAATGAGATGAAGCAAAGCTTTTGTCTTCATTTCAAAAAAGACACGGCAAGAGGAATTTCTTTTATAGTAGAGCCGATAATGGAGTGAAGTCCATGCATGCAACGCCACAAGCTACAGAGTAGTAGTAGAGCACTTTACGTACAGAGCCATATTGCACAGTTCCCAATGCCCCGCCAGGCTCTTCTGGCTCCTCGGGCTTAATTGGGAGGCGCTAGTATAAATATGCTACTAGCTGGAAGCTGCAAGCGAGGTGCGGCTAGGGCGAGCATGCAAGCCACGGGATGCTGGGAAGGAAAACCCGTTCACGTGGCTAGGTTGTCCAGTGCACCCAGATTGTGGGGCCGCACGTCCGTTTGACTTCAAAACTTAAACTACCCGTGTAAAATATTGGCTCGCAGCAAAGTGTAGTAGTACTATTTTTTAAAAAAAGGCCGCCGTGCGTTCGGCCGGGATCGAACCCACAAAACGAGGTATACACTCCCGCGACCACTAGTAGTACTTGTTGGAGTACAACGCAACCTAGAATCGCCTTTTGTCGCTAGTAGTACGTACATTGTTCCTTAGAAGAAACCCCTAAGAGCATGGTTAATAGTATAGCCAGCTACTGGCTATAAGCCAGTGCCATGTCATCTACAGCCCATCTTATAGCCAACGTGTAGTAGTAGTTTATTTCTTATAGCCCGCTAACTCAGCTCTATTGTACTTGCTCTAATAATGCAAGAAACCACTAAAATGCCAAGAAACTACTACCACTTGCATACGTGGCAGACTTAAGATAAGACTACCTCATCAACCATTGTACATGCTCTTACCAACAAAAATCCTCGAGTGACCTCCTACCTCCGGCCGTCCACCTAGTCATCCTCGGCCATGGGACGCAGCTACCGCCGCCGGCAGAAGGCGAGGTCAAAACCGCCGCGGTGCGGAGCCCATGTTGCAGCAGCCTGGATGTCAGCTCCGTCCGGCGCTCACGGCCGCTAGCTAGCCAAGATAGCTCCGTGCCGCTGCTTGTCTGCAAGGTTTGCTAGCTAGATTGGCAAGGCAGCGCGGCGGCTTGCTCACGCGTGCCGCGCTAAGGCCAGCCATCTGGCTCGAGCAAAGGCCAGCGCGGCGGCTTGCTCGCTCATGAGTCACGCTCGGGCCAGCCTGCCAACCCGTGCGGAGGCCAGCGCGGCGTCCGGCCCGTCCGGCGGAGCGGCGGCCAACTCGCTCATCACCGGTGCCACGGACGAACACGCATCAGTACTGTTTGAAGTAATGTTCAGGAAAAATAAGGATTTGAGGGGGAATAACAGGATAGATGGTCAGATGTGGGTCCCTCGTGTTAATGGTCAAACAAAATGTGTTGGTTTAAGCTGCCTCGTCAGCACGGACATGTGGGCCAACCCTGTCATAAATGGGTTTAAATGAACCTAATCGGTAGGAGTACTAGGTAGTTTTTGGCGTGGATTAAGAAATTTTGGGTATGTTTTTGCTATTTTTGTACAATAGATTCCTCCTAGGGCTGGTTGAAAGTGGTAGTTTTTTGTTAAATACTCTACATATTGTAAGTAGGAGTGAAAGTTAAGCTTTGGAAGCCAATAAGCAAGGCTAGTTACATAGTGCATATGTGTACATGATTGAAAGTAAATATCAACCATGAGTGACTAATATCTTGATGGAAAACTCGAAACTATGGAATACTAGGAAAAGAAATGCGTGGTTGGAAATACTAGCAATGTTCATGTCCATTGCAACGAATCATAATTAGAATAATACTTATTCACAAACTTGGTACAAAACACTCTAATTTTGATATACATATGTCACTAGAGATATATTATGTTTAAGTTAGAATATATTCCTTGGGCTGTTTTGGTGAGGTCAGGGAGGGATGTGGTTGGTTTTAAGATACTAATTATGGGTTTTCCTGCAAATTGGTAGACAAGTGGGATGTTGGTGGGAGAAGGCAACAACTTACCTCACAATCATTAGATGTAGATCTAATGGTCAAAAACGACGGATGGCAGACATACCAACATCACCAACTTAGTCTTGTGTAGGAGTACTAGCAAGATCCGTGCATTGCACGGAACATCAAGATGCATTTTTTTATAAAACACTTGTTGTGATTGACCCTTGCGGGAGTAATCCCATGTGTAAAAACTAATGATATCTCAAGAAATATGAGATAAGGTTAAGAGGAGTGGGTTGTGGTGGTGGTTGGTGGTCGGACTGAGCGGAGGCATGTGGATTGACGACGCCGACAGCGGCCACCAGGCCAGTTTGTTCCAGAGGCTTCCTTTCTTAATTGCTCAACAATGAGGTTTGTTGGAGATAATGATGAACGAGGGAAGGCCTTGTTTGCAAATGTGGAGAGGGGTGTGGGTATCTTTTAGTTTAATTTCCATCCGTCAGATATAGATCAGATGGTCTATATTGCAAGATGGCACACGTACCATCATCACTAACTCGGCTTTTTATAAGAGAAGAAATATAAGTATGGAGATACAAACGTATTATCGATACTTGCTTCTGTAAACTAGCATCTACATTCTATTCAATGCCTCGGCATGTGGGGCCTTAGCACAATGACTTCTCGACTGTGTAAAACGAAGATTTTCCCATCGCTGACAAGGAGGGGGTGACGGCGGTGCGCTTTTTGGCTTGCTCTAGTCCTAGTAGTCATACTAGGTGGTCTAAGCACGTGTAGATTTATTCTTTTCACATCTTGTGTTCTCCGTACTGGCACAACTGTTCATGAATAGACGGTAAGTTATTCATGGGGAAACCCTTGTTGAGCATGTTTGCGAGAGAGAGAGAGAGAGAGAGTGCGTGTGTGATATGTTAGAGACCGAGGCAATGATAACAGATTCTTTGTGTCTATGTGTGTGGAGGATAGAGAGAGACATGTACATGGGGCTTTGTGTTGTGTAACATGGAGACACATATACATAATTAGAGAGTGAGTGTGTGAGATACACATGCGGACATGAGGAGAGATGAGGATCCAGGTAAATGGGTGTTTGTGCGTGTTTGTGTGTTTGTGCACGCGTTTGTGTGTGAGAGGGAGAGAGTGTATGTGGAGTAGAGAGACCACTGATGATGTAAACCTAGTATAAGGGAAGGGGAATGGTGTGACATGTGTAGTAACGAGATAGCACGGGTGCGCGCGGGGGGAGCAGACTATTTGGAAGAGACATTGAGTGTGTGTGTGGGAGAGGGGTGTGAGAGCGAGAGAAAGAGAGAGCTAGCGGCGGAGAGAGAGAGAGAGAGAGAGAGAGGGAGGGAGAGAGGGGGCGAGAGGGGTCATTTGTGTCGATAAATGGTGTATAGATAGGGAGACAATGTTGATGTTGTCCGAAATTGGCCTATGAACGGAGACACAAGGGAAGCGAGTCATCGTGTGACTTCATGAGAGATCTAGAATAGATGGTGTAGAGAACAATGTGCGAAATCAAGAATGATTATGCATTAGGGAGCTATGCAAAGAGTCACGACATATATGTATACAGGGAAGGAGCTGGGGCGGGTCCGCATGTGGGAGAGATAGAAAGAGGAGAGTGGTGCACAAGGAGACAAAGTGTGCTTGTTTGCAGTGGGGGTGGTGTGTGAGGTGAGTGCGTGAGAACCACGTAACTAGGGAGATAGACGTTTGGGGCGACGTTTTGTGTGTATGGGAAATATACACTCTACATAGTGTGTGTGCTTGGGTAAGAGAGATAGCGGGAGACCTAGAGAGTGAGGGAAGAGATGTGTGCATGCCCGAGAGACAAAGTGATAGAGACCTATGTTGGGGTCCGGACTTTACAAGAGAGAGAGGTGTCAGGGGCTGTTTGGTTTGTGACTAACTTAGCCAAAGATTGCCACAACTAAGGTTAGGCAAGTTTGAACAACTTAGGTGAGTGTTTGGTTCAAGCCACACCTTAGGAAAGCCACATTTGGACCCCACATGGCATACACACAAAAAGTGTGGCAAGATTCCCTTAGGCTTGCCAACTTGTGGCTCTCATTTTGATGAACTAACCTTAGGCAAGCTTGGCAAAAATATGTGGCAAAGTGTGGCAATGCTAGTCTTAGAACCAAACAGCCCCTTAATGTGCTCGTGTGTTGGTGTTTGGGGGGAGAGAACGACTTCTCTCTCTGTGTGTGTGTGTGTGTGTGTGTGGTGGGGGTGACTTCAGATAAAGAGTGATGTGTCTATATTTGAGGGACTTCAGCGTAATTGAGATATTGTGCACTCATGGTTGATCAATTTGTTTCATAGTTTGTACTATGAGATAACGATACTTTTGAACATGCGTGATATACCTTGATGTACCAGAATTACAAACCTAAGATTGGAATTTTGGAATTCGACTCCATCATTAGCTTTTATAATTCATTTAAACGGAGGTACATTTCTTAAGCCGGGATTTTGTGATTCCAAATTCATATATCAAACCTAGAGATATACACATACGGGCATGTTCAAACTTTATAATCATCCACTTTATTCATACACATACACATTTTTGCTTTTGTCATCATATTTAGGATAAACACATTTGGAATTTCATTTTAATTGGACCGTATGATGGTATTTTCTTGTAGTAGCTCAATGATCCATATTTGAATTGAATGGACAATCTAAGTTTTGAGTTGGAGACATTGATTTTCAAAACATGCACTTTTTTTGGCGTGCAAAACAAACAAATTGTCGGCCATGATATCATAGTCGGCCGTACGAGAGCAGAATACTTATAATTTTAGGCGCCAAAAGCTTTCAAACTTCCCGCTCACATCGAAATATCACGCGCCCGAAAGTTTAGCCCTGGAATATTCCTATTTTACCCCTGCCACATGAACAGAAAAAGGCTGCTTTGGTAACTCCATCGTTTTCCCCTCTTTACCCCCAACATTCTTCCCCAGAGCCCCTCCCCTTCCCCTCCCCGACCCCCCAACATAGGCAAGCCGCCGAATCTAGTCCTCCGCCGCAGCGGTGGACCTCACACCCCGCTGGATCTACCTTTTGCACCTTGGAACCCCCAGCTGCCAAATCACCACTTCATCGGAGCCGCTTCAGCGACTGGCTTGTCCACCGCTCCAGATCTCCTTGACTGCCATCATGGTCCACCGCACTGGATCTGCTTAACCGGCACCCTCGTCCACCATAGTGTAGGCCCTTCACTGACTCCCTCGTCCGCCCCTTCGCTGGCCCTTCATACAAGCCCTCCTCCACCGCAACAGATCCGCCTCACCGAAAGCACTGTACAACGCGCCCGCCGAAGCCTTCGTCCACTGCACCGGACCCGCTCCATGGACGCCATATTCAACTCCATCGGCCCTACTTTACCGACGCCGCAGCCTCATCAGGTTATTTCGATTTGTACTCCTTCGTTTTTCTCCTTATCGTGCAACTGTTCACTTACCACATATGAGCTTTCTTGTATGTCGACAGGCGCCGCAACCGTAGCACCGGATCCGCTTCAGCGACGGCGATAGCGGCCCAAACTCAACCGCAACACGAGCACCATCGACGATCCTTAGCTATCAAGTATGACAACGATACCCATACGCCGCCGAGAATCAGGTACTATTATCCAACGGTCGGCGCCTACGCTCACTTTCCTAGCATAAGCACCGCACCTTTGAATTTCTTCAGGGCATCATTCAGTTTTTCATGAGACGCGCTATTCTGCTTGCACCTGTAGGGCCATACTTCTGGCAGTGAACATGTTACATGTGCTAAATTACATACCAGTGGACATATAGTTAATATGCTTTAGTTTTGTTCTGATGCCACCTGTTGGTTCCATCAGACTGCTTAATGTTCTCTATGCTTAATTACACATCAGCAAACTATCATGTGGTTCCGCTGCTTTTTGTTCGTTTTACCCTACATTTTCTGATGCTAGCTATTACATCACTGCTCCGAGCCTCTGTTCATTACTTGTTTGTGTGTTCTTGATCTTCCCAAGTTGCATGACTAATTTGATGCTTCTATTAATTATGGAGCTGCCAACCCCATCAAGCAAAATATTTGCTCTTTTAGGGCTAGCACCTCAAACAAGCATAAAAATAGAGGGAAGCAGATATACTCCCTCCGATTCTATTTACTCCCCGCATAACTCTTGACCCGCATACCAAGGAGGGCACTGGTTTAATTTTTCTGGACTAATTTGCCAATTTATTAGGGCAGAGGCGGATGGGGCGGGGCACAAAAGGAAACCATTGCTAGGAATCGGCAACGCGCAGACTAATATGAGAAAACTAAGAAAAAAGTTATACGCAAAGTAAAAAGAATCGGAGGGAGTATTGTCGTGTATGCACACACCCTTCTTTCATTAGTTTAGATGAACCATTGATGATCAATTCGGACCAGTGCATGTGATTAAAATTAACTTTACCTAAATAGATGGTGCAGAATAAACTACAACAACTAGATTTGCAACCACGGGATGCTGACGATATCTTCAAAGAACATTGCAACAGTAGCTAGGCTTCACAAAAACATATGGTAAGCCAGTGTGTTTTAGTACATGTGAAATGTAATGCGAGTGGGCTGCTTTCTTGGCTTGTGCCCTCAACGTGTAATCCTACTGAATTACAAATAGTTCAGTTGTCTGCTTTGCTGTATTGATTGATTCGAATGCTTATTTGTTGTTACGCTATACCTGAGTTGGCCAATATGTCAGCAATGCCTGCTGTACTATGGTAAAGAAATGTATGCCTATTTCATTTGAGTCCTTAACTTTTCCTCTCAACTTCATCACAAGACTGTCTTCGTAGTTTATATGAGGCCACACTGTTAAGTGCTTTCTCAGATTATTTCAACTGCTTAGATGCCTTGGCAACTTAAATATAGCGGTTGTACACTCCCTTTCAACTAGGGATGGCAACTGGGTCCGGTTTAATCCCGATTAAAGTCCACTAGTGGTATGATAGTTCAAAAGAGTTTTTGTTTTTTTGAGGAAAATGAACTAGGGACGTAGCAAAAACTAACTAGAAGGGACTGGCGGATTTCGTTTATTTGCCACTTACATCCCTAGTTTCATCTTACCATTTTAATTTCTTTTCGGCTGATGCTGCTTCGAACCATTTAAATATAGTTTGCCAAGCTCGACAATAATTCGTCCGTCGTTTACCATGTAAGCTTACTGCCTGGATCATACGATAACTATCTCTTACTGATGTCCAGCGGAAACCTTTCAGGATGCCGTTCACACTAGGACACAATGTACAACCCCAGAATCTATTTGTGGAAGCAGTGCGCCATCCATGTTACCAGATGGTAGCAGTTCAGAGGCAACACTGCCGGAGAGCAGTCTGAGCACAGATATTATAGTGCTTGAGGGTCTACTAGAGGCAGAAAGAGATGGTGTGGCTGCCATGAATGAGGTAATATTTATCTTGAGGCTGGAAATTATGGAATTAGCGGCACGCATTATGCAAGCAACCCAAGAATTGGAGGAAGTAAGAATGTTGCATTTGAAGACGGAGGAGGTCCTGCTGTTTCTCCTATCTAAAGCCCAAGATGATACCGGTTCTTCTTTAGATACCAGTTGAAATTTTCATTAGATTATTGTACTTGCATGTTGTGTCATGTCTCTGAATGGATTATGTTGCAAGACCCCATATGTTGTCCATGTGTTGTAATGATCTGAATTTTTTAGGCGAGGTAATCCTCAGTACTTATATGATTGACATAAGGTGAACTGTTTGTTGTGTGAGCATATTGTATTGGATGAAATAACTATTTGACTCAGAGTGTATCCAACCTACTGAATTCGAAGATCACGGCATTTCTAAATCATAATCATATATAAAGGTGGAATAAATCTTTGTTGGGGTTTTAAAGAAATAAATAACAAAACGTATAATTGTCTGTGGATATTTGTAATCGAATACAAATTGGATTTGAATTTAGTTTGCCAGGTCCCAGGGCAAACGTGAATGCTATATCTCCCAAGTTTTGAATGAAGCGGCTAAACACCCACTATAATTTGTGGGCTGCTCGAAGCAAGTGTTTGCGAGATGGAAATTACTGTCTACCCCTGACACTTGACATCCTTATCGACAGGATTTACACTGTTGTCGATAGGGGTAGACTAGTAACTTCAATCAGACGTGACACGACGGCCTCTGAGCCCATTCAGACATGGTGGGCGCCAAACGTGGGCGGCAAAACACATTTGATTCAAGCTCGTCCGAAAGACATGTGTCTCTTCCTCCATTTCCCCATTCATACACGGTGGGCGGCAAAACAAACTCTCCTCGTCCGAAATCGATGTAGGCTTATATTTTAAATAGGGGCAGATGTGTAACTTCCATCAGACGTGACACAACCGCCCTGCCTGTCAGCCCCGTTCATACACCGTGGGCGGAAAAACACCCTCTCCTCGCCCGAAATCGATGTAGGCTAATATTTTAAATAGGGGCAGATGTGTAACTTCCATCAGACATGACACAATCGCCCTACCTGTCAGCCTCATTCATACACCGTGGGTGCCAACCGTCTGCGGCAAAACACCCTCTCCTCGCCCAAAATAGTTACCGGCAAATATTTGGGAGATCCGAGATTACCGTCCTATCCCCAACCGACGCGATGTCCAAAATTTTAAACCAGGGATAAGTTCGTAACTTTCCCCCATTTCAAAGAAGCGCGTCCCAAAGTTTGAGATCCCCCCCTCCATTTCCCCAATCATACACCATCGGCGGCAGGACAACCTCCACACTACGGCCAGCCTCCTCCGTCCGCCACCCCATCCTCCACCTTGCCGGAGCCGCTACCCCTACCCCGTCGTCCACTGCAAGAGATGGACGTCTCTAATCCACGACGCTGGACCAGGATCCTTTCATCGCCTCCTCTCGCTTCATCGGCGCCGTCGTCCACCTTGCCGTTGCCGCTCCTACGACCGCCTCGTCCACGGCAACAGGATATATCCCCCGACCTGGCCGTCTGCCGTCTAAAGTCTTCTTCCCCGCCGCCGACAGCCATCGCACCCGCAGCACCCTCAACGTATCAGCATAGGCCTACACGGCGTCGCAAGAGAGGTGGTACTCTTCCATATGTGCTTAAGTTATTAATCTCACCCAGAAAATAGATCGTAATTTGTTTACTGTACTTTTCTTGTCCGTACCAAATTGTAGTGGCTAGTTGAAAGCAAACATTGGTTGCGAAGTAGCTTTGTCCGGTTTGCACCTTCAGATCCGCCATGGCACGGGCACTATACTCGTAAAGCTTATGGTTTCCACCCTTTATATTCACTACCATCATCGTAGGTGCTTCTTGTCGTGCTAGCACTGCTCCTCAAGACCTCAACCCAAAGCTTACGTGTTGAAATACGAATTTGATATGATGCTCATATCACTAAAACAGAGAACATTTAATTGGTCACCTAATGTTCCTATATTCATTTCGAAAAGCATGTGCGCCACCCACTGGTCCAGCTAGTTCCACTTTCCTGATTTTTCTCTTGATGCTTAGGGTTTTGCCCTTTTATCTACTCTACTATGATCTGCATAGGTGCTTTCTGTCGTACTAGCATTACTCCACCCTTCAAGCTAAACAACACAACACTCAGAATTCGAAAGCTTAGTTGTTCAAATATGATTGTGATATGATACTGATATTAGTTAACCGACACATTTAATTGGTTAGCTAAAGGTCCCACTTGAGTTTCCAAATGCATGTCACGACATATAGAGAGACAGCATAATTGCATTTCTTTGTGACTTGTTGACCGTACTTTCTTGTCCATACCAAATCTTAGTTGTTATTTCAAAGCAAACATCGGTTGCTAAGTACCCTTTGCGCGGTTTGCAGCTTCAGATCTACCATCCCACTGCCACGGTCAACACTGTACTCATCATGCTTATGTTTTCCCCATTTTATGATGACCACAATCAGCCTACATGGTTCGTGTCGTAATAGCACTGCTCCACCCATCGAGCTAAACAAGATTAGTTGTACAAATTCATATCTGATATTATTTCTGATATTAGTAAAACTGAGAGATGTTTAATTGGTTAGCTAAATGTTCCTACTTTAGTTTCGAAATGCATGTGAGCCACATATGGAGAGACCGGAAAGAATAGTATTTCTCTGTGCGCTCTGGTTCATCATGGGTGGCCAACCGACATTGTATTAAAAGACTTGTAATATCTTCAATCTGCTTCCTCTTCTGCTCTTCTTTAAGATGATACTCTTCTCTTGCGGTCGACTGGTCATGTCGAGTTGTTCTCCCTTAGTATATTTTGAATCTGTCAGGTCAGGTCGACTTGTTCTTCTTTACTATATGTTGAAGCTATCATATGCAAAGTGTCATCAATTTTGGAGCTCTCATATTTTGAGTAGTATGCCACATTATATTAATGCACACAACAAATTACAGCATGCATGGCATCTTTTAAAAGAATTGCAGAGATAGCACAAAGGGGTTTACAGGGAGGCAGTATTGGATTAGAATCACTTCTGCATTACAAAGAAAATCTCACTTGTTTTTATGTTTTCATGCATGTCAGATATTGAACATTATCAAAATGAATATGAGAATGGGCGCACGAGAGGAATATTGCGGAATGATCCACTGCCTAACAAACTTGGCATGGTGGAGGATGGCCTATCTTATTCACCCATCAAGGTGCTTGCTCTAACTTTGCAAAGTTGTATTGGTCGCACATATTTTGCTTCTGACCTCTTGCATTACTTCTACTTTGTTACACCATCTGCTTAGTTTAAGCATCATATATGAGTATATGCCATACCTATCCATTTTCTGTACCTATTCCTTGTGTTGTCACACTATGTTTTTCCAGTCAAATGTTGTTCTTTCGTAATAGGTGTCCAAAAGGAAGAGGGTGAGTGCAGGTCGTCAAGGAGTACAAACTAGGTATTTGGAAAATGTAGTGATACCTGTTAAATCAGATAGATCAGCAGCCATAGAAAACACAGGCCCAACTGTACCACACTTTACCCCTACTCCAGTGGCCAAACCCCTATTAGAACTGCTGGGAGCCCAGCGTCAGGTACTGTCTATGATATCAATTCAAAATTTGAACTCCTAAATTTCTGCTTGTGCCTTACCTTCTCTCTTGTATGCAAACTAATTTCAGATGAATCTCCTTGCTCAAAGGATTGTACGATCCCAAAACAACAATGGGCTCTGCATTGCTCTTGTCAGTATCTCTCTCCCTTTTGCCTTGTAACGTTGTACTTAATTAATTGCTATTTGATTATGTATCATCAGTCTGCACCTGAGCTTCATTATCCTTTGTTTCTTCCTATATTATTTGATCTATATTTACTCTTTGCAAAATGTACAATAATGGCAACACTTATAAAGAATTTTCTTTGGGGAATTTATTGAATTATCCTTCCATCAACATGGAGAAGGGCTTTGTCCAGCCCGTGTTAACATGTAATGTAAGTTCATCCTTCTCAAGCCTTCAAACTTTGTTCTAGTATAGATTTGGATAGGCATCATTTCCTCCACTGTTGTTTGCTTTGCTGTTTACATCTGATTGGATGTTTGCAACAACTACCAGTTTCGAATTGTAGTTGTAAAAACATGTTCCTTATGCAGAACAGATCCATTTATTTGCTTATATAATTGTGAAACCTGTTACGTGTCTCCTTGTTTCTCTTTCAGACTCGTATCTCTTACGCCAGGCAGAACTTTAGGGAAGATAGTGAGCCAAACCATATTGAGGACAGCGAGATGACCCCAAGGTCCTGTCTTGATGAAGATAGTGAGTTGAAGCTACTCACCAGCAGGTGTGAGACAACCTCTGTGCAGTCGCTGCCTCAATCAGTTCGACTTCTTCAGTCTCAACTTAAAGCAGAAAGGCTTGCTTCAGCTCAGCTCCAACTTGAAGTCAAAGATGTAATGAAGATGTCAGAGGACTGCCGTGCGCACCATCATGCCTTAAATCTAGTGTTGATGCATCTATCGTTGACACAACTGAGGTCTACTCAGCTTCTTCAGCTGTTTGGGGGGGCGACCTGGCCAGGCCTAGTGCCTTCTCAAGTGCTCTCAGTTTTGTATATTCTTTTGTCGGCCATTTATTTGCACTAGTGGCGAACTTTGATGCCCAGTCAATGTAATATGTGTGATAGCCATGATAGCCTAGCGTAAGTTGCTTGCTTATTTATTTCCTTGTTGTCTTGTTTATTTGTTTGCTTCTAGTCACTGCAGTTCTTTTTCCGCGGTTTGCTAGTGGCTGCAATAACCTATTTTTTAAAACTAGGCCACATAACCGTGGGCTAATATTTACTGTAGTGACACTGGGCCTCCTACGGGCCGTAGAAACAGTGGGGCTTCTACGGGCCATAGAAATAATGGGCCTTCTATGGGCCGTAGAAACAATGGGCCTTCTATGGGCCGTATCATCAATGGGCCTTATACGGGCAGTATGATCGATGGCCAAACATGGGCCAATAACAGGCCACATTATGGCCGTAAACGGGCTAGAGTTGGAATCGTCAGTTCATGGGCCGACCATAACGGCCCATCGTTAATAGGCTGTATTTGATGACGCTACGAAAACGGCCCAACGTATTAACGGACCACAAGCAGAAAATGACAGTAACGAGCCGTAAGTAAACGAATGCTGGAAATGAGCCCAAGAATAAATGGGCTCTGAGAAGGCTGAAAGATAACATGGGCTGGAAATGGCCCAACGGAATAACGGGTCGTTAATGGGTATAAAGTGATACACTGTTCATTACAGGCCAGTTTCACCACGGACCGTTAATGGGTGTAAAGTGATACACTGTTCATTATGGGCCAGTTTCACCATGGGTCGTTAATAGGCCAAGAGTTACATAGGGCCTCATATGGGCTGAAAGACGTCATGGGCCATACATGGGCCAGAAGTGAAAACGGGCTGGAATCATATTGGGTGGCCCAGATGACGCTACTGGGCCTAATTCGGATAGGGCATAACGGGCCTTGAGTTAGCGGGCTGTAAATGGGCTATATGTGAATAGGCCGTTAACAGGCTTTACATGGGCTGGCCCGCCACCTTTTGACCAAGTCAAACGGGTCGGCCTTTTCACAGGAATGGGCCTCTGTTGGGCCGTGCCACGTGTCGACGTATCATAGGCGCCTATCTGACCCACTGATGAGCTGACACATGTTTCGTCCGGCCAATAAGAATTTTACACGTGGAAATTTCCCATTGGTCGGGGCTGTTAACGGGTTATCGGATCCAAAACCTGACCCGATAGCTTAACGGTGTTCTGTTACGGTGGATGCCACGTGTCGGTCACCCTTGACGAAAGCACTTCTGTGACGTGCGATTTATCGTCATGGAAGCAGACACTTCTGTGATGATAATTTTGGTAATGTCATGGAACACTTCTACGACAGCACAGGTATGACTATCTTGATTCTATCATAAATTTTTCATGGATGTACATGCATGACAAAAAACGTGACCTACTGTGACAAACACGTATCATCACGGAAGTGTATTTTTTGTAGTGGAGGCCTGCATTCTCAGCCAATTCATCGAAATCATCATAAATCCCGGCTGCTCTCAAGAAATTATCACAAGGCCATTCACACGGCCGAACTTCCGCGGTGCGAGGGAGATTATATTTGGGCCTCTTATCCTCCTCACTTTGCTTATCCTTCGAGCTTCGGCTCGATGAGCCCCTCAAAAATCTCTTCATCTTTTTCTGAAAATTTCTGAAATTTTTAGTAACTTCAAAATAAAAGTGAACCAAACTCAACAATATTGATAGCAACTACTCATATAAGTGCCTAGAGGCAATATCATGCATCAAAACTACTTTTGACCATATAAATTTGACATGCAAGCTCAAGAACAGGGTCACCTAAGCAGCAAAAATATGCAATGAATAAAGAACTAGAACAAAAACTAATTGTACCATTGGAGGAGTCACATACCAAGGAACAATCCCGCAAAGCAGTTTTGTGAGAGGTGCTTTGAGCAAGGAGATCAAAAATGGCAGCAAAATGAGCTTGGACTCGGTTTTGAGCCGGTTAGTGGTGTTTGTGGGAGGAAGGAGTGTGTGGTAGTTGGAATAAGTGGAGGGGAGCCACCGTGGGCCCATGAGGCAGGGGGCGCGCCCAGGGGGGTAGGGCGCGCCCTCCACCCTTGTGGCCAGGTGCTTGCTCCCCCTGATGTGTTCTCAGTGCCAGATATTCTCAAATATTCTAGAAAAAATCATATTTAAATTTCAGGGCATTTGGACAACTTTTATTTTTGGGGTATTTTTTATTGCATTGATAATTCAGAAAATAGACAGAAAAATACTAATTTTGCTTTATTTCAATATAAATAACAGAAAGTAAAAAGAGGGTACAGAGAGTTGTGTTTTCTAAATTCATCCATCTTATGCTCATCAAAAGGAATCCACTAACAAGGTTGATCAAGTCTTGTTAACAAACTCATTCCGAATAACATGGAACCGGAGAATTTTCGAATAACACTAGGTTACCTCAACGGGGATATGCACATCCCCAATAATAAGAATATCATATTTCTTCTTGACAGTAGGAAGAGGAAATTCAAAACCTCCAAAAATAATCGATGGAATTTTTCCAATAGAGTTTATACTATGAACTTGAGGTTGTTTCCTCGAAAAGTGTACCGTATGCTCATTGCCATTAACATGAAAAGTGACATTGCCTTTGGTGCAATCAATAACAGCCCCTGCAGTATTCAAAAAGGGTCTTCCAAGAATAATAGAAATACTATCGTCCTCGGGAATATCAAGGATAAAAAAGTCCGTTAAAATAGTAACGCTTGCAACCACAACAGGCACATCCTCACAAATACCGACAGGTATAGCAGTTGATTTATCAGCCATTTGCAAAGATATTTTAGTAGGTGTCAACTTATTCAAATCAAGTCTACGATATAAAAAGAGTGGCATAACACTAACACCGGCTCCAAGATCACATAAAGCAGTTTTAACCTAATTTCTTTTAATGGAGCATGGTATAGTTGGTACTTCGGGATCTCCTAGTTTCTTAGGTATTCCACCTTTATAAGTATAATTAGCAAGCATGGTGGAAATTTCAGCTTCCGGTATCTTTCTTTTATTTGTAACAATTTCTTTCATATACTTAGCATAAGGATTCATTTTGAGCGTATCAGTCAAACGCATACGTAAGAAGATAGGTCTAATCATTTCAGCAAAGCGCTCAAAATCCTCATCATCCTTTTTCTTGGATGGTTTAGGAGGAAAAGGCATGGGTTTCTGAACCCATGGTTCTATTTCCTTACCGTGCTTCCTAGCAACAAATTCTCTCTTATCATAACATTGATTCTTTGATTGTGGGTTATCAAGATCAACAGAAGGTTCAATCTCTACATCATTATCATTACTAGGTTGAGTATCAATAGGAACATCATCATTAACATTATCACTAGGTTCATACTCATTACCAGATTGTGTCTCAACATCAAAAATAGAAATATCATTGTGTCAATAACAGGTTCACTAGAAGCATGCAAAGTCCTATCATTTTTCTTTTTCTTCCTCTTTGATGGACTAGGTGCATCAATAATATTTATCTGAGAATCTTGCTCAATTCTCTTAGGATGGCCCTCAGGATACAAAGGTTCCTGAGTCATTTTACCACCTCTAGTCATAACTCTAACAACATTATCATTTTTCTTACTATTCAATTCATTGAGCCAATCATTCTGAGCTTTAAGTACTTGTTCTACTTGAGTGGTAACCATAGAAGCATGTTTACTAATAAGTTTAAGTTCACCTTTAACATTAGCCATATAATCACCCAAGTGTTCAAGCATATCAGCATTGTGTTTTAATTCTCTACCAAAATAAGCATTGAAGTTTTCTAATTTAACCATAAAGTCATCAAACTCAGCCAAGCATGGGCTAGCAAACTTAGTAAATGGGATTTCAACTTTATCATATCTATAGAGAAAATTTACCTTTGCTACCTGTGTCGGGTTATCAAGACCATGTATTTATTCAATAGGCGGTAAATTAAGACCATGTATTTCTTCAATAGGAGGTAAAATTTTAACATCTTCAGCTTTAATACATTTTTCCTTCATAGATTTCTTTGCCTCTTGCATATCTTCAGGACTGAGAAATAGAATACCCCTCTTCTTCGGAGTTGGCTTAGGGGTTGGTTCAGGAATTGGATCGGGAAGTGGATCAGGAAGTGTCCAATTATTTTCATTAATCAACATATTATTCAATAGAATTTCAGCTTCATCTGGCGTTATTTCCCTGAAAATACAACCAGCACAACTATCCAGGTGGTCTCTGGAAGCATCGGTTAGTCCATTATAAAAGATATGAAGTATTTCATTTTTCTTTAGAGGATGATCAGGCAAAGCATTAAGTAATTGGAGAAGCCTCCCCCAAGCTTGTGGGAGACTCTCTTCTTCAATTTGCACAAAATTATATATTTCCCTTAAAGCAGCTTGTTTCTTATGAGCAGGGAAATATTTAGCAGAGAAGTAATAAATCATATCCTGGGGACTACGCACACAACCAGGATCAAGAGAATTAAACCATATCTTAGCATCACCCTTTAATGAGAACGGAAATATCTTAAGGATATAATAGTAGCGGGTTTTCTCATCTTTAGTGAACAGGGTAGCTATATCATTTAATTTAGTAAGATGTGCCACAACAGTTTCAGATTCATAACCATAGAAAGGATTAGATTCAACTAAAGTAATTATCTCAGGATCAACAGGGAAATCATAATCCTTATCAGTAACAAAGATATGTGAAGTAGCATAAGCAGGATCATATTTCATTCTAGCATTCAAAGTTTTTTGTTTCAGCTTAGCCAATAATTTCTTAAGATCACTCCTATCATTGCAAGCGAGAAAATCTCTAGCAGTTTCTTCATCCATAACATAGCCCTCAGGCACAACAGGTAATCCATATCTAGGGGGAGAGTCTTCATCATCACTTTCATCAATATTATCAGTTTCAATAATTTCATTCTCTCTAGCCCTAGCAAGTTGTTCATCAAGAAATTCACCAAGTGGCACACTAGTATCAAGCATAGAAGTAGTTTTATCATAAGTATCATGCATAGCAGAAGTGGCATCATCAATAACATGCAACATATTAGAATTAATAGCAGAAGCAGGTATAGCTGTCGCAAGCTTACTCAAAACAGAAGGTGAATCAAGTGCAGAGCTAGATGGAAGTTCCTTACCTCCCCACGTAGTTGAGGGATAAATTTTTGTTTTAGCGTCTTTCAAGTTCTTCATAATGATAAGCAGATATAAATCCCAAGTGCCTCAAAGAATAGAGCTATGCTCCCCGGCAACGGCGCCAGAAAATAGTCTTGATAACCCACAAGTATAGGGGGTCGCAATAGTTTTCGAGGGTAGAGTATTCAACCCAAATTTATTGATTCGACACAAGGGGAGCCAAAGAATATTCTCAAGTATTAGCAGCTGAGTTGTCAATCCAACCACACCTGGAAACTTAATATCTGCAGCAAAGTGTTTAGTAGCAAAGTAATATGATAGTAGTGGTAACGATGGTAAAAGGTAATGGTGGCAAAAGTAATATTTTTAGTATTTTGTAGTGATGATAACAATAGCAACGGAAAAGTAAATAAGCGAAGAACAATATATGGAAAGCTCGTAGGCAATGGATCGGTGATGGAGAATTATGCCGGATGTGGTTCATCATGCAACAGTCATAACCTAGGGTGACACAGAACTAGTTCCAGTTCATCAATGTAATGTACGCATGTATTCCGAATATAGTCATACGTGCTTATGGAAAAGAACTTGCATGACATCTTTTGTCCTACCCTCCCGTGGCAGCGGGGTCCTATTGGAAACTAAGGGATATTAAGGCCTCCTTTTAATAGAGTACTGTAACAAAGCATTAACACATAGTGAATATGTGAACTCCTCAAACTACGGTCATCACCGGTAAGTATCTCGATTATTGTCACTTCGGGGTTAACGTATCATAACACATAATAGGTGACTATAGATTTGCAAGATACGATCTAGAACTCTCATATATTGATGAAAACATAATAGGTTCAGATCTGAAATCATGGCACTCGGGCCCTAGTGACAAGCATTAAGCATAGCAAAGTCATAGCAACATCAATCTCAGAACATAGTGGATACTAGGGATCAAACCCTAACAAAACTAACTCGATTACATGATAAATCTCATCCAACCCATCACCGTCCAGTAAGCCTACGATGGAATTACTCACGCACGACGGTAAGCATCATGAAATTGGTAATGGAGGAAGGTTGATGATGACGATGGCGATGAATTCCCCTCTCCGGAGCCCCGAACTGACTCCAGATCAGCCCTCTCGAGAGAGTTTAGGGCTTGGCGGCGGCTCCGTATCATAAAACATGATGAATCGTTCTTATCTAGTTTTTTCTCCCGAAAGTGAATATATGGAGTCCAGGTTGAGGTCGGTGGAGTGTCAGGGGGCCCACGAGGCAGGGGGCGCACCCAGGGGGGAATGCGCGCCCCCACCCTCGTGGATCTTCCTTCCAATCTTCATTATATGTTCCAGAATAATGCTCCGTTGATTTTCAAGTCATTCTGAGAACTTTTATTTCTGCACAAAAATAACACCATGGCAATTCTGCTGAAAACAGCGTCAGTCCGGGTTAGTTCCATTCAAATCATGCAAGTTAGAGTACAAAAAAGGGCAAAAGTGTTTGGAAAAGTAGATACGATGGAGACGTATCATGACTCTTGTCCATTTGCATTTTGTCGAGCGTATCTTTGTATATGAGGTTAAGTCTGCTTCCGCCGTCCATGAGCACCTTGGTGAGTCGAAAGTCGTCCACAATTGGATTTAAGACCAAGGCGGCTGGTGCTCGGATTGATCGGGCCCTTGGTTCGTCATTAGCGGCGAAAGTTATGGCTGTATCACTCCAAGGGTTCATTGCAGTTACTTGATTGACTTCGGCGAGGTCGCGGAGCGTCCGTTTGCACCGATTATTTGAAGAAAAGGTCTCAAAGACCGTAAAGTTGTTGAAATCGTCATCCTCCGAAGAATGCTTCTCTAGAGTAGTGTTGGTGAGGATAGCCTCACCACTCTTAGCCACTTGCTGGAGTACCCAACCTGCCCGAAGGCTATGTATTGGTTCGGTGCTCGGCGTCGTATGTATTCGACAGGGTCTTTCGAGCAGGTCATGAAGGACGGTTTTATATCCTGTGAAGGGCTTGTTTTTCTTGTCACTTGGCTTATGATCGGATGCCTCATAGGGGTGCATCCGTTTTGCCCGTCCGGTGGGTTGCGGCACGAGGTTCCCACCGGGCTGTCTAGGCTTTCCACGCGCTTTCCATCGCCCAGTAATTCTATACTATGTGTGCCAAATCTGCAAAGTGCTGTATGTGGCGGCGGTTGAGGACATTGAGAATTCCCTCGTCTGTATAGTTGCGGCTGGTACGTCTCCAACGTATCTATAATTTTTTATTGTTCCATGTTGTTATATTATCAGTCTTGGATGTTTTATAATCATTTTATAGTCATTTATATCATTTTTGGTGCTAACCTATTGACATAGTGCTAGTTGCTGTTTTTCCATCTTTTTTACATCACAGAAAATCAATACCAAACGGAGTCCAAATGCCATGAAATTTTACGGAGGTTTTTTATGGACCAGAAGACACATAATTGGCCCTGGCTGCGCCTGGGGGGTGCTCAGAGGAGAGCACAACCCACCAGGGCACCCCAGGAGGCCCAATCGCGCCCCGGACCGCCTCTTTGCTCTATAAATACCCGAATATTCCCAAATCCCTAAGGGAGTCGACGAAATATTCATCCAATCGCCGCAGAGTCCAGAACCACCAGATCCAATCTAGACACCATCTCAGATGGGGTTCACCACCTCCATTGGTGCCTCTCTAATGATGCGTGAGTAGTTCTTTGTAGACCTTCGGGTCCGTAGTTAGTAGCTAGATGGCTTCCTCTCTCTCTCTCTGAATTCTCAATACAATGGTGTCTTGGAGATCCATATGATGTAACTCTTTTGTGGTGTGTTTGTTGGGATCGATGAACTTTGAGTTTATGATCAAATCTATCTTTTTATATCCATGAAAGTATTTGAGTTTCTTTCATCTCTTTTATGCATGATCTCTTATAGCCTCGTATTTCTTGTCTGATATTTGGGTTTTGTTTGGCCAACTTGATCTACTTATCTTGCAATGGGAAGAGGTGCTTTGTAGTGGATTCGATCTTACGGTGCTCGATCCCAGTGACAGAAGGGGAACCGACACGTATGTATCGTTGCTACTAAGGATAAAACAATGGGGTCTATCTCTACATAGATAGATCTTGTCTACATCATGTCGTCGTTCTTATTGCATTACTCTATTTCTCCATGAACTTAATACACTAGATGCATGCTGGATAGCGGTCAATGTGTGGAGTAATAGTAGTAGATGCAGGCAGGAGTCGATCTACTAATCTTGGACGTGATGCCTATGTAATGATCATTGCCTGGATATCTTCATGATTATTTGAAGTTCTATCAATTTCCCAACAGTAATTTGTTTACCCACCGTTTGCTATTTTTCTCGAGAGAAGCCACTTGTGAAACCTATGGCCCCCAGGTCTCTTTCTCATATTATTTGCCTTGGCGATCTATTTTCCTTTGCTTTTATTTTTAGATATATTAAACTTAAAACACAATAATACCTTGATGCAATTCATTCTTATTTATTTTATTTGGCATTCGATCTATCAATCTACTACAATTTATCTCATGTCCGTTTGCCTATCTTAAGGCGCCGTACCCGGAAGGGATTGACAACCCCTTTAACATGTCGAGTTGCGAGGATTTGTTATCTGTGTGCAGGTGTTGTTTACGTTGTGTTGCTTGGTTCTCCTACTGGTTCGATAACCTTGGTTTCACATCTGAGGGAAATACCTACCGTTGTTGTGCTGCATCATCCCTTCCTCTTTGGGGAAATACCAACGTAGCTTCAAGCCGCATCAAAAGGAATTTCTGGCGCCGTTGCCTGGGAGGATCTTCAACATATACTAGGTTCCTAATCACAAATCTCATCTCCTCACAATTTACATTACTTGCCATTTTCCTCTCCCCCACTTCACGAAAAATTGCCCTTTCATTCGCCCCTCTTTTTCCGTTTGTCATTTTCTTGCCGGATCTATCTGTTTTCTTGCTACGTAGTCTTAATGGCTAGCGTGCCTACTCCTCCTTTGTCACCAGATTTTGAAGTGATTTACTTGAAGCAAAGATAAGGAGAAAATTTGAAAGATGCTTGGTATAGGCTTATGGAATCTTATCATATTTCCAATTTAAAGGGGGACGCTAAGGTCTTGTTTCATAATTTTTACATAGGATTGGCTTTGCATCATAGAAAACTTCTAGATTTTGCCGCTAAAGGGAATTTTATTGAGCTTGATGCCAATGTTGCCTATGAAATTTTAGAAGGAATTTTGGGGATTCCACCTCAAAAGAAGGGGTTTACTTTTACCCCAGAGGGAGTTCAAATGCTGGACAAACTTGGTGATTTGCATAAACACATGGTTGAATTACAAAAATATAACGAACCCCTCAAACATCTCAATGGTAGTATCAATCGCATGAATACCTTGATTACTCTTTGCAACAAGCGATTGGATATTTTGGATCTAAAGATGGTTTCTTTTCCAACAAATTTAGGGAAGCGCAAAGAGCCTCCCGAGTTTGAGAAAGCCCTTACAAAAGTTGCCAAAACTTCGGAAGACAAAACTTAGATCCTTACTTTATGCCTAGCTAAGGGCGTAAAACTATAGCGCTTGTTGGGAGGCAACCCGATGAATAAAACTTACTTTTGCTTTTTGCTTCCTATTTTTGAGTGTTAGCACAATTATTCTACTATTATTCTTGTGTTTTTATGTTTTAATTAGTGTTTGTGCCAAGTAAAGCCTTTAAGATCTTCTTGGGTGACAGTTGTTTGATCTTGCTGAGAAAACAGAAACTTTTGCACTCACGAAAATAATTCTAAGTTTTAACCAGAGAGCGATAAAATACCCATTCCTTTTGCAGTATATCAATATACAAATTTCTCAGGTCGTCCTAATTTTAAAAAAATATTGGAGTTACAGAAGTATTCGAAATAGTCAGCTTTCTACAGACTGTTCTGTTTTGACAGATTCTGTTTTCTTTGCGTTGTGTGCTTATTTTGATGGCTCTATGGTTTTCTTTGATGAGTTCTTTCCATAGAAAAGTTGGAATACAATATATATAATGCAAGAACAAAATATGAATTGGTTTGATACAGCACTTATAGTAGTGATTTATTTTTCTTATACCAACGGTTCTCATGAATGTTTTGTTGAGTTTCGTGTGATTGAAGTTTTCAAGTTTTGGGTTATCTTACGATGGATGAAGGAATACGGAGTAATAAGAGCCTAAGCTTGGGGATGCCCCGGCATCCCCAACTATTATCCAAAAGAGAGCAAGCAACTAAGCTTGGGGATGCCCCCGAGTGGCATCCCCTCTTTCTTCTAACGACCATCGGTATTTTACTCAAAGCTATATTTTTATTTGTCACATACTATGTGTTTTGCTTGGAGCGTCTTGTATGATATGAGTCTTTGCTTGTTTTATTTTGTGTTCTAAGTCTTGATTCCTTGCTGGACACACCTATTTGAGAGAGACAAAATTATGTCATGACTTGTTAGAATTGCTCTCTATGCTTCACTTAAATTTGTTATGAGCTATGGACTTGCTCTAGTGCTTCACTTATATCTTTTTGAGCATGGTGTGCTTTAGTATTGTTGAAGAAATTCTCTCTTGCTTCACTTAGATTTATTTGAGAGTTAGTAAAACTTTCAAGAAATTCTCTCTTGCTTCACTTAAATTAATTTGAGAGAAAGAAAGAAATATTATGCTCATGGTCTTCACTTATATTTGTTTGAGCTTGTCAAAAGCAACACATAAAATTAGTCCCAAAGTAACAGATATCCAAGAAGGATATAATAAAAACTTTAATGAAGATCATTGGACAAAATAAACTTGATTCTTAGTAATAGTTTTGAGATATGATGATGTGATATGTGAGTTATGTTGATGAGTAATTATGCTTTAGTAAGAATATTGGTGTTAAGGTTTGTGATTCCCTATGCAAGCACGAAAGTCAATAATTATGCAATGAAATTATATCCTACTTGTGGTGCATTATTCGGTGTTAATTATGCTTAATGCTCACTTATGAGATTATCTGTTTCTTGGTTGGTCGCTTCTCAATCTTTTGCTAGCCTTAATTTTGCACTAAGTATGATCTCTACTTGTGCATCCAAAAACCTTTAACCCAGTTTGCCACATGAGTCCACTATATCTACCTATATGTGGTATTCTTTTGCCGTTCTAAGCAAATTTGTATGTGCCATCTCTAATTTTCAAAATAAACTTCTCTTTTGTGTGTTCGTTTCGCTCGCGGAGCGGTGAGGGGTGGCTAATATTTTCAATGCTAGATGTGTTATTCTCAGGATGAGTGTTTATTAACTTGTCATTGCACGAGAGTAAGGCAAAGGTATTAGGGATGCCCGGGCCTGAAATGAAAAATGAATTTACTTTATGTTGTCAAATAATAAATTCCTTGGAAAGTGTTGGTATGGAGGGCAACCATGGATACGGCTAGCCATGGAAAGTGAAAGTATGGTTGAAAAAGGAATACACTTAATTTTCTGTTTGTGAACCACCTATGATATATCTAAGCATGGAAAGTGTTGGTAACTCTAAGTTGTTTTCATTGGTGAGAAGGATACACCTCCCAAAATGTTTTTATCTCTATTTTTTTGCTTTGAGCTCTGGCACCTCCACAAATCCCTACTTCCCTCTGCGAAGGGCCTTTCTTTTTTACTTTATGCAATATTTATTTTGAATTTGAGTCTCCATTTTCTCTTATAAAAGCACCAACTAGGAGGAAATATGATCGTACTTGAGTATTGGGTGTAGCTAATATGCGAGTGTGTTTCATGAATGGATCAATGATTAAGCATGATGGGCTAGGGATAACTTATTTGAGCGTTGATATTTTGAAAGACATGGTTGCTTGTTGATATGCTTGAGTATTTAAATTATCATGTCAAAACTAGGCTATTGCTTTGAACAATATAAAAGTACAAATGTCCATGCTATACAGAAAAGAAATATGATATGACATGATAGGCAGCATTCCACATCAAAAATTCTGTTTTTATCACTTACCTACTCAAGGACGAGTAGGACTTAAGCTTGGGGATGCTGATACGTCTCCAACGTATCTATAATTTTTTATTGTTCCATGTTATATTATCAATCTTGGATGTTTTATAATCATTTTATAGTCATTATATATTATTTTTTGGTACTAACCTATTGACATAATTCCAAGTCCCAGCCGCTATTTTTTCCATGTTTTTTACATTGCAGAAAATCAATACCAAACAGACTCCAAATGCCATGAAACTTTACGGAGATTTTTATGCACCAGAAAACACGCAATGGGCCCTGGCCGCGCCCGGGGGATGCTCCGAGGAGCCCACCAGGGCACGCCAGGAGGCCCAGGCGCGCCCTGGTGGATTGTGCCCACCTCGGGTGCCCCCCGGACCGCCTCTTTGCTCTATAAATACCCCAATATTCCCAAAACCCTAAGGGAGTCAACGAAATATTCATCCAACCGCCGTAGAGTCCAGAACCACCAGATCCAAACACCATCTCGGATTGGGTTCACCACCTCCATTGGTGCCTCTCCGATGGTGCGTGAGTAGTTCTTTGTAGACCTTCTGGTCCGTAGTTAGTAGCTAGATGGATTCCTCTCTCTCTCTCTCTCTGAATTCTCTATACAATGGTCTCTTGGAGATCCATATGATGTAACTCTTTTGCGGTGTGTTTGTTGGGATCGATGAAGTTTAAGTTTATGATCAGATCTATCTTTTTATATCCATGAAAGTATTTGAGTTTCTTTGATCTCTTTTATGCATGATCTCTTATAGCCTCGTATTTCTTCTCCGATATTTGGGTTTTATTTGTCCAACTTGATATATTTATCTTGCAATGGGAAGAGGTGTTGTGTAGTGGGTTCGATCTTACGGTGCTTGATCCCGGTGACAGAAGGGGAACCGACACGTATGTATCATTGCTACTAAGGATAAAACGATGGGGTCTATCTCTACATAGATAGATCTTGTCTACATCATGTCATCATTCTTATTGCATTACTCCGTTCCTCCATGAACTTAATACACTAGATACATGCTCGATAGCGGTCGACGTGTGGAGTAATAGTAGTAGATGTAGGCAGGAGTCGGTCTACTAATCTTGGACGTGATGCCTATGTAATGATCATTGCCTGGATATCGTCATGATTATTTGAAATTCTATCAATTGCCCAACAGTAATTTGTTCACCCACCGTTTGCTAATTTTCTCGAGAGAAGCCACTAGTGAAACCTACGGCCCCGGGTGTCTTTCTCATATTATTTTCCTTTGTGATCTATTTTCCTTTGCTTTTATTTTTAGATCTATTAAACTAAAAACACAAATTACCTTGCTGCAATTTGTTCTTATTTATTTTATTTGGCATTCGATCTATCAATCTACTAAAATTTATCTCATGTCCGTTTGCCTATCTTGAGGCGTCGTACACGGAAGGGATTGACAACCCCTTTAACACGTCGGGTTGCGAGGATTTGTTATTTGTGTGCAGGTTTTGTTTACGTTGTGTTGCTTGGTTCTCCTACTAGTTCGATAACCTTAGTTTCACATCTGAGGGAAATACCTACTGCTGTTGTGCTACATCATCCCTTCCACTTTGGGGAAATACTGACATAGCTTCAAGCCGCATCAGTGGCAAAAAACTGAAACCACGTCGCCGTCGCGGCAATCTTTAATCTTGTTTTTTACGAAGAATCTGGCCCAGAAGTGATGGACCATTTCCTTAGGCTGCTGTCGTACGTACATTAGGTCACGTATGTCTGGAGGGCCTGAATTGCTTGGGGAATATTGATTGTGGTGGGTGGGTGGAACAAAATCCGAATCCCGACCCACAATTGGATCTGGAGCTTGTAGAATCTTCAAGGTCACTGGTTCAGGATCAGGAAGGTCCTGATGATTTCCGGGCTCGATGCCTGGTCCTTTGTTCGGAGTACATGAAGTCTCTTCCCGTGGATGGGTATTCGGCTTTATGGGCTCAAAAATCCGAACATATCTGGTTCTTAATTTAGGGGAAGAAGTGTTCTCAGCTTGTTCCTCCACGACCGCTACCAAGTGGGTTATCGATGGGGAATTGATCTTCCTCTGATCGGGTTTGAGCCCAATCCGATCATAGTTTGTAGCGACCCCCAGGGCGGCGATGTGATCTAGCAGCTCGTTCAAAGACGAGATATCTGCCGGATCTATCTTTTTGGAGTGTTCAAGGTTGACTCGGGGATGATGTGTGGCGATCGTGGGGGTTGCCATTGGCTTAATGGTCGGGCGAGTGCCCACGACAAAACCACCGAGATGGAGGACCTGACCTGGAGCTAGGGTCCTTCCAGAAGTGATATCTTCATTGATGAAAAGGCGAGCCATCGATCCTTCTGTCGACAGCACAACGTAACTCTCAATGAAAGCACCAATGTCGGTGTCAAAACCGGCCGATCTCGGGTAGGGGGTCTCGAACTGTGTGTCTGAGGATCAAAGGTAACAGGGGAAAAGGGGAACATGATGTTTACCCTGGTTTGGGCCCTCTTAATGAAGGTAAACCCCTACATCCTACTTGATTGTATTTGATGAGTATAGGGGTTACAAGAGTTGGTCTACCTCGAGATCGTAGTGGCTAAACCCTAGATGCCTAGCCTATATGATTATGATAGCCTCTATGGACTAAACCCTCCAGTTTATATACACACCGGAGGGGCCTAGGGTTGTACAGAGTCAGTTCGTGGAAGAAGGAAATTACATAGCAGGACACCAATCTTGCTATCCATGCATAGGTGAGTCCTATTCGGACACGGGGGAAGCCTTCTGCTTTGTATCTTCATGGCCCATCAGTCCGGGCCACATCTAGTAGTCCAGACACCCAAGGACCCCCTAATCCAGGACTCCCTCAGATGGCCCCTTCCGTACAGTTAGCAGCATGAGCCGTTGCTGTCGCTTTGGGAGGTCGCGGCAGGCCAGCTCGTCGTGAGCCCCCAGCTTCGGCGAAACCAAGCAGACTTTGGATGGTGGCATGCCATTCGCCCATCTGCTCGACCGCTGGCGGAAACCTCAGCAGCATTTGAGCCCGCGCCACGGTGTCCGAAGTTGTACTTAGCATGGGTGATGATGAAGTTGATCGCACCGTCGCTCGGCTCCTGACGGTGCCAGCGGCGGTAGCACTGCGCCCCCGTTGCTATTGCCGGGAAACCACTTGTATGTGGTGTGGCGAAGGCGCTCGAGGGCCAACGGCTCCGTCGGGCGCAGCGGCTTGGTCAGCCCATCCCGGGGGAGGTGCATGTGCCACGGTCGCACCCATGGTGGGAGCGGCCGAAGGGCGGCAATTCGCCCCGGTCCTTGCGCCGTTGCTACGGTTGTGACCATCGGTGGGAGAGAGGGGCGCGGATGGAGTAACCCCATTGCTCGTACCTTGTGGAGCATAGTCGTCGGGGTGTTGCTAATGCTGCTCTCCTCCGATGCCTTCGGCTCCTGCGTCGGCCGCGAGGGAAGTGGTGACAGTGCCGCCTGCTCCGACCACATCCCCAGCAGCTGCTGCGTCCTCGAGTGTCTCTGCACCCCCCGCAGCGTTAGAGGCCGCGGGCGGCGGAGCCTTCGAGGTGGATGGGTGAGCCGAAGGACCAAGTTTCTTCTTTGGCGCCATGGTCGATGGCACCGTCAAAGATGAAGATGGTGATGAAGATGATGCGCTGCACATGCCTTCAGGTTCGCGCAAGCGAGCCCCCTACCTGGCGCGCCAAAGATGTCACGAGAAACCACGACCACCTATGGGACCATAAGGCCCCTTACTGATTCAGCAGGGAGACGTCGCGTTGCACAAAGAGCAGACGAGCGTGGGGCAGCACGGCAGAGATCACGCAGGCATTTTTACCCAGGTTCGGTCCGCCGTGAGGCATAAAACCCTACTCCTGCTTTGGTGGATTGATGGTGGAAAGGTGGTGGTGGAGCATAGTACACTTGCCTGGCAGGGGTTGCCTCAGGGTGGCAGTGGCTACGCGTGTATGGGGGTTTCAGTTATCCAATCTTCTAACCCTTTCTATGTTTGCCATGGGCCTCCTTTTATAGATCAAAGGGGTTACCACAATGGCAAAGTAGTCATTACGCACTAATAAGATAGCAAACAGTGCTATCATACCTAACTCTGTAGAATGACAGGCTGCATTAAATGCACTTCTCAATGTCACATCGTTGGTTGCCCGGCAAGGCTTGCCGGGCCATCTTGCCAGCTCCTTGCTTGCTCACTCGACACATCGCAGGACGGGTGTCATCTATGGGTTTTTCCTGTAAGGAGAGGCTGCCAAGTGGTGAATGGCTGCCACTTAGTCACTCTGCGGCTTGACACCGCACTGATCGACAACATTAGTCGTGGTGAAGTGGTTGGTGAGGTGGTCTCATCTTCGTGAGCCCTAGCAGGCCCTGCTGAGACGCCTTGGTCGTCTGCTTCTGGGCGTGGCCTCGCCCTTTGCCGGGCTCGCCTGCCCGGTAAAGGAGGCCTTTCCTCTGATGGTATCTTTCTTCCCTGGCTCGATCTTGGTCCTTCTAATCTGTATGTTGGTCCTTCGAATATCTTAGTCCCTTGAACTCTGACTTTGGCTGGTACTTCAATCTTGTTCCCGTGCCTATGCACAGTGTGGGAAATAGACCCAGGGTTTGTTGCACCGACACTAGTAGTGTTGATTACTCCTTGTAGTTGATGCTAGTTGGTTTATTCAGTGGAAGATCATATGTTCAGGTCCTTAATGCTATTTAATACCACTCTGATTATGAATATGAATATGCTCTGTGAGTAGTTACGTTTTTTCCTGAGGACATGGGAGAAGTCTTGTTATAAGTAATCATGTGAATTTGGTATTCGTTCGATATTTTGATGAGATGTATGTTGTCTCTCCTCTAGTGGTGTTATGTGAACGTTGACTACATGACACTTCACCATTATTTGGGCCTAGGGGAAGGCATTGGAAAGTAATAAGTAGATGATGGGTTGCTAGAGTGACATAAGCTTAAACCCTAGTTTATGCGTTGCTTCGTAAGGGGTTGATTTGGATCCACATGTTTCATGCCATGGTTAGATTTATCTCAATTCTTCTTTCGTAGTTGTGGATGCTTGCGAGAGGGGTTAATCATAAGTGGGAGGCTTGTCCAAGTAAGGACAACACCCAAGTACCGGTCTACCCACATATCAAATTATGAAAGTAACGAACGTGAATCATATGAGCATGATGAAAACTAACTTGACAATAATTCCCATGTGTCCTCGGGAGCACTTTGCTTTATATAGGAGTTCGTCCAAGCTCGTCCTTTGCTACAAAAGGATTGGGCCACCTTGTTGCACCTTAGTTACTTCTATTACTTGCTACCTGTTATGAATTATCTTATCACACAGTTATCTGTTACCAATAATTTCAGTGCTTGCAGAGAATACCTTGCTTAAAACCGCTTGTCATTTCCTTCTGCTCCTCGTTGGGTTCGACACTCTTACTTATCGAAGGGACTATGATATATCCCCTATACTTGTGTGTCATCAAGAATCTTTTCTGGCGTTGTTGTCAGGGAGTGAAGTGCCTTTGGTGAGTGGAATTTGGTAAGGAAACATTTATATTATGTGCTGAAATTTAATGTAACTTGTCGCTCTGGAAAATAATCATTTGAGGGGCTTGTTCGGGGTATCTTCACCTCGATCGATAGAGCAAGAAGTTGCTCCTCAACCTACTGAACCTACTGAAATATTTATTATGAAATTCCTTCAGATATGATAGAGAAACTGCTAGCTAATCATTATGCAGGACATGGAACACTACATCCTGATATGCATCTAATCTATGTGGATGAAGTTTGTGGATTATTTAAGCTTGCAAGTTTGCCCAAGGATGAAGTTGTTGGGGATCGTAGCAGAAATTTAAAATTTTCTACGCATCACCAAGATCAATCTATGTAGTCATCTAGCAACGTGAGAGAGAGAGGAGTGCATCTACATACCCTTGTAGATCGTAAGCGGAAGCGTTCAAGAGAACGGGGTTGATGGAGTCGTACTCGTTGTGATCCAAATCACCGATGATCCTAGCGCCGAACGGACGGCACCTCCGTGTTCAACACATGTACGGAGCGGAGACGTCTCCTCCTTCTTGATCCAGCAAGGGGGGAGGAGAAGTTGATGGAGATCCAGCAGCATGACGGTGTGGTGGTGGAAGCAGCGGGATTCCAGCAGGGCTTCGCCAAGCGCTACTAGAGGAGGAAGAGGTGTCACGAGAGGGAGAAGGAGGTGCCAGGGCTTAGGGTGCGGCTGCCCTCCCTCCCCTCCACTATATATAGGGGCTAGGGGGCGCATGCCCCCTTGGATATCCCATCTAGAGGGGAGTGCCGGCCCCCGGGGCGGCGGCCCCTCGGGGGGCAACGGCCCCCTTAGGGTTTCCAACTAGGGGGGCGCATGCCCCCTCGGGGGGCAACTCCCCCTAGGGTTTCAAACCCTAGGCGCCTTGGGCCCTTAGGTCGGGCGCACCAGCCCACCAGGGGCTGGTTCCCATGCCACTTCATCCCATGGGGCCCTCCGGGATAGGTGGCCCCACCCGGTGGACCCCCGGGACCCTTCCAATGGTCCCGGTACAATACCGGTGACCCCCGAAACTCTCCCGGTGGCCGAAACTGGACTTCCTATATATAAATCTTTACCTCCGGACCATTCCGGGACTCCTTGTGACATCCGGAACTCATCCAGGACTCCGAAAAACTTTCGGTTAACCGCATACTAATATCTCTACAACTCTAGCGTCACTGAACCTTAAGTGTGTAGACCCTACGGGTTCGGAAGACACGTAGACATGACCGAGACAACTCTCCGGTCAATAACCAACAACGGGATCTGGATACCCATGTTGGCTCCCACATGCTCCAGGATAATCTCATCGGATGAACCACGATGCCGAGGATTCAATCAATCCCGTATACAATTCCATTTGTCTATCGGTACGATACTTGCCCGAGATTCGATCGTCGGTATACCGATACCTTGTTCAATCTCGTTATGGCAAGTCTCTTTACTCATTACCGTAACACATCATCCTGTGAACAACTCCTTGATCACATTGAGCTCATTATGATGATGTCCTACCGAGCGGGCCCAGAGATACCTCTCCGTCATACGGAGTGACAAATCCCAGTCTCGATTCGTGCCAACCCAATAGATACTTCCGGGGATACCTGTAGTGTACCTTTATAGCCACCCAGTTACGTTGTGATGTTTGGCACACCCAAATTACCCTTACGGTATCTGGGAGTTGCACAATCTCATGGTCTAAGGAAAGGATACTCGACATTAGAAAAGATTTAGCAGACGAACTACACGATCTTGTGCTAAGGCGGTTTAACTTTGTTGAAAAAATTGACAAACCGGTATATACCATTAGTCCCCTTGTTGAACCGCGAGATGTTGGTTGCTTCATGAAACTCCGGTTCAGATAGTTCTGTTTCCGGTTTAACAGTGCCCATACCAACGTACCTTGATCAAATGCATTTTTGAACCGGGATCTTCTACCTTGTAGATTCCATCATGGCCAAGCAAGTATATGAGTGCAATTGGGTTCCTTCTCGCGTCATAGAGGATCAACTGGACGATTTAGTCTTGATTGGCACCTTAGGCAGCAAAGATACCATCCATTGGAGGGCTCCTGGCAAAGAATGCCCTCCCACACCTCGAGAAGGAGAGGTTGTTGTTTTCGTAGATCACTTAGCCCGGGGCTTTAAGCCGCCCGGTTCTAAATTTTACCGGGATGTTTTAGCCGATTTCCATCTCCATCCGCAAGACACTGGCCCCAACTCTATTACAAATATGTGCCACTTCCAAGTGCTCTGTGAGGTGTTCTTTCAAGAGGAGCCCACAGTGGAATTGTTCAGAGATCTTTTCCATCTAAACTGCCGTACTGAGTTTACTGATGGCTCTAATACGGAGTTGGGTGGCATGGCGATTCAGAAAAGGAAAGAGGTCACATACCCTCACGCCAAGCTGCACAGTCACCCCAAGGAGTGGAATCAGACATGGTTCTACTGCAAAGACACCTCCCCTGCTGGTGAGAATCCCTTGCCTGGCTTTCATCCGGAGCGGCTCAGCAATACACACCCTTTTCCTCAAAGATTGACTGCCCGGGAGAGAAGCAAATATGCTCCCCAGTTGTCAAAGCTCAGAGCCTTTATGGCCAACGGTTTAACAAGGGTTGATCTCACTCGCTGTTGGATATCATGGAGCATACTGCCCCTTAGTCAGCGTTCCGGTTTGATGTGCGAGTATACTGACAGTGTTGATGACCCACTGTGACATTCAAAACTCCAGCTCTCCGGTGAAGAAATCACAGAAGCTGTGCATAAGATACTGAATGAACCGGAACACGTCTGCGCTAGAACCGGCCTGCTTCCCTTCTGTGCCACCAACAAACCGCCAGCTGTAAGACTTTGATTTTTCTCTTTGCTGAATCTGTTATTGATCTGTCTGGTCATTGTTTTTAATATTAGTGTCTGCATAATCAGGGCGATGATCTGTTTTGGAGCAAAAAACTACCGCAGGAGAGACCAGAAAAACCAGACAAACCGGAAAGAGCAACCCGGCAAAAGACTAAAGCTGTGAAGAAGACTGCCCATAGGAAAAGAACCACTGCATCTTCTAATCCGGCCCCTGATGATGAGGTGGATAATCCGGACTTTGAGGTAGAGCTTGACTCACTTGCTTTATTTTTCATGCGTCTTATTGATGATGATATTTGTCAGGATGATGCCGAAGCCAGCCACGCGGATGTTGCAAAGGTAATTATTCTCTCTTCCGATTCAGAAACTTTGCCTTCACAAAAAATCCATCAGGCTAACCGGAAAGTTAAATTTTCTCATCCTCTTGCTTATTTGGATCCCAAACTTCTTATGAAGACCCAACAATACGAAGCTTGCCGCACCACCCGGCACAGTGGCCAGGTAGTTACCTCCGCCGGTTTACCGAATAGTCCGGTTCAGAAACGCCATTCCGAGGTCTCTAATTTGCTTGTCAGTGCTTGTCCTAAAGCGGGCTGCTTTCGTCAACCTCTTAATCCGTCTGACTCCGATTAACAGGTTACTTCCCACTCATCTTCTGGCGAGTCATCGGCTACTCAGCTCCCACCGCTCAAAATGATGCTTGGGTAAGCTATACTTATTGTGATGTTTGCAGTATATTGTCTTAGAACATATGTTGTATTTAATTTTGTTATTCTTCTCAGGGCCAAACCTAGGCCAAGCAAGAAGGCCCGCCTGGACAAAGCGGCCGAAGAAGATGTCATTCTTGAACCAGGCAAGACACCCAATCTTGAAGCGGCTATTCCTGAGGATATTCCCAACGATCCACCGCAGCCAGATGATGATCTTATTGCTGAAGAGAGACCTACTGATACCTCAGGTCCTATCCATCAGCCCACAGGTTCCATCCGGATTGAAAGCTCCACCGGTCCAGCAAAACCTACTGACAAGCCAACAACTCCAGTGCAAACTGGCGGTACCAAGGGCCGGTTTGAAATATTCTTTCAAACCGGGACTTAATAATATAAATCTTGATGCTTTGAAATTTGCTGATGTAGCCCCCAAGGGCCGGTTCAACTTAGCGTAGTTAAACCGATACTTTAAGTAATTGAAACTGCCACATCAGAATATATATGATCAAATAGCCATTGGCCCCCAAGTCGCAAAGTTGAATGCTTGTATTAATCTTGGGACTTTGTAAACAATTGAAAGATGAAGATCGAATATGCATTAGCCCCCAAGTGCTAAGCGCATAACTTGTTATGTGGTTGGTACTTGAATCCTTCTACCGATTTGTTGAAACATATATCTGTATGCCTGCAGGCGGAGCTGAAGACGAAAGAAAACCAAGTCATCGATCTTCGAGAAAACCTGAAAACCCAACAGGCTGAAACCTCTAAAGCAAAAGAGGAATTGGCTAGTGCTTTAAGTGCCATGGAACAACTTAAGGAGAACTTCAAGAAGAAACGGGCGGATTGGGCCGCTGAAAAGTCTGCTTTGATCAAACGAGCAGAGGATGTCGAGGCTGCACTAAAACCAGTGACGGATGAACTGACCAGCATAAAGCGGCACGTTCATGCCATGACCACTGCTATCTTTGGTAAGCCAGCTTGCCTTCTGAATTGGCTCTGCCTTCTTACAGAGTCGCCGGTTTATTAACCCTTTATGGTATTTCAGGGACACGCATTGGTCACTTGGGGTCATATGTGCGGAAGAAATTGAAAGCCGCCTATACATTGGTTGAACAATTGTATACTGGTGCCCAGCGGATCATCTGTACCGCGTCTCGTAACAAACCGGTGCCCACTTTGATTCAAGAGACTCTGATGAAACTATCAGTGCTTCCTGCCCGGGTTGAAGAGCTGAAGAAATCTGCTGCTCGAACCGGTGCAATCAATGCCTTAATCCGGGCAAAAGCCTGGGTGCCGGATTTTGATCCTATTGAAGCGGCTCAGGGCTATCCCAGCTTGAAGGAAGATGGGTCAGAATTTGGTGAAGCGGATTTGCGAGCAATAAACCGGAAGGTATGTCCGCTAGCTTGTCAACTGGCTGAGGAAGCAGACTTGTCTCATTATCAAGCCCAATATGACAGTCAGAACAAGCGAATAGCTGAACCAATCCATGAATCGGAAAATCTGATCCCTCCAATCCGTAAGCATACTTACGCTCCCGATATTGACCCGTCATTGCTGATCCATGATGAAGCTGTTTTTCAAGCATTAATGCGAATCGACTGGACAACTGTGGATTTCCAGCCACTGGGTAGAGAAACAGAAGCTGAAGCGGCGCAGGATGACCCACAACCATCAGGCCAGGCTGGTGGCCAAGCTTAAACCAGAAGCCGGTTTTAAAACTGCCTCTCCTTTGTGAAAAACAATTATGTTATTATGGGCACCATGTTGCCTTGTAATAGGGTAGCTGATACCTTTGATGTTGATATGCCTTCGTGCATAACTTGTTCTTCCTGTGGTAATGAACTTTCCAAAACACTTTATGAAATAAGAAATTCGTCAAGTGCCACCATGGTTGTACCGTCAGGCGGAATATGATGTCTGTATATATGAAATCAAAACATCCAAAATAAAATTTTAAGTATATGATCAAATTTTTGAGATACATAATACCTGCCATCGTTGAGTGTGAAGTTGGCTTGGCCAACCTTGAAACGGAGTTTTGCAAACCCACATTGTTGGAGGAAATAACAGCTCCTGTATATATATATATATATATATATATATATATATATATATATATATATATGACGCTGGTTACCATGTAAACCGTGTCGGGTTATAATAAACACCGTGTTACTCCATAAGAGGATGCTAACAACAAGGATCAAACCGGACAAATAGTCTCCGGATTGACGTGAACTATGTTCCGTCAATTGATTGGTTAAAAAACTTTGTCGGTTTAAAAAGCACAATGAAAAGCAAAAAAAACCTTCAAAGAAAAGTGTGAAGCAAAAGCAACGACAAAAACGTTTGCCAAAAAAGATTTATTTAAGCTGATCAAATGGTGTTACCATGGCCAAACACGACCAAGCTCCCGTTAGGTGTAACTATGGTTCTAGTCAGCCAGGTCCCCAAGTGATTCTGTGGCATTTATGCCGACCAAATGGCGTGGTCATGGTTCGGGTTCGACCAAGCCCCCAAGTGATTCTGTGGCCTTAGGCCGATCAAGAGGCATGACTGGTTCAGACATGACCAAGTCCCCAAGTGATCTGGTGGCTCTCGCCTATCAAGAGGCATGGTATTGGTTCGGACACGACCAATCCTCCAAGTGATATAACACGATGCTTTTAGCAAAGCGAACTCAAGGGGTAAACCGGAGGCCGCTTTAGAGCAACTCCGTGTAACCTCACATGATGTAAAAGAACAGATACCCCGCTTTAGCTGAGGTTCCGGTTTATTATATTTAATCATAATATATACATTGTCGTAATATGTACATAAGTATAGCCAATGGCTCAGGTATAGTAAGGCCGAAGATGAGCTATATTCCACGGCCTGTTAGTCTCCTCCTCTGATGTACGTGAGTCCTTATGCTCTCGAATATCGATCAGATAGTACGACCCATTGTGCAGATTCTTGCTGACCACGAAAGGCCCCTCCCAAGGTGGGGATAGCTTATGCATATCAGTCTGATCTTGGATGAGCCGAAGCACCAAATCTCCTTCCTGAAAGGCTCTGGTTCTGACCCGGCGACTGTGATAACGACGAAGATCCTGCTGGTAAATCGCCGATCGGGCGGCTGCGATGTCACGCTCTTCATCCAACCGGTCCAAAGCATCTTGCCGTGCTGTCTCGTTGTCCGCTTCAATATAAGCCGTGACACGAGGTGAATCATGACGGATATCACTGGGGAGAACCGCCTCCGCTCCATAAACCATGAAGAACGGTGTGTATCCTGTTGATCTGTTGGGTGTTGTATTGATGCTCCATAACACAGATGGTAATTCTTCTACCCAACAACCCGGCGTTCTCTGCAAAGGAACCATGAGCCGGGGCTTGATGCCTCTCAAGATCTCTTGATTAGCTCTTTCTGCTTGACCATTGGACTGTGGATGTGCCACTGATGAAACGTCGAGCCGGATGTGCTCCCGTTCGCAGAACTCCTTCATAGCACCTTTGGACAAATTGGTACCATTATCTGTGATAATACTGTGCGGAAAGCCAAACCGGAAAATCACCTTTTTGATGAACTGAACCGCCGTGGCCGCATCACACTTGCTAACAGGTTCTGCCTCCACCCACTTTGTAAACTTGTCAACCGCCACCAGGAGGTGGGTCTTCTTATCTTTGGACCTTTTGAAAGGCCCAACCATATCCAGCCCCCAAGTCGCAAACGGCCAAGTAATTGGAATCATTCTCAATTCTTGAGCCGGTACATGAGCACGTCTTGAAAACCTTTGGCAACCATCACATCGTCTGACCAGATCCTCCGCATCAGCATGAGCAGTTAACCAATAGAAGCCATGGCGAAACGCTTTAGCCACCAGAGACTTTGAACCGGCGTGGTGACCACAATCTCCTTCGTGGATCTCACGCAAAATTTCACGGCCTTCTTCAGGAGACACGCAACGTTGAAAAGCTCCTGATACACTGCAATGATGCAACTCGCCGTTGATGATAGCCATGGACTTGGATCGCCGGATTATCTGCCGGGCCAGAATCTCATCCTCTGGCAACTCGCCCCGGTTCTTGTACGCCAGGTAAGGAAGCGTCCAATCCGGAATAACATGAAGAACTGCCACCAATTGAGCCTCCGGATCAGGAATAGCCAAATCCTCTTCACCAGGGATCTTCACCGACGGGTTGTGCAGCACATCCAGAAAAACATTGGGCGGGACCGGTTTGCGCTGAGAGCCCAGCCGGCTTAAAGCGTCCGCCGCTTCATTTTTCCGCCGGTCCACGTGGTCCACCTGATAGCCTCTGAAATAACCTGCAACAATATCCACCTCACGACGATATGCTGCCATGAGTGGGTCCTTGGAGTCCCAAGTGCCAGACACTTGCTGAGCCACAAGGTCCGAGTCACCGAAGCACTTAACTCGACTTAGATTCATCTCCTTAGCCATCCGGAGACCATGGAGCAAGGCTTCATACTCAGCTGCATTGTTAGTACAAGGGAACATTAAACGGAGAACATAACAAAACTTATCACCTCGTGGGGAAGTTAATACGACTCCAGCCCCCGAGCCTTCCAACTGCCTGGATCCGTCAAAATGGATGGTCCAATACGTATGATCCGGCTTTTCTTCAGGTGCTTGCATTTCCGTCCAATCATTGATGAAATCAACAAGTGCTTGAGACTTAACCGCTGTCCGAGGCACATACTTCAAACCGTACGGCCCCAGCTCTATGGCCCACTTTGCAATCCGGCCAGTTGCTTCCCGGTTCTGGATGATATCTCCCAAAGGAGCAGAACTGACTACCGTAATTGAGTGCCCTTGGAAATATTGTTTAAGCTTCCGGCTTGCCATAAAAACTCCATACACCAGCTTCTGCCAATGCGGATACCTTTGCTTGGACTCAATGAGCACCTCGCTGATATAATAGACCGGACGTTGAACCGGATGCTCCTTACCTGCCTCTTTTCGCTCCACCACAATAGCTACGCTGACCGCCCGAACATTAGCAGCAACATATAGCAGTAACGGCTCCTTGTCAACGGGAGCGGCGAGCACAGGCGGATTGGCCAATTGCCGCTTTAAGTCCTCAAATGCTTCATCAGCAGCAGAACTCCAGATAAACTGATCCGTCTTTTTCAACATCTGATACAAAGGGATTGCCTTCTCACCCAGGCGACTGATAAACCGGCTTAGCGCAGCAATCCGGCCTGCCAGGCGTTGAACATCGTTGATACACTTCGGTTTAGCCAGGGAGGTGATAGCCGTGATCTTCTCCGGATTAGCCTCAATTCCCCTGTTGGACACTAGAAAACCCAATAGCTTGCCCGCCGGTACACCAAAGACACACTTGTCCGGATTAAGCATCATCTTGTATGTTCTCAGGTTATCAAAGGTTTCCTTCAAATCATCAATCAGAGTCTCCTTCTCCCTGGATTTAACCACGATATCATCCACGTAAGCATGTACATTACGGCCAATCTGCTTGTGAAGACAATTTTGTACACACCGTTGGTAAGTTGCCTGGGCACTCTTGAGCCCGAAGGGCATAGACACATAGCAGAAGGCTCCAAAGGGAGTTATAAATGTTGTCTTCTCCTGGTCCTTAACTGCCATTTTGATCTGATGATAGCCAGAATACGCATCCAAAAAACTTAAACGCTCACAACCCGCCGTGGCATCAATAATTTGATCAATACGGGGGAGGGCAAAAGGATCTGCTGGACAAGCTTTATTAAGATCTGTGTAATCCACACACATGCGCCAGGTGCCGTTTTTCTTGAGGACCAGCACCGGATTGGCAAGCCACTCGGGGTGAAAAACTTCAACAATAAAGCCAGCTGCTAAGAGCCTGGCTACCTCTTCTCCAATCGCCTTGCGTCTTTCTTCGTTAAACCGGCGGAGGAACTGTTTCACCGGTTTATATTTAGGATCCACATTAAGTGTGTGCTCAGCGAGTTGCCTCGGTACACCTGGCATGTCGGAGGGCTTCCATGCAAAAATGTCCCGATTCTCACGGATGAACTCGATGAGCGCGCTTTCCTATTTCGGATCCAAGTTGGCACTGATGCTGAACTGCTTGGACGAATCGCCAGGTACGAAGTCAACAAGCTTAGTTTCTGCTGCCGATTTGAACTTCAGGGCCGGATCATGCTCCGTAGTTGGCTTCTTCAACGGAGTCATGTCCGCCGGATCAACATTGTCTTTATAGTACTTCAACTCCTCGGTGGCACAAACCGACTCTGCATAAGCCGCATCTCCTTCCTCGCATTCCAAAGCGATTTTGCGGCTTCCGTGAACCGTTATTGTCCCCTTGTGACCCGGCATCTTGAGCTGCAAATACACATAACAGGGCCGAGCCATAAACTTGGCGTATGCCGGTCGCCCAAACAGGGCATGATATGGACTTTGGATTTTCACCACTTCAAACGTCAATGTCTCCGACCTGGAATCATGATCATCCCCAAAGGCCACTTCGAGAGCTATCTTACCAACGGGATATGCTGATCTGCCAGGCACTACACCGTGGAATACTGTATTAGACGGTTTGAGATTCTTATCTGTTAGTCCCATACGACGGAAGGTCTCATAGTACAGGATGTTAATGCTGCTCCCTCCATCCATGAGCACCTTGGTGAACTTATAACCTCCCACCTGAGGCGCCACCACCAGAGCCAACTGACCCGGATTATCGACCTGGGGTGGGTGATCCTCTCTGCTCCATATGATTGGCTGTTCAGACCAACGTAGATAACGGGGTATGGCCGGTTCAACAGAGTTGACTGCCCGCCTCTGAACCTTCCGGTCTCGCTTGTCCAAGCTAGTGGTAAAGACATGGTACTGCCCACTACTCAACTGCTTTGGGTTGCTCTGGTAACCTGACTGTTGCTGCTGTTGGTTGTAACCACCCTGGTTGTTCTGACTATTTTGACCATTATGTCCGCCCGGATTACCATTAAATCCTGAACCGGAACTTCCTCCACCGTAACCCGGCCCGGACCCTGAGCCACCGCCAGATCCGTGATCATACCGGAAATTATTAGAATTCTTGAACTCCTGCATAATAAAGCAATCCTTCCAAAGGTGGTTTGCTGGCTCCTCCTTCGTCCCATGTCTTGGACAGGGCTGGCTTAGCAGATAGTTTAGGCGGTTTGGGTTAGGGTTGGGTGCTCCACTACGATTTTTCGGCCTACCCTTGCGTCGCTGGCCATTGTCCTGTGCGTTGGTATTAGCCACAAAATCCATGTTACCATCCGCTTTACGCTTGCCTCCTCCGCCATTGCCTACCCAGTGATGCTGCTGACCTTTGGAGCTGCTGTTCTTCTTCCCTTTCCCTGTCTTGTCATCATCAGATTCGGGATCCTTGGTACTATCAGAATCAGCATATTTCACCAAAGCGGCCATGAGGGTCCCCATGTCGGTGCAATGACGCTTCATCCGTCCCAATTTCAACTTCAGGGGCCCAAACCGGCAGTTGCCTTCTAGGGTTAATACTGCGGTGTCAGCGTTGATGCGGTCTGAGGAGTGCAACACTTGTGAAACCCGGCGCACCCAATGAGTCGTTGATTCTCCTTCCTCCTGGACGCATGCAGCTAAGTCCACTATCGACATAGGCTGTTTACAGGTATCCTTGAAATTGCTGATAAACCGGGCTCGTAATTGGGCCCATGAACTGATAGAATTAGCTGGCAAGCTTTTTAACCAAGTACGGGCCGTTCCTTCAAGCATCATGGTGAAGTATTTCGCACACGCCGTGTCATCCACATCAAGCATCTCCATGGCCATCTCATAGCTCTCCACCCATGTCTCTGGAGGTTGATCCGCCGTGTAATTTGGTACCTTGCGCGGGCCTTTGAAATCCTTGGGCAGGCGCACGTTGCGTAAAGCGGGGATAAGGCAAGGCACCCCCAAAGAACTAGAAGTAACACCAGGTTCGATCGAGATGGTTGGACGAACCGGCGTGAGCTGCCGAGCCTGATGCTGTGCGGCTAACTCGGCCTCCCTGCGCGCTCGGGCCCGGTTCACCACTTCCTGAGCGTCATCAGCACCACCCGTCGGGTTGTTGCCACGGGGTGCTCCACGTCGTTCATTACTCGACACTGCTGGTTCATCCATATGTCTGCTATAGCTCCGGCTTGGACGGGGGGTCGAGTGGATCCGGTCGCGGCTGTACGAGTACGCTTCCTGTTGGGCCAAAGCTGTCCTCAGAAGTTCCTTGACCCGTCGCGTCTCTACTGCCTGCGGCGAGTCACCTTCAATTGGAATGGCCTCCAGCCGTGCAGCAGCGGCAACAAGATTGTCCATTGGGTTGGAGTAGTGACCCGGAGGTGTTAAAGCATCCTGAGGTATAACGGTGTTTTGACGAGGCGGGTCCATCTGACGAGGCTGAACCGGTGCACCGGTCCCAGGGGCTTCTGCCCGGTTCCCCTCCAGCGGATTGCCGGCTCTTGGTCCTGGAGTGTTGAAAAGGTCTCTGGCCTCGAAAACCGGAGGTAAGCGGGATCGGTGCTTCCTCCTCATGACTTCATGCGACGCGCTCTGGTCCAACATAAGCCTGTAGGCCTGTGCGTCTAAAGCGGCCCGCTCTGCGGCCATCCTGGTGTCCTCAGCCGCCAGATCCGTCTTGGCCTGGGTGATTTGTTCCTTTACCTTTGCAATCTCCGTGTTGTGAACGTCCTGATCTGGCGGATTAACTTCCGCCATAAGCACAGCCAACGCATCAAATAGTTCTGATAGAACCTGAGCCGGCGGGCGCACAGGGCCTCCTGCCCCGGCAGCCGTCGCCGCTGCTGAACCGGAGATCGTTGCCGCGGCTGTCGAAGAATGAAGCGCTGCTTGTGTTCCGGTCATGAATATTCCAACCCGGTTAGGCAGATCAGAGGGGTCCGGAATACTGTCGCCATCGGAACAGCTCTCAATCCGGCCATCTTGTAGCTGATAAAGAGATTCGGTTTCTCCGGTCGAAGATTCGTCACCGGAACAAACGACAGTCGCCCCGCGAAACTCCGATCCGTCCTCATAACTTCCTCCATGGATCACTCCCACGAAGGCACGCTTCATGGCCGGTTTAACCCGGGCGGATTGCGCACGCTGAGCCGTCTCGACGAGGTCGGTGCAGATGTCCGGCTCAGGGCCCGGTTCACCGATCTTGCCAATGAAAACGTGAATGCTACCAAAGGGGACCCGGTACCCGTACTCAATTGAGCCGGCCTCGGGGCCCCAGCCTGCGTCGTCGATGTAGAGCTTGCCGCGACGACTCTTAGTCATCCGGCCTACAGCGTAGCCCTCGAGTCCTTCAAAGCGGCCCTCCAAGAACCGGAAACCATCGTGCGATAGCCCCACGGTGGGCGCCAACTGTCGTGGTTTTGTCACGGCAGATGTCCTAGAGAAAGGACTTAGTCGTGGAGCCATCGCGACGGGTTAGCTTGAAGGGGTTAAAGCGGACACAAGGACGCAAGAGAGTTTATACTAGTTCGGCCCCTTCGATGAAGGTAAAAGCCTACGTCTAGTTGTGATGGAATTGATGGGTGTTTCGATGACTAGGGAGCAAACAAGCTTCGCCTATGTCTCGAGTTGTTGTCTGTTGTCCTTGAACCGCCGCCGGATCGTCCCCTTATATACATGGGTGACGCTCGTCGGTTTACAGAGTCCCAACACCGGCTCATAGATGTGTCCGGTTTGGTCTCTACTTATTCCTAACTTACAATACAAGTTACATATTGACGCCGGTTTATGGCTACAGGCTCTCAACCGATTATGGGTCTTGAGCCCTCATCTAACTTCATGGGCTTTAACATACTTAACTACTGATGAAGTTAACCCGGCCCAGGTAGGCCGGTTTACGCCCAGTAGTAATATCCCCAACATATACCCAATAGTTTCCTTAGGGTATCCTATGAAGACGCATTTTTCCAATTTGGGTTCGAGCTTTTCAGGTTGAAGTTTCTTGACATAAGCATCGGATCCCCAAACTTTCAGAAACGATAGCTTAGGTTTCTTCCCAAACCACAATTCATACGGTGTCGTCTCAACAGATTTTGATGGAGCCCTATTTAAAGTGAATGCGGCAGTCTCTATAGCATAACCCCAAAATGATAGCGGTAGATCAGTAAGAGACATCATAGATCGCACCATATCCAATAGAGTGCGATTACGACGTTCAGACACACCATTACGCTGAGGTGTTCCAGGCGGCGTGAGTTGTGAAACAATTCCACTTTCCTTAAGTGCGTGCCAAATTCATGACTCAAATATTCCCCTCCACGATCTGATCGTAAGAACTTTATTTTCCTGTCACGTTGATTCTCAACCTCACTCTGAAACTCCTTGAACTTTTCAAAGGTTTCAGACTTGTGTTTCATCAAGTAGACATACCCATATCTACTTAAGTCATGAGTGAGGGTGAGGACATAACAATAACCACCACGAGCCTCAACACTCATTGGACCGCACACATCAGTATGTATGATTTCCAATAAGTTGGTTGCTCGCTCCATTGTTCCGGAGAACGGAGTCTTGGTCATTTTGCCCATGAGGCATGGTTCGCACGTGTCAAATGATTCATAATCAACAGACTCCCAAAGTCCATCTGCATGGAGTTTCTTCATGCGTTTGACACCAATGTGACCAAGGCGGCAGTGCCACAAGTATGTGGGACTATTATTATCAACCTTACATCTTTTGGCATTCACACTATGAATATGTGTAACATCACGTTCGAGATTAAATAAGAATAAACCATTGACCAGCGGGGCATGACCATAAAACATGCCTCTCATATAAATTGAACAACCATTATTCTCAGATTTAAATTAGTAGCCATCTCGCATTAAATGAGATCCAGATACAATGTTCATGCTCAAAGCTGGTACTAAATAACAATTATTGACGTTTAAAACTAATCCCATAGGTAAATGTAGAGGTAGCGTGCCGACGGCAATCACATCAACCTTGGAACCATTCTCGACGCGCATCGTCACCTCGTCCTTCGCCAGTCTCCGCTTATTCCACAGCTCCTGTTTTGAGTTACAAATATGAGCAACCGCACCGGAATCAAATACCCAGGAGCCACTACGAGCACTGGTTAGGTACACATCAATAACATGTATATCACATATACCTTTGGTATTGCCGGCCTTCTTATCCGCTAAGTACTTGGGGCAGTTCCTCTTCCAGTGATTGTTTCCCTTGCAATAAAAGCACTCAGTCTCAGGCTTGGGTCCATGCTTTGGCTTCTTCCCGGCAACTGGTTTACCGGGCGCAGCAACTCCCTTGCCGTCCTTCTTGAAGTTCTTCTTACCCTTGCCTTTCTTGAACTTAGTGGTTTTATTCACCATCAACACTTGATGTTCCTTTTTGATCTCCACCTCCGTTGATTTCAGCATTGAATATACCTCAGGAATGGTCTTTTCCATCCCCTAGATATTGAAGTTCATCACAAAGCTCTTGTAGCTAGGTGGGAGCGACTGAAGGATTCTGTCAATGACCACATCATCCGGGAGATTAATTCCCAGCTGAGATAAGCGGTTGTGCAACCCAGACATTTTGAGTATGTGCTCACTGACAGAACTATTCTCCTCCATCTTAAAACTGTAGAACTTGTCAGAGACTTCATATCTCTCACCCCGGCCATGAGCTTGGAAAACCATTTTCAGCTCTTGGAACATCTCATATGCTCTGTGCTGCTCAAAACGCTTTTGGAGCGCCGGTTCTAAGCTGTAAAGCATGCCGCACTGAACCAGGGAGTAATCATCACTACGTGACTGCCAGGCGTTCATAACGTCTTGAGTTGCTGGGAAAGCGGGTGCTTCACCTAGCGGTGCATCAAGGACATATGCTTTCTTGGCAGCTATGAGGATAATCCTCAGGTTACGGACCCAGTCCGTGTAGTTGCTACCATCGTCTTTCAGCTTGGTTTTCTCTAGGAACGCGTTGAAGTTGAGGGCAACATTAGCGTGGGCCATTTGATCTACAAGTCATATTGCAAAGTTTTAGACTATGTTCATGATAAATAAGTTCATCTAATCAAATTATTTAATGAACTCCCACTCAAATAGACATCCCTTTATTCATCTAAGTGATACAAGATCCGAGTCAACTAGGCCGTGTCCGGTCATCATGTGAGACGGACTAGTCATCATCGGTGAACATCTTCATGTTGATCGTATATTCTATACGACTCATGTTCGACCTTTCGGTCTTTCGTGTTCCGAGGCCATGTCTGTACATGCTAGGCTCGTCAAGTCAACCTAAGTGTATTGCGTGTGTAAATCTGGCTTACACCCATTGTATGCGAACGTTAGAACCTATCACACCCAATCATCACGTGGTGCTTCGGAACAACGGACCTTAGCAACGATGCACAGTTAGGGGGAACACAATTCTTGATATTTTAACGAGGGATCATCTTATTTATGCTACCGTCGTTCTAAGAAAATAAGAAGTAAAAACAAGATAAACATCACATGAAATCAAATAGTGACATGATATGGACAATATCATTTTGCTCCTTTTGATCTCCATCTTCGGGGCGCCATGATCATCATCGTCACCGGCATGACACCATGATCTCCATCATCATGATCTCCATCATCGTGTCTTCATGAAGTTGTCTAGTCAACTATTACTTCTACTACTATGGCTAACGGTTTAGCAATAAAGTAAAGTAATTACATGACGTTTATGTTGACACACAGGTCATAAATAAATTAAGACAACTCCTATGGCTCCTGTCGGTTGTCATACTCATCGACATGCAAGTCGTGATTCCTATTACAAGAACATGATCAATCTCATACATCACATATATCATTCATCACATCCTTTTGGCCATATCACATCACATGGCATATGCTGCAAAAACAAGTTAGACGTCCTCTAATTGTTGTTGCAATTTTTTTGCGTGGCTGCTATAGGTTTATTAGCAAGAACGTTTCTTACCTACGCCAAAACCACAACGTGATATGCCAATTTCTATTTACCCTTCATAAGGACCCTTTTCATCGAATCTGATCCGACTAAAGTGGGAGAGACAGACACCCGCTAGCCACCTTATGCAACTAGTGCATGTCAGTCGGTGGAACCTGTCTCACGTAAGCGTACGTGTAAGGTCGGTCCGGGCCACTTCATCCCACGATGCCGCCGAATCAAGATAATACTAGTAACGGCAAGTAAACTGACAAAACAGACGCCCACAACAACTTGTCTTCTACTCGTGCATATAAACTACGCATAGACCTAGCTCATGATGCCACTGTTGGGGATGGGAGACACGTAGACATGACCGAGACAACTCTTCGGTCAATAACCAACAGCGGGATCTGGATACTCATGTTGGCTCCCACATGCTCCACAATAATCTCATCGGATGAACCACGATGTCGAGGATTCAATCAATCCCGTATACAATTCCCTTTGTCTATCGGTACGATACTTGCCCGAGATTCGATCGTCGGTATACCGATACCTTGCTCAATCTCGTTACGGCAAGTCTCTTTACCCGTTCCCGTAACACATCATCCCGTGAACAACTCCTTGATCACATTGAGATCATTATGATGATGTCCTACCGACTGGGCCCAGAGATACCTCTCCGTCATACGGAGTGACAAATCCCAGTCTAGATTCGTGCCAACCCAACATATACTTTTGGGGACACCCGTAGTGTACCTTTATAGCCACCCAGTTACGTTGTGACATTTGGCACACCCAAAGTACCCTGACGGTATCCGGGAGTTGCACAATCTCATGGTCTAAGGAAAGGATACTCGACATTAGAAAAGCTTTAGCAGACGAACTACACGATCTTGTGCTGTGCTTAGGATTGGATCTTGTCCATCACATAATTATCCTAATGATGTGATCCCGTTATCAATGACATCCTATGTCCTTGGTTAGGAAACCGTAACCATCTATTGATCAACGAGCTTGTCAACTAGAGGCTCACTAGGGACATGTTGTGGTCTATGTATTCACACATGTATGACGATTTCCAGATAACACAATTATAGCATGAACAATAGACAATTATCATGAACAAGGAAATATAATAATAACCATTTTATTATTGCCTCTAGGGCATATTTCCAACAAAAGTCAAGAAGAAGGTCTTCCCTTTATCTTTGAAGGAGAAGGCATTGACATTGCATAGGCTATGCGATGATGTTGGGGATGACTACCAGATATGACCCGCCCAGGAGGGGCCGGGTCAACCACAATGGTGGTTTACCTAAATGAAGCCCAATAGTATACAAGATGGCGGTTCAAGGTTAGGCTTATAATAGGACCAAGCCCAGAGGTGGCATAAGGCCCGTAAGTATAAACCACCATGTATGAATAGACTTGTAATGTAAGGCATGTAAGATACATCACCGAACCGGACACGTTGTATGAGCCGGCTGGGACTCTTTAGGCCGTAGGGCGTCAACCTGTGTATATAAGGGGACGACCCAGCGGCGGCTTAAGGCAAGAAACAACAGATCGAGAGCCAGGTTAAGCGTATTCGCTCCTTGGTCATCGAAACATAGCAATATCACCTCAACTGGACTAGGCCTTTACCTTCACCGCAAGGGGCCGAACCAGTATAAACTTCTCATGTCCTTTGTCTGGTTTAACCCCTTTAAGCTTCCTAGTTGCGATGGCTCCACGATTAAGTCCTTTCACTAGGACATCTGCCGTGACAATTTCACGACAGTTGGCACCCACCATGGGGCCTGCGGACGGTGGATTTGAGTTCTTGAAGGGCAACTTTAAAGGGCTCAAGGGATACGTTGTGGGCCGGATGACCAAGAGTCGTCGCGGCAAGCTCTACATCGACGACGCTGGCTGGAGCCCCGACGCCGGCTCAATTGAGTACGGGTATCGGGTCCTCTTCGGCGGAATCCATGTCTTCATTGGCCAGATCGACGATCCGGGCCCTGAGCGGGACATCTGCACTGACATCATCGAGACGGCTTAGCATGCGAGACCCGCTCGGACTCAGCCCGCCATGAAGCGTGCCTTCATGGGATGCATCCATGGAGGAGAGTTCTCTGAAGGATTGGTGTCTGCCGATGAGATGGCCATCTGCTTTTATGATGGATCATCCACAGGTGAGGCGGATTCATTGTATCAATTGCAAGACGGTGGGCTTGGGGGCTGTTCCGATGGCAGCAGTATTCCAGACCCCTTTGAGCCGCCGAGCAGGGATCTTCATGACTGGCAAGCAGCCCGTTCAAAACTCTACGACTGCGGCAGTGATAACCTCCGGGTCAGTAGCGGCCGGGGCAGGAGGCCCTGCGCGCCCATCGGCTCAGGTACTGATGGATCTCATGGATAGGATGACAACCCTGTTAACTGTCGTGGTTAACCTAGCGGATCAGGCTCAGCATGATGCAGAAGTGGCACGGTTACGTGAGGAGGTGGCACAAGCCAAGGAAAACCTAGCAGCAGAGGACGTCAGGATGGCCACAGAGCGGGCGGCTTTAGATGCTCGAGCTCAGCAGATTCAATCAAAAGCTTTCCAGCTTACGATGGACCGGAATGCATCAAATGAAGTCATGAGGAGAAGACACCAGAAGGCTCAATCCCGCCTGCCTCTGATTTATGATCCTAGAAACCTCTTCCGCACACCCGGGACGGGCCCCAGTAACCCGCCGGAGGAAAACTGGGTTGCGACGCCTGGGGCTGGGGCGCCGGTTCAGCCACGGGTGATGGAACCTCCGCGGGTGAATGCTGCTACACCTCATTATGTACCAATACCACTGGGTCATTATTCTAACCCATTGGAGGACATGATAGCTACGGCGGCGCGATTGGCGGCTCTCCCAGCGAAGGGTGACTCTCCGATGGTGATTGAAACCTGAAGGGTCAAAGAACTTCTTCAGACGGCTCTAGCGCAGCAGGAGGCTTATTCTTATAGTCGAGACAAGATTCATTCGACCCCTCGCCCAAGCCGGAGCCCGAGTAATAGCAGGCACATAGATTCAGCAGCCGTCTCAAGCAATGCCCGTCGACGTGACCAGCCGCGCATGATGGAGATCTTAACTTGGTTCACCGGGGCAGGATCCACCGAGAGGTTGAGCAAGCGGCTCAATAGGCAGCTGAGCAGGCGGCTCAGCGGGCAGTTCACTAGTCTTTTCCGGTTCATCCGACGACCTCTATTGAGGCAGGTGTGGACACAAGGACTGGAGGTGTCCCTTGCTTGGTGCCGGCTCTGCGTAATGAGCGTTTGCCCAAGGATTTCAAAGGCCCTCGAAAGGTGCCTAACTACACGGCCGATTTACAGCCAGGGGCATGGATTGAAAGCTATGAGATGGCCATGGAGTTACTGGAGGTCAGTGACGTGACGATGGCCAAATACTTCACCATGATGTTGGATGGAACAGCCTGCACTTGGTTGAAGGGGCTGCCACCCAATTCCATTGGTTCATGGGCAGAGTTAAAGGCCTGGTTTATTCAGAATTTCAAAGACACATGCAAGCAGCCCATGTCAATTGTGGATTTGACAAATTGTAAGCAAGAGGAAGGTGAGTCCACAACCCATTGGGTGCGCTGGGTTAAAGCCACAATACATTCATTTGATAAGATGGATGCCGGCTCTGCAGTCTTAATGTTGGAGAAATTTTGCCATTTTACGCCTCTGAAACAGAAGCTGGGGTGACTCAAGCGCGATTGTAATGACATGGGCCAGCTAATGGCGGCTCTAGTCAAGTATGCCGATTCTGATAGTACCAAGGATCCCGAGTCTGACGATGAGAAGACAGGGAAGGGGAAGAAGAATGGCAATGCCAAGGGTCATCAGCATAACCTAGTGAATCAAGGAGGCAATAATAAACGTAAGGCTGACGGTAGCTTGGAGTTTGTGGCTAACACCAACGCACAAGGCAACAATCAGTGGCGTAAGGGGAGGCCACCTCCTCGGTCTGACGGGTCAGGTCCCACTCTTGAGCAGCTGTTGAATGAGCCCTGTCCAAGGCATGGTACTCAGCAGAAGCTGGCTACGCACCTATGGAAGGACTGTATGATCATGAAAGCTTTCAAGAAATCTAACATGTTCAATAGCAATCATGGGTCGGGCGGCGGCTCAGGTGGCAGCGGTTTTCATGGCCCGGGCGGCGGCTCAAATGCCAACTTTCAAGGCTCTCAAGGAAATCAAGGTGGCTATAATCAACAATCTGGTTGGGGGGGTCAGTAGCAGCAGCAATCCGGGTATCAGAGTAATCCAAAGCAGTTGAATAGTGGACAGTATCATGTGTTCACCACTAGTTTGTGCAGACGGGACCAGAAACTTCATAAGAGGGATGTGAATGCTATTGAGTCGATGGCCCCTCACTATTTGAGATGGTCTGACCAGCCTATTCTATGGAGTCGGGAGGATCACCCTCCCCGGGTTGAGAATCCAGGTCACCTAGCCTTAGTGGTGACACCTCAGATTGGTGGATATAAATTCACTAAAGTACTCATGGACGGAGGCAGTAGCATCAACATCCTTTATTATGAGACTTTCTGTCGCATGGGGTTGACTGTCAAAAGTCTTAAGACGTCCAACACTGTTTTTCATGGAGTGGTGCCTGGTAAGTCGGCGTGCCCAGTGGGTAAGATTGAGTTGGAGGTAGCCTTTGGAGATGAGCATGATTCTAGGCCTGAGAAATTAACTTTTGAGGTGGTCAAAATCAAGAGCCCGTATCACACCCTGTTTGGACGACCGGCTTATGCCAAGTTCATGGCACGGCCATGTTATGTTTATTTGAAGCTTAAAATGCCGGGTTATAAGGGCACTATCACAGTGCATGGGAGTCAGAAGATAGCCTTGGAATGTGAGGAAGGCGACGCTGCTTATGCTGAATTTGTTTGTGCAACAGAGGAGTTAAAGTTCTATAAGGATAATGTTGACCCAGCGGACATGACGTCTTTGAAAAAGCCAACTATAGAGCATGAGCCGTTGCTGAAGTTTAAGTCGGCTGATGACACTAAGCTTAGTGATTTTGTTCCAGGGGACTCATCTAAGTAGTTTAGTATCAGTGCTATTCTGGATCCCAAATAGGAAAGTGCGCTCATCGAGTTCATCCGTGAGAACCGAGACATCTTTGCATGGAAACCTTCTGACATGCCGGGTGTACCGAGAGAACTCGCTGAGCACACTCTCAATATTGATCCAAAATTTAAGCCGGTCAAGCAGTTTCTTCGGCGGTTCAATGAGGAGAGGCGCAAGGCCATTGGTGAAGAAGTGGCCCGGCTCTTGGCAGCCGGGTTCATTATTGAATTTTTTTCATCCAGAGTGGTTGGCTAACCCGGTGCTCGTGCTTAAAAAGAATGGCACCTGGCGTATATGTGTGGATTATACAGACTTAAACAAGGCTTGTCCGGCTGATCCTTTTGCTCTCCCTTGTATTGATCAAATCATTGATGCTATGGCGGGTTGTGAGCATTTGAGCTTTTTGGATGCTTATTCTGGTTATCATCAGATCAAGATGGCAGTTAAGGACCAGGAGAAGATGGCTTTTATTACTCCGTAGCCTTCTGCTATGTGTCTATGCCTTTTGGGCTTAAGAGTGCCCAGGCGACTTACCAGCAATGTTTGCAGAACTGTCTTCACAATCAGATTGGGTGCAACGTTCATGCTTATGTGGACGATATTGTGGTGAAGTCCAGAGAGAAGGAGACCTTGATAGATGATCTGAAGGAAACCTTTGATAACCTCCGGGTCTACAAGATGATGCTTAACCCGGCCAAGTGCGTTTTTGGAGTGCCAGCGGGCAAGCTTTTGGGTTTTTTGGTTTCTAAGAAAGGCATCGAGGCTAACCCGGAGAAAATCAAAGCAATTACATCTTTGGCTAAACCGGTGTGCATCAATGACGTTCAGCGGTTGGTGGGTCGTGTTGCTGCTTTAAGCCGGTTCATAAGCCGGTTAGGTGAGAAGGCCATACCGTTCTCAAATAATGAAGACAACAGATGATTTTTGTCTGAAGTGATGCTGCTAACACTGCCTTCGAAGATTTGAAGAGACAGCTCGCTGAGCCGCCGATCCTTGATGCTCCCATGGATAAGGAGCCATTATTGTTATATGTGGCTGCTAACACACGTGTTGTCAGTGTGGCCGTTGTGGTAGAGCGCAAGGAGGCTGTCGATCTAAATCAATGACAATTGCCAATGGTGAGTTGCATCATTGCAGTGTCACAGGAGCGTTTCAACGTTGTGTTTCTCCTGAGGAAGGTCAAGAAATTCTTTGTGAAATCCATGAAGGATATTGTGGCCATCATGCCGGTTCAAAGTCCTTAGTAGCCAAAGCCTTTCGTCATGGTTTTTACTGGCTGACGGCTCACGCTCATGTGGAGGATCTGGTCAGTAGGTGTGACGGTTGTCAGAAATTCGCATGGCGGGCACACGTGCCGGCTCAAGAATTGCGAATGATTCCAATTACTTGGCCGTTTGCAGTCTGGGGGCTCGACATGGTTGGACCTTTCAAAAGATCCAAAGATAAAAAAGACACAACTTTTGGTGGCAGTTGAAAAATTCACAAAGTGGGTTGAGGCAGAGCCGGTTAGTAAGTGTGATGCAGCCACGGCGGTTCAATTCATGAAGAAGGTGATCTTTCGTTTTGGCTTTCCACACAGCATTATAACTGACAATAGTACTAATCTATCCAAAGGGGCTATCGAGGAATTCTGTCAACGTGAGCATATATGGCTTGATGTTTCATCAGTAGCTCACCCCCAATCCAATGGCCAAGCTGAAAGAGCCAATCAGGAAATCTTGAAAGGTCTCAAGCCCCAGCTTATGGTTCCTTTACAACGGACGCCGGGTTGTTGGGTGGAGGAGTTACCCTCTGTGATATGGAGCATCAATACTACCCCTAACAGGTCTACGGGTTATACGCCTTTCTTCATGGTTTATGGAGGAGAGGCAGTCCTGCCTAGTGACATCCGTCATGACTCGCCCCACGTGGTGGCTTACATTGAATCTGATAACGAACAAGCCCGTCAGGATGCACTTGACTATTAGATGAAGAGCGTGACTTAGCAGCAGCCCGTTCGGCAATTTACCAACAAGACCTGCGCCGTTATCACAGCCGCCGAGTCAAATCCAGAACCTTTTAGGAGGGTGACTTGGTGCTCCGGCTCATCCAGGATCAAACTAATGCACATAAATTATCCCCACCTTGGGAAGGGCCTTTTGTGGTCAGGAGGAACTTGAACAACGGGTCATACTACCTTACCGATGTTCGAGAGCACAAAGACTCACGTAAGTCAGAGGAGGAGACCCGCCGGCCATGGAACATCGCTCATCTTCGGCCTTACTATACTTAAGCCACCGGCTCTCATGATGTACATACTTTGACATTGTATATATTATGATAAGTAATAAAGCAGGACCTCTGTCCTTTTTCATCCTCAATAATCACATGTCTTCATCATGTTAAATTCAAAATGACCAATTGGGGGCTGATTATGTTCAAATCTAGCTTAACCCTTTGGTCCGTCTTATGATCGTATTCGAATCTAGCCGTTAAAACATACGATCACTAGGGGCTACCTGTTCAAACATAGGTCGTATTCGAACCAAAGAGAACATAGCTATCGGTACCCTCTTGATCGGCGCAATGCCAAACTCACTAGGGGGCTTGATCGTATTTGAATCATAGCTTAACCCCTTTTGGGTCCGACTTTGATCATATTCGAATCAGAGTCATTAAAAACTCTCAAGGTCATTTGGGGGCTTCCTATTCAAACATAGGTCATATTCGAACCAAAGAGAACATAGCTGTCGGTACCCTCTTGATCGGCGCAATGCCAAAGCCACAAGGGCTACATGATCGTATTCGAATCCTAGCTTAACCCCTTTTGGTCCGGTTTACTGATCGTATTCGAATTCTAAGCCTCCAAATTTTTCTGTGTTTGACTTACGCTTTTTGAAAGACAATCTTTGTTTTTTCTATGGCTTTTCATCTTGATCTAAGTATAAGTATGGTTTTGATTTAACCCGGCTTGGTTTTTTGACGATAAATCGCTAGTGTATGACAGTCATCATACACATGGAAGTGTTGGCTTCTACAGATTGGGTTATCACCCTTACTGTTCGGGTCACATAAGCCAGCAGTTCAGATTCAAGATCACAAGTATGATATTGACGTTGTGTTTCAAAGTTAAAATTCATAACAGGCTTATCTGTGTCTCTTCAATTAGAAGTTTTCCAGCCTAAATTATCCTGACATCTGGCCTTAATTATACAGTTATGTTGGTTTCCATGATTGTGTACTGGGCGTTTTGACCTGTCCGACGATAAACCGCCAGGACAATTTTCATATCTTACATGCAGGAACAGATTCAAACAATACTGATATTGTAAAGGATGTAAGGCATATCTTCACATGACGGATAAAAGTGTTGTACGCCGCACAATATGCACGATGGCATAAGCAGAACATGAAGTTTTAAGCTAGCCTATTACAAGGCACTTGGAGCCCAAAAGGATAATGTTGTTTTTAAACTCTCATAGAAGATGATAAACTAAAGCCAGTTCATCAATCCTGACCGGGTTGTTTGGATGGTTACGACTCATCCCTCGCCGATTCGTCCTCCCCCACCGTTTGGAAATTGGGCTTGGACCAATCAAAGCCATGAAGGGCGACGAACTCAGCCTCATCGTCAATCAGACCAGACAGATCAATTTCCAGGGTGAAAGTGTGCTGGTGAACCGACGGGATTAGATCCGTCACTTTATATGAAGGAGTCGCCATCTTTTTTATTTTCTGCATCAAAACTCGTCTGATACTTGGTAAGGTTGGTTTCTTCGGCAATGATGGTGGCATGAGGACGAATCTCTTTTACACAAGAAGCAAAGTCTTCTTGGTCGAAGGGACTCCCATCTTCCTTAAAACTGGGATACCCCTTGGCTATGTCCGCCGGGTCTAGCTCCGGTACCGAGGCTTTGGAGTGTCTTAAAGCAGTTGCAGCTCCGGCTCTCGCACAGGAACGCTTGACTTCTTGAAACCTGGCGGGTAAGATGGATAGATTCTTCAAGACATCACTAATAAGTTTGGTCCTTGGTTAGCTAGGGAGATAATGGCAAGAGCCCATTGAGCTCCAGTATACAGTTGCTCCACAAGAGTGTAAACCGCCTTGAGCTTTATCAAGCTATTTTGACTCAGATTGCTGCTCCGGGGACCTGTGAAGTTTTCCCAATGGGTTAAGTAGGTGGCTTACATTATGGTGATAAATATAGACTTTGAGTAAGTAAGAATGGTTTACCAAAGATTGCAGAAACCATCTAAGACACACGGTTCTTTAAACTGGTGAGTTCAGCAGTAACTTCTTTTAGAGCCGCCTCGGCCGTTTCAGCATGCTGCATTAGGGCAGTCTTCTCATTGGTCGAAGACTTTTTCTCTGCATTAAAACTGGTCTTCAGTTTCTCTGCTTCAGACATGCTGAACTGGAGTTTGGATTCAATTTTCTTTGTTTCAGTCTCCTGAGTTGACAGCCGGGTCTTGGCTTCAGTTAGTTGAGAGTCCAATTCTGCGGTTGCAGCCTGTATACAGAATATGATTGTTAAGTTTCATGGCGGATTATAGAAGCGAGTCCCAAGTGCTTTGCAAGCAATAACACTTGGCACTTGGGGGCTAATGTCTGTCAGTGCAATTTTCTTGTCAAAGGAATTCTATTTTTCAGAAGTTCTAAGTGCTTTGCAAGCAATAACACTTGGCACTTGGGGGCTAATGCATATTGTTGTTCTTTTTTCCTACCTACAGTAAGCCGGATGTGTTATTCATAGTTTCAGCCGGCTCATCAGGATATCTAGTCAAAGTATTTGTCTATTACATATTGGCTAGAAGAACCGGTTCATTCATACTGATTAAACCGGCCCTTGGGGACTACAAATGCAACGGTTATGCTAACATCAGAATCCGGGCTTACATTATATAAACCGGACTTGGAGGGATTCTAGGACAGAAGATTCTAAACATTTCAAAGTCTACAGATTATTCAAGTTTCTTCATAATCAGAAGACTTGGGGGCTGACAGGATGTATATATAAGCCGGATGACATACCTCATATTTCTAATACAACTCTTTGACCATTTCAATTTCTGAGTCACGACTGGAGTTGACTTGGCTAAGATAGCTAGATAGTACTTCGCCAATACTCGGATGGGTGTAGTGGGAGACATCAAACCTCATTTTCTGCCTCTCCATGACCTCTTGCTTGACGGAGTGTCTTGCCAGCATAGTTGGATTACCCGGTTCAATGACTCTACTACCAGTGATTAAAACATCATTGCCGTAAGTCGCCGGCGGGTTAGCTGAGCTTGATGGCTCAGCAGTGGATGGATTGAGAATGGTTTCGTCAACAGACGGCTCAGGCGGATCTAATTGAACATGGACAGCGGGGTCTTCCGGTGCTTCAGGTTGTTCCGAGGCAAGAGTCGGTTGCGCTGGTTCAGCGACTTTCAGGTCTTCAGCCGGTTTGGCCACCTTGTCCCTCTTGGGCTTTGCTTGACCACTAAGAAGAATTTAAAGAGTTAGTATAACGATACAGGCATAAAGGTGCAGAAGAAGGATAATTATATTTACCCGGGGGCGGTCTTAAAAGCCGGCAACTGAGTTTGGAGGAATCACCAGAGGAGGAACGAGCAATCTCCTGCAAAAAAATGGAATTATGGTTGAGTGATTTATAAAAGTGACTCGTTCATCAGAGTTAAGATGTAAAAGAACCTCATTCTGGCGTTTCTAAGGAGTTTTCGGTAAGCCAGAGGGTAACTCATCGTCTCCACTGGTCCGGGTCTGACGGTGGCTCTCATGTTGCTGCTTTTTCAAAAGAAAATGAGGATCTAAATAAGCCACGGGGTGCAAAAACCTTACTTTCCGGGTTACCCTCCGAGGTTTCTGCCTTGGCAAAGGTTCTGAGTTGGAGGAAATAATAGTTACCTCTTCTTCTATTGTCTGGCTGGCCCCCGTGTCATCTTGGTAATAGTCAGTGTCAATAAGGTTGCTAAAAAGCAGGCCTAGAGAGTTAAGGGCTACCACCGACTCAGAGACGTCATCCAACTTGAACAAGTCAGAAGAAGTTGGTTTCTTCTTAGATTTTTTGGCCGTCTTCTTGGCGGCTATTGCGGCGGCCCTAGCTTTTTTGGCAGCCTCATGATCATATTTGGCCTTCCAAAAGTCAGATTTAGCCTGTAGAAAAATAACAAGTTGAAACTCATGTAAATACTTAACTGCTGAAGAAAAAGGAGTCAAGAGGATTTACCTCTGGTGCCGGGTTAAGTTTGCAGAAAGGATTCAATCCTACTTTGCTGCAGTCTTCATATTCGCTGTTGACGAGGGTGGTTGACATTTCAACAATGGCTTCTTCAGTCAAACGTAGGGAGCTATAACGTAATGGATCATCTGCTCCTCCGGTATAGTTGTACATCAAGTCAGATCGGCGGCTTAGAGGGATGATCCGCCATGCGATCCAATAGCGGATCAAGTCAACTATAGTCAAGCCATTTCCTGGCAAGGCTCGAACCATTTTGATGGTTGGGATAAGTTTCTTACGTTCAGCGGCAGAAAGCTTATCAGGGAGTGAATATTTAGCGTCAAGACGCTCAGCGCGATAATCCGGCATTGGTTTTTCATCAGCTGGCGATGTGTCTTTGCAATAGAACCAAGTTTGGTTCCAGTCCTTGGGATGGCTTGGCAACACTACTAGAGGAAAGACAACATCACGTCTGCACTGAATCGAAATCCCACCAAGTTCCAAGCTGGGACCGTTGGTGTATTCATTCTGGCGGTTCAAATAGAAATACTCTCTGAAGAGTTCAACAGTATGTTCTTCTTGAAGATAAACCTCGCAGAGAACTTGGAAGTTATAGATGTTTGATATGGAATTGGGTCCAATGTCTTGCGGATGAAGCTTAAAAAAATGCAGAACCTCTCTGAAGAATTTTGAGCTGGGCGGCGAAAACCCCCGGTTCATATGATCAGTGAAGACGATGATTTCACCATCCTTTGGCTAGGGTTTTTCTTCGGCCGGGTCAGGAGCACGGTAAGACATGACGCTCTTCTCTGGTAAATACCCAACAGTGACAAAATCCTTCAGAGTGTCCTCAGTGACTGTGGAAGGGACCCAGTTGCAAACTGTCGTCGTGTTTGGTGGCATGGTGAAAAGACAAGCTAAAAAGGAAGTAATTTGCTAGTTCAAATTAATTGGTGGAATTACAAGTTAAATATTGCAATACATATGTGTAATGGCGGCTTAAATAAGGGCTAATGGTATATGAAGGAAAAATAAGATGGCATGGTAAGCCGCCATGACTAAGGATATTCAAAAAGTTGCCAGCCAATAAAAATTGGTTAAGTACTGAGGTAAACAAATTTAACAGACTGCGGCTATTATTTTGGATCAACGTCTGTTCAGAAAAAAATCTAGACATAAAAGTCGGTACAGATGAGTTCATGAGCTTGCACAAGATCTTTCTTCCAAGAAAGGGGATCTACTGATACTGAAAGTGGAACTAAAATAGCTACCGCATCAGTTTAACGCCATTCTCAGATCAAAGAGGCTCGTGGTATAGCCTGGAGGGTGAACTACGACGAACTCCAATGAACTACAAAGAACACGAAGAAGCTCGCAAACCCTAGTGCGGATCTAAGGTACGAAAAAGCATAAACTTATAGCTGCAGATCTGCTGTGGAGGGTCACTGCCGTTATCTGGATCGACTCAGGTTGATGCAGCGACCGAGGTTGAGGAAGACGAAGTGCTCTGCGGCGGCGGTGGAGCTCGAGTGGCAGAGGGGTTGCGAGAGAAGGAAGAAGGAGAAAAATGTGAGATGGCTTTCGGATCCTATTTATAAGGAAAGGGGCGATAGGTAGGCGTGAAAGACAAGGAAACCAAAATGATGATTATCCAGCTAAATTGATGCCTCAATTTTCAGAAGGCATTTAAGATAAAGATCCGTTAAGGTGACGTCGTGGCGGGTTTCCAAAATTCTTGGAGATGACGTCATGGTGGGTTACAAGGCTTTCGCAGCAGTGGTAGATTGATTTTTTCTAAGTGTTGAAGATTGACATGAACAAAGTTCAAATCAACCTGGGGCCTAATGTTGGGGATATGACTACCAGATATGACCCGCCCAGGAGGGGCCAGGTCAACCACAATGGCGGTTTACCTAAATGAAGCCCAAGAGTATACAAGATGGCGGTTCACGGTTAGGCTTATAATAGGCCCAAGCCTAGAGGCGGCTTAAGGCCCGTAAGTATAAACGGCCATGTATGAATATACTTGTAATGTAAGGCATGTAAGATATGTCACCGAGCCAGACACATTGTATGAGCCGGCCGGGACTCTGTAGGCCGCAGGGCGTCAACCCGTGTATATAAGGGGACAAACCGGAGGCATCTTAGGGCAAGAAACAACAAATCGAGAGCCAGGTTAAGCGTATTCGCTCCTTGGTCATCGAAACATAGCAATATCACCTCAACTGGACTAGGCCTTTACCTTCATCGCAAGGGGCCGAACCAGTATAAACTTCTCGTGTCCGTTTCCCGTTTAACCCCTTTAAGCTTCCTACTTGTGATGGCTCCACGATTAAGTCCTTTCACTAGGACATCTGCTGTGACAATTCCACGACACTTCCCTTTATCTTTGAAGGAGAAGGCATTGGCATGGCATAGGCTATGCGATGATATTGGGACTTGGAACTACAACCGATTGAAATTGGAATTTCATCAGAAGGTTTACCCTATGCATCTGGATTATCATGATCGGAATTATATTTATAATATTTGGCCTCGTGAAGGATAAAGTATCGCTCAAGCTTGGGGGAGGCTTAAGTCAATGTTATATTCATGCCCCAATCATGATCTCTCAAGAGAAATTTTTATCTGGAATTTTTATGCTCGGCTTTCTCTTAATGATCAATCCATGCTCGATACTTCTTGTATTGGTTCTTTTATGAAGAAGACTATTGAATTCAAATGGGATTTATTGGAAAGAATTAAACGCAACTGTCGGTGTCAAAACCGGCAGATCTCGGGTAGGGGGTCCCGAACTGTGCGTCTAAGGCGGATGGTAACAGGAGGCAGGGGACACGATGTTTTACCCAGGTTCGGGCCCTCTTGATGGAGGTAAAACCCTACGTCTTGCTTTATTATTATTGATAATATGAGTAGTACAAGAGTTGATCTACCACGAGATTGGAGAGGCTAAACCCTAGAAGCTAGCCTATGGTATGATTGTATGTTGTCCTACGGACTAAAACCCTCCGGTTTATATAGACACCGAAGGGGGCTAGGGTTACACAAGGTCGGTTACAAAGGAGGAGATATGCATATCTGTATTGCCTAGCTTGCCTTCCACACCAAGTAGAGTCCCATCCGGACACGGGACGAAGTCTTCAATCTCGTATCTTCATAGTCCAACAGTCCGGCTGTCCGGAGACCCCCTAATCCAGGACTCTCTCAGTAGCCCCTGAACCAGGCTTCAATGACGATGAGTTCGGCGTGCAGTGTTGTCTTCGACATTGCAAGGCGGGTTCCTCCTCCGAATTCACCACGGAAGAGTTTGAATACAAGGATAGTGTCTGACCCTGCAAAATAAGTTCCACATACCACCGTAGAGAGAATAATATTTCCACAAATCCAATCTGCTGACACGTTTTTGCAGCATGACATCACGCCACAGTCCGGTAATTATTTGAACCGTTTTTCTTTAACCAGCCCCGTACATAACGCGAGGCAGTTTCTTGACACGTCTTGTCAAAGCAGAGATCATGTTCCCCTTACTACGGGATTCTCATCAATACGGACATGGGTAACCCAACCGCGCCATCAATCACGGCGCTTGGGGGATAAGCGAGTTTTACCAGGCTAGCGGGGGTGCATAGTTTAGTCCGCCCTTATAAAGGGATAATATCTCACCTTTTTCTACCCACGCCTTCTTCCTCCTTGCTCATCCATTCTCGTGCACTCGAGCTCCAGCACCTAAGTCCACATCCTTTTCCCCCACTCTCTCCAAACATGTCCAGAGCGGGAGGCAAGTGGATGGCCTCCTCCGTCACGGAGGGGCACATCAAAAACCTGCGTGGAGCCGGATACTTAGCCGCGGATATCGCGCACCGGCTACCCGCCGCGAGGCAGATCGTCCCTACCCCGGAACCTCACGAAAGGCTGGTTTTCCTCCCCCACTTCGTCCGCGGACTGGGGTTTCCCCTCCATCCATTCGTCTGCGGCCTCATGTTCTATTATGGGCTGGACTTTCATGATCTGGCCCCGAATTTCATCCTCAACATCTCGGCGTTTATCGTCGTGTGCGAGGCTTTCCTCCGCATCCGGCCCCACTTTGGCCTATGGTTGAAGACCTTCAATATCAAGCCGAAGGTAGTAGGCGGCCAACAAGCAGAATGCGGCGGAGCCATGGTGGGCAAAATGCCCAACGTTACATGGCTCGAGGGCTCCTTTGTGGAGACCGTAAAGGGGTGGCAATCGGGGTGGTTCTACATCACCGAACCGCGCGACACCAACTGGGTGGCGGCCCCAGAGTTTCGATTCGGAGTCCCCATGGGATTCACTTCCTGGAAGGAGAAGGGCATGTCTTGGGGCTCTTCGGTGGAGCTGGACGAACTCCAGAAGTGTATCCGGAACATGACAGGCAAGAAACTCAAGCTTGTCAACATAATCTAGGTCATGCTCTTCCGCCAGATCCTCCCGTGTCAACAACGGGCTTTCAACTTATGGGAGTTCAACCCGGTCCAGCACCAGACTCTTCGTGAGCTCTTCGACATGATGCATAAGGACGTCTGGAAGGTGTTGTTCAAGGGCGCTGAGGTCCCTCCTTCTCTTACCGAGGACTGCGGGCTAAGCGCGAAGCGCCCTGCGAATCTGGTATGTTCTGTACATCTGGTAGGGTATTTATTTCCCATAGCTTAACCATGTGCGGGGTCTGAGCTCCCATGCCTTTGACAGGACTGGGTGGAGGCATCGGAACAGATTAACTGTCCGGCCCCTCTGCCCGAAGACCCTGCGGACGCTATCCTGACGGAGATGCGGACTCCGGCTCCTTATGAGGTGCCGGATAAGACCAAGAAGAAGGCCAAGGGAACCCGAAAGAGTTCCCGGCGCCAGGTGGTATCGGACTCATTGTCTGATAACTCTGAGACACACTCCTCCCATGAAAACAAGGAGAAGGAAGATGAAGATTCTCCCTGAGGGAGTCCTAGATTAGGGGGTGTCCGGATAGCCGGACTATACCTTCGGCCGGACTCCTGGACTATGAAGATACAAGATTGAAGACTTCGTCCCGTGTCCAGAAGGGACTTTCCTTGGCGTGGAAGGCAAGCTTAGCAATACAGATATGTAGATCTCCTACCATTGTAACCGACTCTGTGTAACCCTAGCCCTCTCTGATGTCTATATAAACCGGAGGGTTTTAGTCCATAGGACAAACAACAATCATACCATAGGCTAGCTTCTAGGGTTTAGCCTCCTTGATCTCGTGGTAGATCTACTCTTGTACTACCCATATCATCAATATTAATCAAGCAGGACGTAGGGTTTTACCTCCATCAAGAGGGCCCGAACCTGGGTAAAACATTGTGTCCCCTGCCTCCTGTTACCATCCGCCTAGACGCACAGTTCGGGACCCCCTACCTGAGATCTGCCAGTTTTGACACCAACATTGGTGCTTTCATTGAGAGTTCCTCTGTGTCGTCACTTTTAGGCCCGATGGCTCCTCCGATCATCAACGACGATGCGATCCAGGGTGAGACTTTTCTCCCCGGACAGATCTTCGTATTTGGCGGCTTTGCACTGCGGGCCAATTCGCTTGGCCATCTGGAGCAGATCGAAAGCTACGCCCCTGGCCGTCAGGTCAGATTTGGAAGTTTAAACTACACAGCGGACCTCCGCGGAGACTTGATCTTCGACGGATTCGAGCCGCAGCCGAGCGCGCCGCACTGTCACGATGGGCATGATCTAGCTCTGCCGCCGAACAGTGCCCTGGAGGCCGCACCCGCATCAGCTCCGACCCTTAATTCGGAGCCAACTGCGCCAATCGAGGATGGGTGGTTGGACACCGCCTCGGGGGCTGCAATCTCTACGGCGATCGAGCCGAACACCAGCCCTATTCTCTGCGAAGCCCGTGACTCCAAGGAGCCGGACTCCTCTCCAGACTCCGAGCCCTCCGCGCCCCTACCGATCGAACCCGATTGGGCGCCGATCATGGAGTTCACCGCCGCGGACATCTTTCAGCACTCGCCCTTCGGCGATATTCTGAATTCACTAAAGTCTCTCTCTTTATCAGGAGAGCCCTGGCCGGACTATGGTCAACAAGGTTGGGATGCGGATGATGAAGAAATTCAAAGCCCACCCACCACCCACTTCGTAGCCACTGTCGATAATTTAAACGACGTGCTCGACTTCGACTCCGAAGACATCGATGGTATGGACGACGATGTAGGAGATGAACATGAACCAACGCCTATAAGGCACTGGACAGCCACCTCATCTCATGATGTATACATGGTGGACACACCCAAAGGAAGCGACGACGAGGAACACAGGGATGCAACGAGGGATCGTTCACTCGAAAAGCAATCAAAGCGGCGACGTAAGCGCCGCTCCAAGCCCCGCCTCGACAGAGACAACAGCCATACAGACCCAGCCATAGAGCAGGACGAGCCGGCGGACGACGAACATGCCTTCGAGCAACCGTCCGAACAGGGCAACTTGGATAAACAAACCGAACACCCCGTCCCCGGCGAAAACAACAGTCCGGACGACCTTACGCCGGATAGGCTCATGGAGCAGAAGAACCTCCACGAAGGGCTCGTCGCTACTGCGCGTAGCCTGAAAAAGCAGAAGCGGAAGCTCAAAACTGCGGAAGATGCACTCAGAATCAGATGGAGCAAAGTACGCAACACCGCAGACAAATATGGCGGCAGTCGCCGCACAAAAAGCTATCCAAAGCGAAAGCTACTGCCTGAATTTGACGAGGAGGCCTTAGAGCCCCCGCAGTCAAAAAATAGGAAAGCCACCCGGTCGGATAGACGACCGCATGGCCAGCATGGAGCGGCAAGCGGCGACGCACACAAGCCGGCACGCGATCCACCAAAGGATCCGCATCAAAAAGATGGCCCAGCCAGATCTATCTACGGGCCAAGAAAGCAAGCTCTAGTAAGCAATGCAACACAACAAATATCCGAACATCACGGCACACCCAAATACAGGGGTGCCGCACACCCCCTATGTTTCACCGATGAGGTGCTGGACCATGAATTTCCAGCGGGATTCAAGCCCGTAAACATAGAGGCGTACGACGGAACAACAGACCCTGGGGTCTGGATCGAGGATTATATCCTCCACATACACATGGCCAGAGGAGATGACCTCCACGCCATAAAATACTTACCCCTCAAGCTTAAAGGGCCAGCCCGGCATTGGCTCAAAAGCCTTCCCGAAAACACCATTGGAAGTTGGGAAGAGCTTGAGGATGCTTTCCGGGCAAATTTTCAAGGGACCTATGTCCGCCCTCCGGATGCAGACGATCTCAGTCACATAACTCAACAGCCCGGAGAGTCAGCCCGGAAATTCTGGAACAGATTTCTTACTAAAAAGAATCAGATAGTCGACTGTCCGGACGCCGAAGCCCTAGCAGCTTTTAAGCATAACGTTCGAGACGAATGGCTCGCCAGACACCTCGGCCAAGAAAAGCCAAGAACAATGGCCGCATTAACAAGCCTCATGACCCGCTTTTGCGCAGGAGAGGACAGCTGGTTGGCAAGATGTAGCACCAGCGACCCAAGTACATCCGAAGTTAGGGATGGAAACGGAAAACCCCGACGCAACAAGGACCAGCGCCGGAATAAGAGAAACAGCCCAAAGAGCACGGCGGTCAACGCCGGATTCAAAAGCTCGCGGCAGAATCAGAGAAAGCCGCCCCTCAAGGATAACAGGGACGAGCTATCCAACTTAAACAAAATCTTGGACAAGATATGTCGAATACACAGTACTCCCGGGAGGCCTGCGAACCATACCCACAGAGATTGTTGGGTTTTCAAGCAATCCGGCAAACTCAACGCCGAACACAAGGGGCTCGACACACCAAGTGAGGACGACGATGAACCCCACAAGCAGAGCACCAGGAAACAAAAGGATTTCCCACAAGAAGTCAAAACAGTAAACTTACTTCACGTGACGAACAGAATGGCGCCAACAGAGATACGCGCCATACAGCCTATCCCAAAGGAGTCTCGCCAATGGTTGTTAAAACCGATCACCTTCGACCATCAGGATTACTCTAGAAGTATCCGGAACGCAGGCTGGACTGCCTTGGTATTAGATCCAATAATCGGCGGACTCCACTTTACAAATGTCCTGATGGACGGCGGCAGTGGTCTAAACCTGTTATACCAGGACACAATCCGCAACATGGGGATAGACCCAACAAAAATTCGCCATAGCAAAACCTCCTTTCAAGGGGTAACGCCAGGCCCGGATGCCCGTTGCATGGGTTCTCTCCGGCTAGAAGTTATGTTCGGCTCCCCCGATAACTTCCGTCGCGAACAGCTAACTTTCCACATCGCCCCATTCTCAAGTAGCTATCAAGCACTGCTGGGACGCGAAGCTTTCGCCCGCTTTAACGCAATACCGCATTATGCATCTCTCACGCTTAAGATGCCCGGTCCACGAGGCATCATCTCATTAAAGGGAAAACATTGAGTGTTCCCCCCGCGCGGAAGACAGTGCGGCTGCCTTGACAGCCCCACAATAAAGCGGCTTCACCAGCCAAAGCACCTAAACAGGTCGTCAAGACCACGGACACGGCTAGACGAGTCCGGCATAAACATACAATTGATAAAGGCTTAATAGCCGTATACCCCTGTACTAGGGGCTCCGCGCATATAAAACAAGAGACAATAAAGCTCAATTTTACCCATTTCGATTTATACTTCGTTTATTTAGTATAACTCATGTTCGGCACGATCTTTCTTAACTAAGTTCCTCTCTTTTACAGATGAACACCGTGCTACGCCCGTCCAGGATACGGCACAACGGAGACACAGGCGCAGACGTGCAGCAGGGACCCGTTCCAAGGATTCTTTTCAGATTAAGACCCTGCGTAAACCTTTTTTACTGTCTCTTGTTGATACACATCCCCTGGTTTCTTGGTATAACCAAGGAGGAGGCTGGCGTTTTGGCATGTGGCCACGTCAGAGTTTTGCGCGTACCTGGACACTAGGGGCTTATTACTAAGGGCGTTATCCCGCCCGCCCTCATAAAGACCGAATACCTTAGGGAGTGTTCGGCGTCGCGAGTTTGGCCTTATATGCATCAGCTCCGAATCATGTCTTTGGTCAAATGTTGGGTTTGCCCGGCTCCTGTGTTTTGCTACCTTACGTTCCGCTCTATCGGCTAAGGCGGCACCAGGAGAACTACTGCGATTGTGCCCCGGTTCGGCCAGGCGAGCACCTCAGTAGAGAAAGCCGAAAACTGACTGTCATGATATAGCGTGAGACTGGTCAACCACTCGATGACTTACCGGAATCTTTAGGATTCCTCCGCATTAACGAAGGGCCGCTTCCCGGCCAGGCACATACGCGCCCCGAGTTCGGGCGAGCGCAGGCGCCACCAGGGGCTATATAAGTAGCCTCACTGTCAAACTCCTATGGCTAAGTGAAAGTGATAAAGCATCATAGTCCGATTGCCTAGTTCGCTGCGCTATCACCTCCTTTGTAGGACCAAGACGTTGGATCAAGTGTGAAAATGCGCCTTCTGCGAACACCCCCGCATTATGTGCGTGGGGGCTGAAGCCGACGACTGCCATCTTTCAGATTATATATACATATATGTTAAACGGCCGCACAGGAGGTATTATAATACTTGCAGGCACAAGTATAAAAAGCTTCTACAATTTATCAAAATATTGTTTTACAATAATATATGCTATTCGAATATAGTATCCTTCGAGCACTGCGTCTCTATTAAACGAGCGCCTTGCAGAACTTCCTGAAAATAGTGCTCGGCAGGTACTCGGCTTCCATCCGAGTCTGGGGATGCAACAGCGGTGGCCTCCATTTCCGCCCAGTATGTCTTCACACGGGCAAGAGCCATCCGCGCACCCTCTATGCACGCTGACCTCTTCATCGCATTGATATGCGGCGCCGCACCAAGGAACTGCTGCACCAAGTTGAAATAACTTTTCGGCTCTGGCCTCTCTGGCCACAGATGACTCATGACATACTTCATGGCGAGTCCGGACAACCTATTTAGCTCGGCCCATTCGGCCAAACGATCGGCTAATGACAGTGGACGCTCCGGATTGTGGAACTGCGACCAAAAGAGCTTTTCCACTTCGCGATCTTCTTGATCTCGGAAGTGTTCGGCCGCATCTGCGGCACTCGCTGCCAAATCCAGATAGGTGTCCGCCGTACTCCACATCCGGTCTAACGGAGCATGTTTAGGATCACAGAACTTCCTCCGCAGCATAAAGGGCTTTCCAGCCGCGATCTCTCCGGCCTGACGCAGCTCCTCCTTCATAGCTCTCATCGCAGAGCGAGCATCCTTGGCATCGGCAACGGCCTTCTCCAGGTCCGTCTGTTCCGCCCGATCTTCTTTTTCAAGAAGCTTGCAACGGTCAGCAGCGTTCTTCAGCTTCACGGCCATCTCGGCCATTTCCTTCTTGCTTCGGCAGTGAGCAGCCTGTTCGGCTTTCAGCTCTTCAATTGCCTTTCCGGCAGCCGCATCACTTTTCCTGGCTTGCTCCTTGGCTCGGGCAAGTTCCGCCCGAAGATTCTCCATGGCAGCAGCACCATCTGCATCAAGCGCACACATTGTAAGATACTGGCATAAAGCTCCTCTTACCAGGTGCCGCCGGAGGAATTACATACCTTGTGCCTCGTCAAGCCGCTTGTTGACAAGCGCGATGTCGGCATCTGCCACGTCAAGTTGCCGCTTTAGCTCGGCAAATTCATCAGTCCGGCTTGCCACCGGACACTTCGCCACCTACGTATGAAGGCGGCATATTAGACCTGGGATTATGATCCTCTGCGCGCCGTCACTTTTGACAACGCACAGAGTCTCAGGGGCTACTATCTACACAGGGCGCATCTTATTTATGCGCAACTGTCCAAAAAGGGTACATTATTTCGCGTACCTCAAAACCTGTCAGTAAACTCCTGACGGCCTCGTGCAATCCGCTCTCCGCGGATGAAATCCTCTCAATCACCGTACCCATCAATGCACGGTGCTCCTCTGAGATAGATGCTCGCCCTAGCAGATCCTTCAGCTCCTCCGACCGCGCACCAGACGGTGCCGGACTCGTCCGATGGCCCTTTTCGAAGGCCGGACACGGAGGGCTTTGGGGGGCCATATGACTACCTTCCGGCCCTGCCGGATTCGGAGAAACCCTCCGCGACGATACCTCAGGGTCGCCCGCCTCGCAAGGCGGTACGGCAGGGGGAGGCGTTCCGCTCTCCATCATCTCCGGAAGAAGATCCCCCGAAGACGAGCTCTGCTGAGAAGGGCTAAGGTCCGAGCTACAAGGTAAATTTTCGATTACTTTTCTCAGATATAAAGCAAGGATTTCTCTCGTTTCTTAAAAAGAAAACTCCTCTCTACTTACGGCTCGGTGGAGGGCTGATCCCCTTGAGGGCATAATTCGGCCGAAGTATCCCCCAGCACAGGACCCTCTGGCGAAGATTTCTTCCCCCGCTTTGAGGCCATGGTCTCCGGGTCTTCAGAGGCAGTCCTCTTCTTCCCCCGAGGAGAGGAATTTTCGATTCCTCCCTTTCGGACAACCTCCTTCGAGGAGGCTGTAGCTTCCTTGTCCCCTCCCTCGCTTTCCTTTGAAGGCACAACCTCCAACATCCTGACTAGCACGGGACCTGGCGTGGTCTTGGGGAGGGGGGCCGGACACCTGATTAGCTTTGCTTTCGCTATCCACTCCTATTTAAAGGACAGCTCTTTTAGGGGCAATTTTATGATAAATATACGGATAGCAAGTCCGGGCACAAGGCTACTTACTTGAGTATCCGGACGATTGCAGCTCAGACATGTGTCCTCCGTAGAATCCGGACACACTACTTGTGGTCCGAAGAACAATTTGTATATCTCCACGGGCGTCATGCCAAGAAAATGTTGGAGAACTCGTGGTCCCTCTGGGTTGAACTCCCACAGGCGGAGGGGGCGACGTTTGCAGGGCAGAACTCGGCGAATTAACATAACCTGCGTCACCACAACCAGACTGATGTCTCTTTCTAGGAGATCTCGCCCTGCAACAGGGGCACGTCCTTTGCCGGCCCGCAGTCCAGCCCCTTATTGACCCATGACGCCAGTCGTGGCGGGGGACCCGAGCGGAAAGCAGGCAGCGCCACCCACTTGGTGCTCCTGGGAGCTGTGATATAAAACCACTCTCGTTGCCATAAGCTGGACTCCCCTTGAAAAGAGCCCTCGGGCCATGGAGCACCAGCATTCTTGCTTATAAAAGCACCTCCGCACTCCGCGTGCCGTCCCTCGATCATCTTCGGCTCTACTTTGAAGGTCTTGAGCCATAGTCCGAAGTGAGGAGTAATACGGAGGAAGGCTTCACACACGACGATGAATGAGGAAATATGGAGGATGGACTCCGGAGCTAAGTCGTGAAATTCCAGCCCATAATAAAACATGAGCCCCCTCACGAAGGGATCCGTCGGGAAGCCTAGCCCCCGAAGGAAGTGAGACATGAACACCACACTCTCACCAGGCTTGGGAGTGGGAATGACCTGCCCTTGAGCAGGCAGCCTATGCGAGATTTCGCCGGTCAAGAACCTGGCCTCTCTCAACTTCAGCACGTCCTCCTCCGTGACGGAGGAGGGCATCCATCGGCCTCGAAGGTCGGAACCGGACATTGTCGAAGGTCCGAAGCGCCTGAAATCTGGAGCCTTGGGTGTTGGAACTCGAGGCGAAGGGCGAACTCGTTTGAGATTGAAAGAAAGGAGTAAGGCCTTGGTCTCTTTATAAGAGGTTGAATACCAAGGGCCCTCCCCGTGACCGTTTGGGACTCGCCTTTGATCGAGAAAACATACCAACGGGTACGGTTGGGTTACCCACGCCCGTATTGATGAGAATCCCGGAATAAGGGGACACGATCTCTGCTTTGACAAGACGTGCCAAGGAAACCGCCTCGCTAAACGCGCTGAGGTGGGACAGTAAAACGATTCGAATAAAGACTTGGCCGTGGTGTGATGTCACGCTACGGAATCCGTCAGCAGATTAGATTTGTGTAAATATTATTCTCTCTATGGCAATATGTGGAAACTTATTTTGCAGAGCCGGACACTACCTTTGTGTTCAAAATCTTCTATGAAGTACTTGGAGGAAGAACCCGTCTTGCAATGCCGAAGACAATCTGCGCGCTGGACTCTCGTCATTGAAGCCTGGTTCAGGGGCTACTGAGGGAGTCCTGGATTAGGGGGTGTCCGGATAGCCGGACTATACCTTCGGCCGGACTCCTGGACTATGAAGATACAAGATTGAAGACTTCGTCCCGTGTCTGGAAGGGACTTTCCTTGGCGTGGAAGGCAAGCTTGGCGATACGGATATGTAGATCTCCTACCATTGTAACCGACTCTGTGTAACCCTAGCCCTCTCTGGTGTCTATATAAACCGGAGGGTTTTAGTCCGTAGGACAAACAACAATCATACCATAGGCTAGCTTCTAGGGTTTAGCCTCCTTGATCTCGTGGTAGATCTACTCTTGTACTACCCATATCATCAATATTAATCAAGCAGGACGTAGGGTTTTACCTCCATCAAGAGGGCCCGAACCTGGGTAAAACATTGTGTCCCCTGCCTCCTGTTACCATCCGCCTAGACGCATAGTTCGGGACCCCCTACCCGAGATCTGCCGGTTTTGACACCGACACTCCCCCTCTAGCCAGTGGAGACAATAAAAGGAAGGCCGCCCCAACTGGGGAGGCCGAAGGGTCTAAGAAGGGAAGGACTCTCCTTCCGGACTATTCCACCACCGCCGCCGACGGCGAAGACGAGTGGCTGCTCAGGGCCAAGCCCCTGGCAAAGTCGTAAGTATTTGGATACCAAAGTAACTCATAGCATACTTTTGTTGCACTGCTTCTCCTAACGTCGAATATGATTATGCAGTCCGCCTCAAGCCCGTATCGACGTATCATCGTCGGACGGTTCCTTGGACTCGTCGGACATGGATAGTGATACACTTCCAACCGCCACCTCTCCGGACAATGCTGAGGTACTGTCTCAAGGGGCACCGATCCTGGGGGAGACAGTCCCGGAAGTGCCTCAAGGAGACCTTCTGAACTCCAGGAGTAAAGGGGCAAGGCTCCCAGGGGCTCCAAGTTCGGCCCGCAGCCGGACACTGTGTCAGAACCTCCAGTGGTTTCAGACTCGGGCAGGCGGCCCCCTTCCAAGAGGGGCAAGACGTCCGCGCTGGTGACCTCTGTCCATCCAAAGGCACCAGATGAACTACTGAGAGCGCTTAGCGGCGCTTCCATCAACGAAGAGCACTGCACTATTATGAGTGAAGTGATCAAGAAGGTTTAGTCCGCCAAGAGCGGACTGACTGAAGCCTGTACCAGCCTTCTAACAGACTTTGAGGTAAGTATTTAAAATATAGGAAAAGTATTACCGCATAGACAGTAGCCCCTAATGCTCTGTTTGGTGTTCACAAAGAAAAGCCGAATAGAGGATCAAAAAATATCTGCAGGAGTCTAATATAAGTATGTCTGTATGCGTATGCAGGCTTCGCTGCCGACCTCTGCCGCACTGACTGCGGAGGTCACCGCACTAAAGCAGGACTTCGAGCGGTCTGAGAAAGAGCTCGGGCTTGCCAAGAGGCAGCTCGAGGAGAACAAAGGTAAGTAATACCTTGTCTATATAAAAAAGAGAAAGTGGTTGCGAAGTGACAGGATCATCATGAATGTGCCAGGGGCCACGACCGAAGTGGCGACCCTGAAGCAAGCATTATTCGAGGCCGAAAACAAAGCGGCCAAGGAGCGCACCGAGCGGGAAAAACAAGAGGCACAGGTAGGTGAGGTGCAGCAAGAGCTCCAAGCTCTCGTGAAGAAACACGAGACTTTGGAGCTTGACTCGAAGACGCAAGAGTCCGAGCTTGCTGTGGCCCTCGAGAGCACAAAGCATGCCAAGGCTGAAGCCCAAAAGGCCTTCCAGGAGATTGTGGCGATGTGGAAGATAGCGGCGGGTAAGGCATTCAATATGCAAAGCAAGCATGTGAAAGTAAAGTACTTGTTACTTACCCGAGTCCGGAGCTCTCTAGGAGCATTCACAGATTTGCCCCGCAGTGTGTCGGATGTCGCGAAGTATTACCAGGCCGAGGAGGGAAGCTCAACGAAGAAGTTGTTCTGGTCTTAGTATACTGGGACCGAACACCCGATGCCCATGAGCGACCAGCTGAAGCAACTGGTCGAGCTGCACAAGGCGGCCGAACAGGCCATGAGGGGCTTTATAGTCTGGATGTGGCATGGCGACTCCCTTCCCAATAGCTACTTCGGCCTAGTGAGGCGGATTGTAGATGTCTGCCCACAGCTGGAGGTCATAAAGCGGTCCGTCTGCATCGAAGGTGCACGCCGGGCCTTTGCCCGCGCGAAGGTGCACTGGGCCAAGATGGACGCTGAGAAGCTGGTGAAGGAGGGGCCGCTGCAGTGCAAGGAGCATCGCCACCCTGAGATGTATTATGAGGGTGTCCTGAAGGGTACCCGTCTTGTTGCGGACGAGTGTGCGAAGGATGTGATTTTTGAATGAACTTGCTTGTGTGATCCTGTATTATGAAAACTTGTTCATATGTGCTATGCAACGCTTGATTGAATTTAAAATATTACCTTCTGTGCGGCTGTTTATCAAATCTGAGAGATGGCCAGTCGTCGGCTTCTGCCCCCATGCCACGAGTGTTGGGGTGTTCGGGATAAATCCGAGCACTCTTTTTCCCATTGTTGGGTCCTTCGAGGGAGGTGCTCAGCTTAACGAACAAGGCAATCGGACTATAATGCTTTATCACTCTCACTTAGCCATAGAAGTCTACAATTTTAAATTTTAGCGAAGCCCCTAGTATTCGGAAGGCCGAATTCGCGGCGCTATACACGCCTTAAGCCGGACAAAGCCGACTCCTCGCTCTAAGCGGCATAAGTCTTTAGGGACTCGAGACCTCTCGTATAACGACCGGCTCTCGCCTTATCATGACAGTCAGTTTTAGCTTTCTCTACTGAGGTGCTTAGCCCACCTGAACCGGGGCACAATCGCAGTAGTTCTCCCAGTGCTACCTTAGCCGATATAGCGGAACGTAAGGTACCAAAACATGGGAGCCGGGCAAACCCAACTATTGACCCAAGACATGATTCGGAGCTGATGCATATAATGCTATAAGTTCGGGGTGTCGCACTGCCGAAAGTGTTCAGACTTCTCACGCCGTATTATGGGGTATGCTTAAGCCCCTGGCGTATTGGCCGTACCAGTGTACGGGTGTTGAATATCATAAATGAACATATATATATAAGAGAAAGAATAGAGAATGCAGTAATAGTCTAGTGCTATGCATTGTTTATTCAAAAAGGTGCGTCGAAGCAGAATGATACAAGTAGTGCAATAAGCAAAAAGTAGGACTATTTGACATGTCCCCTCCAAGGGCAAGCTGAGGAATGGTATTTAAAGCAGGTATTTCACTCGTTGTCAGAGACCGCCTGGGAGTTCCGTGGTGCGACGTAGCTTTCTGCCTCCTTGGTTGTTGCATCGTGTGTCTGGCAATCGTACTGCCGGACGGGGTTTCCAGAGATTAAAGTCCTGAAAGAGAGAAAAATAACAAAGCAAGAAGCCCCTAGTGCGGTTGAGCCGCGTCTTGGGGCGTGCCGTAGTCGTGCCCCCCTCCCCACCTGTGCCCATGGTATTTTCAATGCGTAATTATGTACGCGTGGCACGGATTTCGCCGTTTGGCTGGTACTGGGGTGGGGGACGCATTGCTATGCGAGCTCAGAACATGCAAGGCGGTCTTGTTGCCGATTACTCCGGGCGCGTTTGAAGGTGTCCAGGTCTTTAATCGCCAAATGGTGGATTGCCTTAAGAGGCTGCTTTGCGCTTCTGCTGTGAGGGCCGCAGTGTGCTCCTCCGTGCGAAGAGAGCGCTCTGTGTTTCCATTGACTGTGATGACCCCCCGAGGTCCTGGCATCTTGAGCTTGAGATATTCATAGTGCGGTACTGCGTTGAATCTCGCGAATGCGGTTCGCCCGAGCAGTGCATGATAGCCGCTGCGGAACGGGACTATATCGAAGATTAACTCCTCGCTTCGGAAGTTATCCGGGGATCCGAATACCACTTCCAGTGTGACTGAGGATGTGCAATGGGCCTCTACACCTGGTATGACACCTTTGAAGGTCGTTTTAGTGGGTTTGATCCTTGAGGGGTCTATACCCATTTTGCACACTGTGTCCTGATAAAGCAGGTTCAGGCTGCTGCCACCATCCATAAGGACTCGAGTGAGGTGAAATCCGTCGATGATTGGGTCTAGGACCAGTGCGGCGAATCCGCCATGACGGATACTAGTGGGATGGTCCCTGCGATCGAAGGTGATCGGGCAGGAGGACCATGGGTTGAACTTTGGGGCACCTGGCTCCAACGCATATACGTCCCTTAACGCACGCTTCCGCTCCCTCTTGGGGATGTGGGTTGTGTATATCATGTTCACCATCCGCACTTGTGGGGGGAACCTCTTCTGTCCTACGGTGTTCGGCTGCCGGGGCTCCTCCTCGTCATCGCTATGTAGCCCCTTTTCTTTGTTTTCGGCGTTTAACTTGCCGGCCTGCTTGAACACCCAACATTCCATGTTGGTGTGATTGGCTGGCTTCTCGGGGGTGCCATGTATTTGGCACGAGCGATCGAGTATACAGTCCAAACTGGACGGGCCCAGAGTGCTTCTTTTGAATGGCTTTTTCCGCTGACCGGGTTTAGAGCCTCTGAATCCGGCATTGACTGCCGTATCTTCGGTATTGTCGCTGTTGACGCAGTGCTTATGTTCGTTGCGACGTGACCTGCCATTGCTATCCTTGGTATCTGAAGTACCGTGGTTCTTTGATATGTTATTGCTGCGAGCCAGCCAGCAGTCTTCTCCCGCACAAAAGCGGGTCATGAGTGTCGTGAGGGCTGCCATAGATTTCGGCTTTTCCTGGCCAAGGTGCTAGGGCCTTTGCATCCGGACAGTCGACAATTTCATTTTTCTTTGTCAGGAACCGTGTCCAGAATTGCCTGGACGATTCCTCTGGCTGCTAAATTATGTGGCTCAAGTCATCGGCATCTGGTGGTCGCACATAAGTGCCCTGGAAGTTGTCGAGGAATGCGGCTTCTAGATCTTCCCAACAGCCAATGGATTCTGCTGGCAGGTTGTTGAGCCAATGCCAAGCTGGTCCTTTGAGCTTGAGTGGGAGGTATTTGATGGTGTGTATATCATCACCGCGGGCCATGTGGATGTGCAGGAGGAAGTCCTCGATCCATACCGCAGGATCTGTTGTGTCGTCGTATGATATGATATTTATAGGTTTGAAACCCTTTGGGATTTGGTGATCCATTACTTCGTCTGTGAACCATATGGGGTGTGCGGCGCCTCTGTAGTGGGCTATGTCGCGACGCAGCTCGGATGAGTATTGTCCGCTGTGTTCGTCCCGGCCGGGTTTACTTTTACTGTATCCGGCGTGACGGTTATCGTCTCGCGTAGTGGCACGCCCTCGTGATCTGTAGGTCGATCTTGTGTGTTTTGCTTTGTCCTCCAATACGTCTCGCAGGTCTAGCATGTTTCCCCGTGCCTTGTCATTTTTATTTGAGTGGCGTCGGGGTGCGGGCTGAGTTTTTGGCTGAAATGGCTCTTTGTCGTGGCCACGAGGTGGCCGATCAGTCGCGTCATATACTGGAGATGTAGGTTTTAATGCTTCCTCCTCCAGTCGGGGTAGCAACCTGCACTTTGGGTAAGTCTTGGAGGGGCGTTCGAGTTCATATTCCTCGGCCGCAAGGACTTCAATCCATCTGTCAGCTAGCAAATCTTGCTCAGCTTGAAGCTGTTGCTGCTTTTTCTTAAGGCTATTTGCCGTGGCTATAAGCCGGCGCTTGAAGCACTCTTGCTCGGCAGGATCCTCTGGCCCGACGAATTCGTCATCATCGAGGCTTGCCTCGTCTTCGGAGGGAGGCATGTAATTATCGTCCTCCGCCTCTCCATCTGTCGCTCTCTCGGGAGGGCTGGCTTCTCCATCCTCCTGCTCTAAATCTTGCTGGAGGGGATTGTTGTCGTCTTCGGCACTCTCTGGAGTGCTATTATCTCCTGTGCTGGTGTCACCGCTTTTGCTTTGGCGAGACTTAGAGCGGCGCCGCTGACGTCGGTGCTTGGGTTGCTTCTTGGAGGGGTCATCCTCCGCTTTCTCGTCGCCATTGCTTTCTTTGGGTGTGTCCACCATGTATATATCATATGATGAGGTGGTTGTCCAGTGCCCTGTGGGCGGTGGTTCCTCTTCGTCTCCTGCATCGTCGTCCATATCGTCGATGTCTTCGGAGTCGAAGTCGAGCATGTCGGTCAAATTATCGACAGTGGCTACTAAGTGGGTGGTGGGTGGGTGGCGAATTTCTTCGTCATCCGCATCCCAATCCTGCCGAACATAGTTCGGTCAGGACTCTCTTGACAGGGAGAGAGACCTTAATGAGTTCAGTATGTCGCCAAAGGGAGAGTGCTGAAAGATATCCGTGGAGGTGAACTCCATGATCGGCGCCTAGTCGAATTCGATAGGCAAGGGTGCAGGTGGTTCGGAGTCTGTGGCCAGGGGAGAATCCGGTAGTTCGGCGTCATGGCTCCCATGAAGGGTAAGGTCGATATTCGGCTCGATCGCCACTGAGATTACGGCCTCCGTGGCGGGGTCTATCCACTCGTCCATGGATGGCGCAATTGGCTCCGAATTGAGGGCCGGAGCGGTTGCCGGTGCGGTCTCCTGAACACCGTCCGATGGTAGAGCTAAATCATGCTCATCGTGACCGTGCGGCACACTCGGCAGGGGCTCGAATCCGTCGAAGATCAAGTCTCCACGGATGTCGGCCGTGTAGTTTAAGCTTCCAAACCTGACCTGGTGGCCAGGGGCGTAACTCTCGATCTGCTCTAGATGGCCAAGCGAGTTGGCCCGCAGTGCGAAGCCGCCGAATATAAAGATCTGTCCGGGGAGAAAAGTCTCACCCTGGACTGCATAGCTATCGATGATCGAAGGAGCCATCAAGCCTAACGGCGATGACACAGAGGAACTCTCAATGAAAGCACCAATGTCGGTGTCAAAACCGGCGGATCTCGGGTAGGGGGTCCCGAACTGTGCGTCTAAGGCGGATGGTAACAGGAGGCAGGGGACACGATGTTTTACCCAGGTTCGGGCCCTCTTGATGGAGGTAAAACCTTACGTCATGCTTGATTATTCTTGATAATATGAGTAGTACAAGAGTTGATCTACCACGAGATCGGAGAGGCTAAACCCTAGAAGCTAGCCTATGGTATGATTGTATGTTGTCCTACAGACTAAAACCCTCCGGTTTATATAGACACCAGAGGGGGATAGGGTTACACATGGTCGGTTACAAAGGAGGAGATATGCATATCCGTATTGCCTAGCTTGCCTTCCACGCCAAGTAGAGTCCCATCCGGACACGGGACGAAGTCTTCAATCTCGTATCTTCATAGTCCAACAGTCCGGCCAAAGGATATAGTCCGGCTGTCCGGAGACCCCCTAATCCAGGACTCCCTCAGCAACTCTGAAGATTGGGAACTCGACAAAGGTAATGAGTCGGGTATAAACTGTATGTTTGATTGTGTTAAATCTTTCATGGATACTGATGCTTTTCGTGAATTTAGCACTAAATATGGACTTGACTCTGAGATAGTAGCTTCTTTCTATGAATCATTTGCTACTCATGTTTATCTCCTAAGGAGAAGTGGTTTAAATATCATCCTTCCATTGAAGTGAAAGTAGTAGAACCTATTAGAGTTGAAGAAGAAACTGTTACTTATAATGTTGATCCTGTTATTCCTACTGCTTACATTGAGAAACCACCTTTTCCTGTTAGGATAAAGGATCATGCTAAAGCTTCAGCTGTGGTTCGTAAGATTTATACTATAACACCTACACCCCCTGAACAAACTAAAGTTGAATCTAGTATTGCTATGGTTAAAGATCTCTTGGTTGATAATATTGATGGGCATGTTATTTATTTCTATGATGAAGCTGCTAGAATTGCTAGGCCTGATACTAAAGATAAACATAGACCTATTGTTGGCATGCCTATTGTTTCTGTTAAAATAGGAGATCATTGTTATCATGGCTTATGTGATGTGGGTGCTAGTGTGAGTGCAATTCCCTTTACTTTATATCAAGAAATTATGAATGATATTGCACCTGCTGAGATAGAAGATATTGATGTTACTATTAAGATTGCTAATAGAGATACTATATCACCAATTGGGATTGTTAGAGATGTTGAAGTCTTGTGTGGGAAAATAAAATACCCTACCAATTTTATTGTTCTTGGTTCCCCACAAGATGATTTTGGTCCCATTATATTTGGCAGACCTTTCTTGAACACTGTTAATGCCAAAATAGATCGTGAAAAGGAAACTGTTACTGTAAGTTTTGGGGATGTGTCTCATGATTTTAATTTCTCTAAATTTGGTAGACAACCCCGTGATGAAGACTTGCCTAGTAAGGATGAAATTATTAGTCTTGCTTATATTGTTGTGCGTCCTACTGATCCTTTAGAACAATATTTTCTAGACCATGAAAATGATATGTTCATGAATGAAAGGAAGGAATTAGATGCAATATTCCTTAACCAAATGCCTGTTTTGGAACACAACTTGCCTGTTGAGATTCTTGGGGATCCTCCTCCACCCAAGGGTGATCCGATGTTTGAGATTAAACAATTACCTGATACTTTGAAATATGGTTATCTTGATGAAAACAAGATGTATCCTATTGTTATTAGTGCTAACCTTTGAGAGCATGAAGAAAATAAATTATTGAAAACTATGAAGAAGCACCGTGCAGCTATTGGATATACTCCTGATGATCTTAAGGGCATTAGTCGCACTCTATGTCAACATAAAATTAATATGGAGCATGATGCTAAACAAGTTGTTGATCACCAATGACGGTTAAATTCTAAGATGAAAGAAGTGGTAAGAAATGAAATATTAAAGCTACTGGAGGCAGGTATAATTTATCCTATTGCTGATAGTAGATGGGTAAGTCCCGTTCATTGTGTCCCTAAGAAGGGAGGTATTAGTGTTGTTCCTCATGATAAAATGAATTTATCCCACAAAGAATTGTTACAGATTATAGAATGGTGACTGATTTCCGCAAATTAAATAAAGCTACTAGGAAAGATCACTATCCTCGACCTTTTATTGATCAAATGCTAGAAAGACTATCAAAACATACACAATTTTGCTTTCTAGATGGTTATTCTGGTTTTTCTCAAATAACTGTGGCAAAAGAGGATCAAGAAAAGACTACATTTACCTATCCTTTTGGTACTTTTGCTAATAGACGTATGCATTTTGGTTTATGCAATGCACCTGCTACTTTTCAAAGATGTATGACTGCTATATTCTCCGACTTTTGTGAAAAGATTGTTGGGATTTTCATGGATGATTTCTCCTTTTATGAAACTTCTTTTGATGATTGCTTAAGCAACCTTGATCGAGTTTTGTAGAGATGTGAAGAAACTAATCTTGTCTTGAATTGGGAGAAGTGCCACTTTATGGTTAATGAAGGTATTGTCTTGGGGCATAAATTTTTTGAAAGAGGTATTGAAGTTGATAAAGCTAAAGTAGATGCTATTGAAAAGATGGCGTGTCCTAAAGATACCAAAGTTATAAGAAGTTTCCTTCGTCATGTTGGTTTCTATAGGAGGTTTATTAAAGACTTCTCTAAAATTTCTAGGCCTCTCACTAATCTCTTGCAAAAAGATGTTCCTTTTGTTTTTATGATGATTGTGTAGAAGCATTTGAAATACTTAAGAAAGCGTTGATTTCTGCACCTATTGTTCAACCACCTGATTGGAATTTACCCTTTGAAATTGTGTGTGATGCTAGTGACTATGTTGTTGGTGCAATTCTAGGACAAAGAGTTGATAAGAAATTGAATGTTATCCATTATGCTAGTAAAACTCTAGACAGTGCCCAGAGAAATTATGCTACTACTGAAAATAATTTTTAGGAGTTGTCTTTGCTTGTGATAAGTTCAGATCTTATATTGTTGATTCCAAAGTAACTGTTCACGCCAATCATCCTGCTATTAAATATCTTATGGAAAAGAAAGATGCTAAACCTAGACTTATTAGATGGGTTCTCTTGTTGCAAGAATTTGATTTGCATATTATTGATAGAAAGGGTGTTGAGAACCCTGTAGCAGATAACTTGTCTAGGTTAGAGAATGTTCTTGATGACCCATTAACTATTGATGATAGCTTTCTTGATGAACAATTAACTGCCATAAATGCTTCTCATAGTGCTCCATGGTATGTTGATTATGCTAACTACATTGTTGCTAAATTTATACCACCTAGCTTCAAATACCAGCAAAATAAGAAGTTTTTCTATGATTTAAGACATTACTTTTGGGATGGCCCACACCTTTATAAAGGAGTAGATGGTGTTATTAGACGTTGTGTACCCGAGCATGAATAGGAACAGATCCTACGCAAGTGTCACTCCGAGGCCTACGGAGGACACCATGCTGGAGAGAGAACTGCACACAAGGTATTACAATCTAGTTTTTATTGGCCTACTCTCTTCAAGGATGCTCGTAAGTATGTATTGTCTTGTGATGAATGTCAAAGAATTGGCAATGTTAGTAGATGTCAGGAAATGCCTATGAATTATTCACTTGTTATTGAGTATTTGATGTTTGGGGTTTTGATTATATGGGAAATTTTCCTTCCTCTAATGTGTATACACATATTTTAGTTGCTGTTGATTACGTTACTAAGTGGGTAGAAGCTATTCCAACTAGTAGTGTTGATCATAACACTTCTATTAAAATGCATAAAGATGTTATTTTTCCGAGGTTTAGAGTCCCTAGATATTTGATGACTGATGGTGGTTCACACTTTATTCATGGCACTTTCCGTAAAATGCTTGCTAAATATGATTTCAACCATATAATTGCATCTCATTATCATCCTCCGTCTAGCGGTCAAGTAGAATTGAGCAATAGATAAATTAAATTGATCATGCAAAAGACTGTTAATAGATCTAGGAAGAATTGGTACAAAAAACTTGATAATGCATTATGGGCTTATAGAACTACTTATAAAAACCCTATGGGTATGTCTCTGTATAAAATGGTTTATGGAAAAGCATGTCACTTACCTCTTGAATTAGAACGTACGGCTTATTGGGAAAACAAAGAGCTCAACTATGATTTCAAACTTGCCGGTGAAAAGAGGTTATTTGACATAAGCTCACTTGATGAATGGAGAACCCAAGCCTATGAGAACGCCAAGTTGTTTAAATAAAAAGTTAAAAGATGGCATGAAAAAAGGATACAAAAGCGTGAATTTGATGTTGGTGACTATTTCTTGCTATACAACTCTCATTTAAGATTTTTTTTGAAGGAAAACTTCTCTCTAAATGGGAAGGTCCTTACATTATCGAGGAGGTTTATCATTCTGGTGCCATCAAAATCAACAACGCCGAAGGCACTAACCCTAAGGTGGTAAACGGTCAAAGGATCAAACATTATATCTCAGGTACTCCCATAAATGTTGAAACCAATATTATTAATACCATAACACCGGAGGAGTACATAAGGGAGACTTTCCAGAATGTTTTAGACTCCGAAAAGGAATAGGTATGTGGTACGGTAAGTAAACCGACTCCAAAACTTTTTCAATGGCAAGTTTACTCTGTTTTGGAATATTTAAAAAATTAGGAAAATTAAAAGTAGTCCGAAGAGTGCACGAGGAGGCGACAAGCCTGGGGGTCACGCCCTACCCCCCTGGGCGCACCCCTATGGCTTGTAGCCACCTCGTGTGCCCTCCGGACTCCGTTTTCTTATGGAACACTTCTTTTGGTCGGTAAAAAATCATTATATAATCTCCCAAAGGTTTTGACCACTGTACCACGACAATATCTCATGTTCTTGTTTCGAGCTATTTTTTCTGACAGATCCAGACCGCCATGATGTCTCCAAGCGCCCCCAGAGGTGCTGCAACACCCTCCAACCATTGAGATGCGTGAGGGGGTGCTGCACATCCGCGATGTTGAAGGGCCAAAGTAGACCGGAAGCATGGAGACAAGACTCAAAGCAATGGAGTAGCAAGTCTTCAAGTGCCAAGGGATGGTGGGACACAGACTCAATGCTAATCACTCCATGATCGCGAAATTTACCTGTGACCACGAGTTGGACGCCAAGAACATCGAAGAGGCCATCTTTAAGATTCACGAGAAAATCGAGCATCTCCAAGCCCAGATCTATGACCTGCAAAACCAAAACTGTGAGTATGAATACATATTTAAGAGGATGAGTTTGGCTGCGAATTTGAGGATCCTGGAGACTCGTTCATCTTTCTATGATGGTGAGCCTATGCCCTAGAAGATGGAGGACAAGCCTACAACATCAACAACTTCATCATCACCACCTCCGAAGAAAGAGATCTAAATACATGGGTAAGGGCACTCCCCTTGGCAACTGCCAAGCTTGGGGGAGGTGCCCCGGTATCGTATCATGATGACCCACAAGTATAGGGGATCAATCGTAGTCCTTCCGGTAAGTAAGAGTGTCGAACCCAACGAGGACCAGAAGGAAATGACAAGTGGTTTTCAGCAAGGTAATGTCTACAAGCACTGAAATTGTAAGAAACGAGTAGTTTGATAGCAGGTTAATTTGTAACGTGCAAGTAACGATAATAGTAACAGAAGTGCAGCAAGGTAGCCCAATCCTTTTGAGTCAAAGGACGTGCCAAAACAGCAAAGTGTTCTTCAGGGTACACGGGAATTTCATCTAGTCACTTTCATCATGTTGGTTTCATTTGTGTTCCCTACTTTGATAATTTGATATGTGGGTGGATCGGTGGTTTGGTGTTGTTCTTACTTGAACAAACCTCCTACTTATGATTAAGCCCCTCGCAAGCATCCACAACTATGAGAAAAGTATTAAGAATAAATTCTAACCATACATTAAACTTTTGGATCCAATCGGTCCCTTACGGAATAGTGCATAAACTAGGGCTTAAGCTTCTGTCACTCTCACAATCCATCATCTAATAACTACTCCACAATGCATTCCCTTAGGCAGGCCCAAATATGGTGAAGTTTCATGTAGTCAACTTTCACATGACACCACTAAGGGAATCCCAACATAATACCATGAAAATATCGAACATATATAAAATTCACATGATTACTTGCAACAAGATTTCTCCCGTGACCTTAAGAACAAAAGTAACTACTCACAAATGATAATAATGCTCAAGATTAGAGGGGTATTAAATAGCATATTGGATTTGAACATATAATCTTCCACCAAATAAACCATATAGTAATCAACTACAAGATGTAATCAACACTACTAGTCACCCACAAGTACCAACCTATAGTTCCGGTACAAAGATTGAACACAAGAGATGAACTAGGGTTTGAGAGGATATGGTGATGTTGAAGATGTTGATGGAGATTGCCCTCCCCAAGATGGGAGAGTTGTTGGTGATGATGATGACGATGATTTCCCCCTCTGGGAGGGAAGTTCCCCCGGCGGAATCGCTCCGCCAGAGGGAAAAAGTGCTCCTTCCCAAGTTCCGCCTCAAGACGGTGGCGCTTCGTCCCGAAAGTCCTCTCCTTATTTTTTCTAGGTCAAAATGACTTATATACCAGAAGATGGGCACCGGAGGTGGGCTGGGCTAAGCACAACCCACCAGGGCGCGCCTGGGGGGCCAGGCGTGGCTTGTTGTCTTGTGCTCACCAGGTGGCCCCCCTCCAGTAGTTATTTGCTCTAGTATTTCTTATTTGTTCTATAAAAATTCCTCATGAAGTTTCAGCTCATTTGGAGTTGTGCAGAATAGGTAGCCTGACGTAGCTTTTTCAGGTCCAGATTTCTAGCTGCCGGAGTTCTCCCTCTTTGTGTGAACCTTGCATATTATGAGAGAAAAGGCATTAGAATTACTCCAAAAGCATTATTATGCATAAAAACATTATAAATAATAGTAGGTAAAAATGATGCAAAATGAACGTATCAACTCCCCCAAGCTTAGACCTCGCTTGTCCTCAAGCGAAAACCGAAATTGAGAAACATGTCCACATGCTAAGAGAGAGAGAGAGAGAGAGAGAGAGAGAGAGGTCGGTAAAAACAAAAGACGGACATAGAAGCATCATGTATATTATTATAGCAGCAACAAACTTTAACATAAAACTTTTATCATAGAATTTTTATCATAGACTTCTCATGAATAAGTAACAATTCATCACAAAATCGAAGTGTAAAGCATGAACTCTATTGGAAACCAACAAACTATGTTCTCAGACAACTTTGCAACTACAATTCATCATCTTTTCAGGAAGGGTCACGTATCGGAGCCTTTAGGCAAGTCCACATACTCAACCATCATATAGTCTTCTATGATTGCTAACACTCACCGCATACACATGAGCAAAACATTTCAACCACATAGAAAGATAGGGGCTTATAATTTCGCCTCCCAACATATTCACCTCAAGGGTGATGTCAACAATAATAACTCATGCTACGCACATCCAACTGGATATATGTGCCTAGATCTTTCCTCACCACATGATGCTTGCCAAAAGAGAAAATAAAAAGGAATAGAGAGAAAAACTTTGACTCTTGCATAAAAGTAAATACATAAAAGTAAAAGATAGGCCCTTCGCAGAGGGAAGCGGGGGTTTCCATGCTCTTTTTGTTTGTATGCTCAATCCCTTAGTGCAAAAGAGCGTCACTTATATTGCCCCTTGTGATAGCAACCTTTATTATGTAGTCTGTCGCTTTTATTCTTTGCCATCACAAGTTCGTACAACACTCAATTTCTCTTACACTAAATGATCTAACACTTTTAGAGGCAATTTTTATTGCCTTATTGCACCGATGACAACTTACTTGAAGGATCTTACTCAATCCTTAGGTAGGTATGGTGGACTCTTGAAAATAAGATTTGGGTTTAAGGGTTTTGGATGCACAAGTAGTATCTCTACTTAGTGCAGATTTTTTTTGTTAGCAAAGATGGGGGGGCAAGCACCACATGTTGAAGGATCTACGACAATATAGCTTCTATGTGAATATGAACAAACATAAATCATTATGTTGTCTTCCTTGTCCAACGTCAACAATTTTGGCATATAATATTTTGATGGGGGCTCACAATCACAAAATATTTCCAAGATGGTGTATTTGCATGTGAATCTTCTCTTCCCTTATTAATTCTTTCATGAGTTGCATCATTGACCAATGCTATGTTTGTCAATCTCCAATAAAATTTTCTACTTATACTTTTCCTTATGTGGTGTCATTACTTACCATAAGATTAGCATATGATCTTTTTCATTTATTTCCTTTCTTTTTATTGAAACATGAAAGTAAAGAAAGCAAAACTCAAACTAAACTTTATTATATATCTCGCACACGATTACAAAGATAGATCACTAAGCAAACTCTCGAAAAGAAAGGATTGAACTAAACTTTTATTCATCTAAAGCAAAAGATAACTATGGATCAAACTAAGGTAAATAAAGGAAAAAGATAGTGGAGGTGATACGATATCGGGGCACCTCCCCCAAGCTTGGCACAAGCCAAGGGGAGTGTCCATACCCGATACTCAATTTTCTTTTGGTGATGAAGAAGGAGGTGGTGGTGAGATAACTCCCAATATATCCATGAGTTCCTCCTTCAAGCCTTGAATCTCATGAAGGGCTTTATGAAGCAACTCAGTGTTTTTCTCCACTTCAGCCATAATATGTTTATTCTTCGGCCCCCAAGAACTTGTTCCTGCAACACTATCTCTTGGATGGGATATGTCCCAATTGGACGGTATATGAATACGAGGAGTATTTTCGAACCCATAATTGTGAATCAAATTGTGAAAATTGTTATGATGTAACCTGTGTAAAGGTCTCCTTGGTGGGAATTCTTCTTGAACTTCAGGGTTCTCTTGACTATTTGATGATCTTATGGCCTGATGAGGATTAGGACGAGTGGAGATGCCAGCCAATGTGCCCCTCTCGGAAGCCGAAGAGTGAACTCCAGGAGAGTTTCCTTCATCTTCCTCCATGGCAACCTCCTCAACTCCCTCTCCCCTTAGCTCCCCCTGTGACAACCAAGCATCACCTTCTTCATGGTTGGAGAAGGGAAAATCCATGGTACCTGGCCTGATAGATCTGACAGAGAATAGCAAGAAAATAAAACAAAAGATTTCTCCACAATACGGTGGTCAATACGTTCGGGGGGTATATAAAGATTTTTTATCTTGGAAACAAGCAAATGGAAGAAAAACGGAGTTTGGAAGGTACCCGAGGTGGGCACAACCCACCTGGTCTTGTGCCCACCAGGATCACTGATACGTCTCCAACGTATCTATAATTTTTTGTTCTTCCATGCTATTATATTATCTATCTTGAATGTTTTATATGCATTTATATGATATTTTATATGATTTTTGGGACTAACCTATTAACCAAGAGCCACGTGCCAGTTTTTGTTTTTTCCTTGTTTTTGAGTTTCACAGAAAAGGAATATCAAACGGAGTCCAATTGACCTGAAACTTCACGATGATTGTTTTTTATCCAGAAGAAGCCCCCAAAGCAAAAGAGTTGGGCCAGAAGAGCCACAAGGCCTCCACAAGGGTGGAGGGCGCGCCCTCCGACCTTGTGGGCCCCTAGTGGACTCCCCTTACTTGTTCTCGACGCCAACACCTCTTATATATCCCCAAACCTCCGGAACAGAACCTAGATCGGGAGTTTCGCCGCCACAAGCCTCTGTAGCCACCATTGTCATCCCGGTGGTCTCCATGACGAGGAGGGAGTAGTTCACCCTCGGGGCTGAGGGTATGTACCAGTAGCTATGTGTTTGATCTCTCTCTCTCTCTCGTATTCTTGATATAGCACGATCTTTATGTATCGCGAGCTTTGCTATTATAGTTGGATCTTATGATGTTTCTCCCCCTCTACCTTCTTGTAATGGATTGAGTTTTCCCTTTGAATTTATCTTATCGGATTGAGTCTTTAAGGATTTGAGAACACTTGATGTATGTCTTGCATGTGCATATCTGTGATGACAATGGGATATTCACGTGATCCACTTGATGTATGTTTTGGTGATCAACTTGTGGGTTTTGTGACCTTGTGAACTTATGCATAGGGGTTGGCACACGTTTTCGTCTTGACTCTCCGGTGGAAACTTTGGGGAACTCTTTGAAGTTCTTTGTGTTGGTTTGAATAGATGAATCTGAGATTGTGTGATGCATATCGTATAATCAAACCCGTGGATACTTGTGGTGACATTGGAGTATATAGGTGACATTAGGGTTTTGGTTGATGTGTGTCTTAAGGTGTTACTTTAGTACGAACTCTAGGGCTGTCTGTGACACTTGTAGGAATAGCCCAATAGATCGATCAGAAAGAATAACTTTGAGGTGGTTTCGTACCCTACAATAATCTCTTCGTTTGTTCTCTGCTATTAGTGACTTCGGAGTGACTCTTTGTTGCATGTTGAGGGATTGTTATATGATCCAATTATGTTATCATTGTTGAGAGAACTTTCACTAGTGAAAGTATGAACCCTAGGCCTTATTTCCAAGCACTGCAATACCGTTTTCGCTCACTTTTACTATTAGTTACCTTGCTGTTTTTTATAATCTCAGATTACAAAAACCTTTATCTACCATCCATATTGCACTTGTATCACCATCTTCGCCAAACTAGTGCACCTATACAATTTACCATTGTATTGGGTGTGTTGGGGACACAAGAGACTCATTGTTATTTGGTTGCAGGGTTGTTTGAGAGAGACCATCTTCATCATATGCCTCCCACAGATTGATAATCCTTAGGGCATCCAATTGAGGGAAACTTGCCACTGTCCTACAAAACTCTACGCTTGGATGCCCAACACGAGTCTACAAGAAGAAGGTTGCGTAGTAGACATCAAGCTCTTTTCTGGCGCCGTTGCCGGGGAGGCTAGGTAACCGGCACTAACACCCCATCAACTAAGCACTTTTCTAGCGCCGTTGCTAGGGAGGTTAGTGCTTGAAGGTATATCTTTATATCTTGCAATCGAATCTTTTAGTTTCTTGTTTTATCACTAGTTGAGTCTATAAAAGAAAACTACAAAAAAATAATGGAATTGAGGTTGCCACATATGCTTTATCTTTTTAATATCTTTCGTGAAAATAAGGATTCCGATCATTTTGCTCAATTGCTAGAGAAAGAATGCAATAAAATATTTGACATACAATCTTTGAATGATGAGCATGATTGCAGTGTTGTTAGTATGAATTCTTTGAATATCCATAGTACTAATGATGATTGCACTAGTCATGATAAAAATATTTCCTATAAGCATGTCAATTTTTGTGGAGTGCATAGAGTTTGTCGTTACATACCAAAAATTGGAGATAGATTTTGCAAGAGGCATAAGCATTTGGAAACTAAATGGTTGCAAGAGAGGCTAGATGTTTGTGTTGAACAGTTTAATATTTTTAGCCATCCTTGTGAACTTTGCAATGAACATGGTCATTTAGATCTCCAATGCAAATTGTTTCATGATCTAATCGTGTCCAAAAATTGTGGCGACTTGATTTCCCTTGTGCATCATAATGAACTTAGTTTGGTTCTGGGATATGAAGAAATGAAACGTATAACTAAGGGTATTCCAGAATATAACCTTGAGAAATTTCTTGATTTTGATCTAGAGGAAATTTATATGTATTGTGCGGTAAATTGCATTGAGAATCCTTATATTGCCAATTACTTAAAGAAAATAAAACAAATAGAAGATGAAGAGAATACTGATGAAGGGGAAGAGGTTTTCCAATATCCTCCTATTTTTTCTTATGTTGAATCAGGTAACGAGGAGGAGCCTTTTATTCAACCAATCTCATCAATAAGGAGATCCAAAAGGGTGATTAAACCCACACATGATATGAAGAAGAAAAAGAAAATATGGAGAAGCAAAGGTAAAAAGGTATCACTCCCAAATGGTGTTGCTCCTATTATTGTTATACCTCATGAGAGTGAATCAAAAATAAATGTGGATGATGATATTGATTATTTACCTTATGATACTATGTCCAAAAAAATTATTGAGGATGATTTCATTATACCTATTATTCATTGTGATGATTATGATTGGGAAAGTAATGATACTTTTTATAATCTTGAAAATCTTTTTGGCACCAACTTAAAAAGTTGTGATGATAATAATTTCTATACTATTTTTGCTATACATACTATAGATGATGAGAGTGGTTATGCTTATAATATGCAAAGGCCCAAGCTTGGGGATGCTATGTTTGATGATAATGACATGTTTGAGAATTTATTTTCTGCAATTAATGTTTGTCCCAAGCTTGGGGATGCTATGTTTAATGGAGATGATATTTTTAGTCCCCCAAGTCTTGATGTGCAAATTTATTATGATGATAACATGCCTCCTATTTATGATGATTGCAATATGAAAGTGGGTTTGGAAGAGTGTCAACTTTAGGAAGTAGTGATCCCACTATTTTGGAGGGTGTTGAATCTCATTATAATGATAAAAGTGGATTTGGAGAGGTCATGACTTTATTTAGTAATGATTTCACTATCTTGGAGGAGTCTCAATCGATTATGATGAGAACAAAGTTGCTACTTATGATGATTATTGTGATGTCACTTATGTTATAAAAAGTAGAGATGATTATATTTATAAAGCTTGTAATAATTATGATTACCCTTTTTCTGAACATTATTCTTTTAATATGGAAATAATTTATAATATTCGGGTTTCTTATGATACTCCCACCATTCCGAATGAGAGTAAATTTGCTTATGTGGAGAGTAATAAAATTTCTATGCTTTTGCATCATGAAAATAATGCTTTATGTGATGTTTATATTGTTTAATTCATTCATGATACTACTGAAAATTATTATGAGGGAGGAATATACGCTAGTAGGAATTGCAACAATATCAAGTTTCCTCTCTATATGTCGAAAATCTTGATGTTATGCTTGTTTTGCCTTCCTATGCTAGTTGATTGTTGCTCCCATAAGTTATTTGCTCACAAAATCCCTATGCATAAGAAGTGGGTTAGACTTAAATGTGCTAATCATATGCTTCATGATGCTTCCATTATGTTTCAATAAGATATCTTTTATGCGAGCATCATTGAAATCATCATGCCTAGCTAGAAAGGCATTAAAGAAAAGCGCTTGTTCGGAGACAACCCAATATTTATACCTACTCTTTTGGTCTGTTCACATGATTATGCTACTGTATTAATCATGTTCTATAGCTTATGTTTCAATAAAGTGCCGAGTAAGACCTTTGGGATGATCTATGGTGATAGTTGATTTGATCTTGCTGAAAAACAAAAACTTTTGCGATCAGGAAAAAAATTCTCATTTTTAGCAGGAGCGTGGTAAAATACTGATTCTTTTTGCAGAAGATTAATAAACAAATTTCCTAGGACTTCCTAATTTCTCAGGATTTCTGAGTTACAAAAGTATTCGAGAGTTACAGATTACTACAGACTGTTCTGTTTTTGACAGATTCTGTTTTCTATGTGTTGTTTGCTTATTTTGATGAATCTATGAGTAGTATCGGAGGGTATGAACCATGGAGAAGTTGGAATACAGTAGATATTACACCAATATAAATAAAGAATCAGTTCAAAACAGTACCAAAAGTGGTGATTTATTTTCTTATACTAACGGAGCTTATGAGATTTTTTGTTGAGTTTTGTGTTGTGAAGTTTTCAACTTTTGGGTAAAGATTCGATGGACTACGGAATATGGAGTGGAAAGAGCCTAATCTTGGGGATGCCCAAGGCACCCCAAGGTAATATTCAAGGAAAACCAAGAGCCTAATCTTGGGGATGCCCCAGATGGCATCCCCTGTTTCGTCTTCGTTCATCGGTAAATTTACTTGGGGCTATATTTTTATTCACCACATGATATGTGTTTTGCTTGGAGCATCATTTTATTTTATTTTGTTTTGATTGTTGTTTGAATAAAGTAATTAATATCTGAAATTTGATTTATGTTAGAGAGTCTTCGCATAGTTACATAATTATTCAACTACCCATTGTGCTTCACTTATATCTTTTGGAGTAGTTTGTCATTTGCTCTAGTGCTTCATTTATATCTTTTTAGAGCACGTCGATAGTTTTATTTTCAAGAAATTGTTGAACTCTCATGCTTCACTTATATCATTTTCAGAGTCTCTAAACAGCATGGTAATTTTCTTTGGTTATGAATTTAGTCCTATATGATGGGCATCCAAGAGGGATATAATAAAAACTTTCATATAAAGTGCATTGAATACTATGAGAAGTTTGATTCCTTATGATTGTTTTGAGATATGAAGATGGTGATATTAGAGTCATGCTAGTGAGTAATTGTTAATTTGAGAAATACTTGTGTTAAGGTTTGTGAGTCCCGTAGCATGCACGTTTGGTGAACTGTTATGTAACGAAGTTGGAGCATGAGATATTTTTTTATTGTCTTCCTTATGAGTGGCGGTCGGGGACGAGCGATGGTCTTTCCTACCAATCTATCCACCTAGGAGCATGCACGTAGTACTTTCTTTTGATGACTAATAGATTTTTGCAATAAGTATGTGAGTTCTTTATGACTAATGTTGAGTCCATGGATTATACGCACTCTCACCCTTCCACCTTTGCTAGCCTCTCTAGTACCGCGCAACTTTCGCTGGTACCATAAACCCACCATACAGCCTTCCTCAAAATAGCCATCATACCTACCTATTCTAGCATTTCCATAGCCATTCCGAGATATATTGCCATTCAACTTTCCACCGTTCTGTTTATTATGACATGTTCCATCATTGTCATATTGCTTTGCATGATCATGTAGTTGACATAGTATTTGTGGCAAAGCCACCATTCATAATTCTTTCATACATGTCACTCTTAATTCATTGCACATCCCGGAACATAGATGGAGGCATTCACATAGAGTCATATTTTGTTCTAGTATCGAGTTGTAATTCTTGAGTTGTAAGTAAATAAAGGTGTGATGATCTTCATTATTATAGCATTGTCCCATGTGAGGAGATAAAAAAAGGCCAAATGAAAAAAGGCCCAAAAAACAAAAAAATGAGAGAAAAAGGGAGAAGGGGCAATGCTACTGCCCTTTTACCACACGTGTGCTTCAAAGTAGCACCATGATCTTCATGATAGAGAGTCTCCTATACTAATATGAATTTTTCATTATAGAACTTGGCTTGTATATTCCAACGATGGGCTTCCTCAAATGCCCTAGGTCTTCATGAGCAAGCAAGTTGGATGCACACCCACTTAGTTTTCTTTTTGAGCTTTCATACACTTATAGCTCCAATGCATCCATTGCATGGCAATCCCTACTCACTCACATTGATATCTATTGATGGGCATCTCCATAGCCTGTTGATACGCCTAGTTGATGTGAGACTATCTCCCTCTTTTTGACTTCTCCACAACCACCATATTCTATTCCACCTATAGTGCTATGTCCATGGCTTACGCTCATGTATTGCGTGAAAGTTGAAAAAGTTTGAGAACATCAAAAGTATGAAACAATTGCTTGGCTTGTCATCGGGGTTGTGCATGATTTGAATATTTTGCGTGATGAAAATGGAGCATAGCCAGACTATATGATTTTGTAGGGATAAGCTTTCTTTGGCCATGTTATTTTGAGAAGACATAATTGCCTTGTTAGTATGCTTGAAGTATTATTGTTTTTATGTCAATATTAAACTTTGTTTTGAATCTTATGGATCTTAATATTCTTGCCACAATAAAGAAAATTTCATGGATAAATATGTTAGATAGCATTCCACATCAAAAATTCTGTTTTTTATCATTTACCTACTCGAGGATGAGAAGGAATTAAGCTTGGGGATGCTTGATACGTCTCCAACGTATCTATAATTTTTTTATTGTTCCATGCTATTATATTATCTATCTTGGATGTTTCTTATGCATTTGTATGCTATTTTATATGATTTTTGGGACTAACCTATTAACCTAGAGCCCAGTGCCAGTGCCAGTTTTTCCTTGTTTTTGAGTTTTGCAGAAAAGGAATATCAAACAGAGTCCAATTGACCTGAAACTTCACAACGATTGTTTTTCTACCAGAAGAAGCCCCCGAAGCAAAAGAGTTGGGCCAGAAGAGCCACGAGGCTTCCACAAGGGTGTGCTACCTCTTGAGCATGCGTTGGTTTTCCCTTAAAGAGGAAAGGGTGATGCAGCAAAGTAGCGTAAGTATTTCCCTCAGTTTTTGGGACCCAAGGTATCAATCCAGTAGGAGATAACACGCAAGTCATCTACTACCTGCACAAACAATCAAGAACCTCGCAACCAACGTGATAAAGGGGTTGTCAATCCCTTCACGGTCACTTGCGAAAGTGAGATCTGATAAAGATAGTAAGGTAAATATTTTTGGTATTTTTGTTGTATAGATTGCAAAATAGTAAACGAGATGCGATGTAAATAAAAGAGATGCAATATAATAAGAAAGAGACCTGGGGGCCATAGGTTTCACTAGTGGCTTCTCTTATGATAGCAAGTATTACGGTGGGTGAACAAATTACTGCCAAGCAATTGATAGAAGAGCACATAGTTATGAGAATATCTAGGCAATGATTATGAAATATAGGCATCACATCCGTGTTAAGTAGACCGAAACGATTCTGCATCTACTACAATTACTCCACACATCGACCGCTATCCAGCATGCATCTAGAGTATTAAGTTCATAAGAACAGGGTAATGTTTTAGGCAAGATGACATGATGTAGAGGGATAAACTCACGCAATATGATATAAACCCCATCTTTTTATCCTCGATGGCAACAATACAATACGTGCCTTACTGCCCCTACTGTCACTTGGAAAGGACACCGCAAGATTGAACCCAAAGCTAAGCACTTCTCCGATTGCAAAGAAAGATCAATCTAGTAGGCCAAACTAAACCGATAATTTGAAGAGACTTGCAAAGATATCAAATCATGCATACAAGAATTCAGAGAAGAACCAAATAATGTTCATAGATAAACTTGATCATAAATCCACAATTCATCGGATCTCGGCAAACACACCACAAAAAGTATTACATCGAATAGATCTCCAAGAACATCGAGGAGAACTTTGTATTGAGAACCAAAGAGAGAGAAGAAGCCATCTAGCTAATAACTATGGACCCGAAGGTCTGTGGTAAACTACTCACAAATCATCGGAGAGGCTATGGTGTTGATGTAGAAGCCCTCCGTGATCGAATCCCCCTCCGGTAGATCACCGGAAAAGGCCCCAGATGGGTCTCACGGGTACAGAAGGTTGCGGCGGTGGAAAAGTGGTTTCGTGGCTCCCCCTGATGTTTTTAGGGTATCAGAGTATATATAGGCGAAAGAAGTACATTGGTGGAGCTCCATGGGGCCCACGAGGGTGGGGGCGCGCCTACCCCCCTGGGCGCGCTCTCCTGCCTTGTGGAAGCTTCGCGAAGTTCTAGACTTCAACTCCAAGTCTCCTGGTTTGCGTTTGTTCCTAGAAAGGATCCTCGCGAAGGTTTCGTTCTGTTTGGATTCCATTTGATATTCCTTTTCTGCGACACACTAAAATAGGCAAAAAAACAGAAACTGGCACCGGGCCTCGGTTAATAGGTTAGTCCCAAAAATAATATAAAAGTGCATATTAAAGCCCATTAAACATCCAAAACAGATAATATAATAACATGGAACAATAAAAAATTATAGATACGTTGAAGACGTATCAAGCATCCCCAAGCTTAATTCCTGCTTGTCCTCGAGTAGGTAAATGATAAAAACAGAATTTTTGATGTGGAATGCTACCTAGCATAATATTCAATGTAATTTTCTTTATTGTGGCATGAATGCTCAGATCCAAAAGATTCAAGACAAAAGTTTAGTATTGACATAAAAATAATAATACTTCAAGCATGTAAGGGCACATTTATCCTAAGGTGTTTTGGTGATTGATGACAATGCTTTTGCAGACTAATCGTGTGCCTTGAGTATTTCAGACATTTCATCATTAGGCACAAGACGGTTTTGTTCCCCTCGAGGACTATCGAAGAAGGCGTTTGTCTACGTTTCTTTTCGGTGGTTTTGAGTCGTAGGGAAGCCATACTATTAAGAGGGGTCCGCATTGGTTAGGCTAGGGTGGAATCAACACGTACACATCCCTTTTGCACCCTCTGAGCTTTTCTGTTTCGTTGAAGGCTCCCTTGCTGCCTTCTCCCTGAGGCCTGGTCCCAGCGGTAGTACCGCGAACCCCACCGGTAGTACCACTCGAGAGCTACAAGCAGCAGTACCGCTCCTCTGCGGTAGTACCGCTTGGAGCTCTCAGCCATAGTACCACTGCAGCTCCATGCTCCTACCGCATCGACTCAAGGGTTCTCCTTTCGTGACAGGTTTTGCGGCACTAGCTGTGGCAGTAGGGCGGTAGTACTGCTCTTAGGCGGTAGTACTGTTCTTACCACCACAGTAGTACTACCCTGGGTCCAGGTCCTCGCTCCCGTCTTACTGCGCGGCAGTACCGCGAGGTGGAACGGTAGTACCGCTGGCCACAGCGGTGGTACCGCCCTGTGCGGGGCTGAGCGAGGGTAACGGTTGGTTTGTCTTCCCTCTTATAAAAGGAGGTCTTCTTCTCCAAGTTGACCTATCTCTTTCCCCCAAGCTCCATTGTTGCTCCAAAGCTCATTTTCGCCCGATCTCACTCCCTACCCAATCAAACTTGTTGGTTTTCTAGGGATTGGTTGAGAAGGCCCAAATCTACACTTCCACCAAGAGAAATTTGATTCCCCCACTCATCCCTTGCGGATCTTGTTACTCTTGGGTGTTTGAGCACCCTAGACGGTTGAGGTCACCTCGGAGCCATATTTCATTGTGGCGAAGCTCTGTGGTTTCGTTGGGAGCCTCCAGTTCGGTTATGGAGAGAGCCCCAACCTTGTTTAAAGGTCCGGTCGCCGCCTCCAAGGGCACCAATAGTGGAATCACAGCATCTCGCATTTGCGTGAGGGCGTGAGGAGAATACGGTGGCCCTAGTGGCTTCTTGGGGAGCATTGTGCCTCCACACCGCTCCAACGGAGACGTACTTCCCCTCAAAAGGAAGGAACTTCTGTAACACATCCTCGTCTTCACCGGCTCCACTCTTGGTTAGCTCGTGCCTTTACTTGTGCAAGATTTTGTGTTGTATCCTTAGCTTGCTTGTGTACTTGTTGTTGTTGCATCATATAGGTTGCTCACCTCGTTGCATATCTAGACAACCTACTTTAATGCAAAGTTTAAATTGGTAAAGAAAAGCTAAAAAATGTAGTTGCCTATTCACCCCCCCTCTAGTCAACTATATTGATCCTTTCAATTGGTATCAGAGCCTCGTCTCTTTATTAAGGACTTTGCTGTTCAAAGAGTATGGTTGACACCGTAGACAGTGTGGAGGAGCACTCCGGTGTGAATCCGATCTCGTCTACGGCCGATGGGGGAACCGCGGTCTCTCGTGAGGAATTCAATGTGGCTTTGGACACACTGAAAACCTCCATGACGATCGAGGTTGAAAGCATGTTTAATAAATTCCTAGAAGGGCTTAAACTATCCACCGCACCGTTGAGAGTGGGTGATCCCACTAACAAGGTGATGGATGCTAACTCCGACAAGGGGGAAGCTACTAGTGATCAAGTTCCTTCTTCTAGTGGTAAAAATGGCACCAGCATCTTTGCTCATGTGGAACCTCCACTTGTTTATGGTGGACCGATTCCTTCCACTCATTTGAATCATGTCGGTCCTCCCCCCAAGATTGTGAAAAATGAGGACTTTGATTCTTGGGTCTATCGCTTTAAGCGTCATTTAAATCATGTGAATACTAATCTTTGGAGAATCATTGAAGAAGGTTTCTATCCGCATGACCGAAGCAACTTCACTCCTAGAGAAGCCGCGGATAATCAATTCAACGAGAATGCTCTCTTCATCATCCAAGATGTTATTCCACCCGAAGATCTTCCTCATCTTCGGCCCTTCGCCATGGCCAAAGATGCATGGCATCAAGTTGTTTCCCTCTACAAGGGAAGCGCAAGCATACAACGCTCCAACTATGAAGTGGTGCAAGATGAAGCTGATGAGTTTGCAATGAAAGAAGATGAAGAACCTCGTGAACTTTATCGGAGGGTAACCAAACTCGCGGTCTCACTCTAAGATCATGGGAGCAAGGACATGGATGACAATTGGATCAAGTGCAAATTCCTCAAGGCAATGATGCCTTACCACAAGGCCATGTCCTCCGTCATTCGTCAAAGGCCGGACTTCCACACCTTGTCCTCAAGTGAAGTGTTGGATGAGTTTGTTGCCATGAGCATCTTGGACAAGACCGCCGACAATGCGGTGCTACGTTCTCAAAGAGCAAAGAAGCCCAACCTTGCATTAAAGGCCAAGGTTACTGTGGAAGAATAGGACGAAGAAGAAGAAGAGGAGAGCAACCCCGAAGATACAAAGTATGCCTATCATGAACACATGGCTCTTGCTTCAAGGCAATTTTGGAGCAAGAAAAACTCAAGGCCCAACTTCAACAAGAACAACTCAAGTGGCACGAAGGGCAAGCAACGTGTGAGGACTTGCTATAATTGTGGCAATGTGAGCCATTTTGTTGCGGAGTGCCCGTATGAGAAGAGGGAAGACAATGGTGGCAAGCTCATCCAAAAGGACAAAGCCAAGTCTTTCCCAAACAAGAGCAACTTCACCAAGAAGACTCCTCCCAAGGCGTTGGTGGTACAAGAAGAGTACAATGAGGATGATGATGATGAGGAGGAGGATGGTGAGTTGGTTGCCATGGCCTCCGTTGCCATTGCGACAACTCCACGAGTGTCACTCTTCGACTCACCCAATGAGAGCATCACCGCCAAGTGCCTCATGGCTAAAGCCACCAACAAGGTAACCCCCAATGTCAAAACTACCATCATTAATAATCCTTCTTTGACAGATTGCATTGATGAACATGATGGATCTAATGTGGAGGAGAATGAGTTTGAGTCCTTTATGAGTAAACTCAAGGGTAAATCTAAGAAGCACTTCGTTGCTCTCTCAAAACAACTTGGTGAAGCCAATGACATGATTGAGCCTCACGAAGATACCATCTCTAAGATGGAGGGGCATAGTCGTGACTATGCCGATGAGATTTCGGATCTTTCCAATGCTCTTGAGAAAGAGTGTGGTCTTCGTTTGGCTCTTGAGGAGTCACACAACGATGATCACGCTAAGTTAAAGAAAGATCGTGATCATGCTATTGTTGTTTCTCATGTGCTAAACTCCGAGAAGGCCAAGCTTGGGGTTGATCATGCTATACTCAAAGAGGAGTTTGACCTACTTGAAAAGGCTCACAAGGTCTTGAAGGGTACTCATGCTAGCCTCAAAGAGTCTCATGATCAACTTCAAGTAAAGCTAACCAAGGAGAAAGCCACATTTCCTCATATGATGCTAATTGATAATGCAAATGCTACTAACCCATGTTGTGAGCATGTGCATCTTGTTGAGGAGAATGCTAAGTTGAAGGAGCGACTTGAGAAAGGCCTTGTTTCTTGCATACAAGGCGAGAAAAACCTCAATGATCTTTTGAGCAATCAAAAGGGAGTTGTGGCCAAGGAAGGGATTGGGTACGCACCCAAGTCCAAGAACAAGAAGAAGAATGACAAGGCCAAGCGACCTCCCCCTCTCAAGCAAACCTTTGTGAATGAGGGAGAGGGTGCTACTAAGGAGAAGAAGAAGAAGAACACCGTGAAGGGTGGTGATGCCAAGAAGGGCAACACTTCCCTTCCCAACCAAGCCGGCGACTTTAACCCTTCTTATGTGTTGTGTCGTGCTAGTGATGGACATGTTTATGCCAAATTTGTTGGCTCTCCTTATGAGTACATTGAATGGTCTATTTGGGTTCCTAAGACCCTTGTTACTAACATCAAAGGACCCATTACTGAATGGGTACCTAAAACCAAGCATTAATCTCTTGTAGGTGTTTGCTTCCGGTGGGGTATCGTGGTTGCTCGATAGTGGAGCCACTAATCATATGACCGGAAGCAAGGACTTGGTGGTGGATGTTCACAAGATTCCATCTATGCCCACCAATGTCGAGTGGGGTGATGCCTCGTCCTCCAAGGTATTGGGGCTTGGCAAGGTTGTCATTTCTCATGATCTCACGATCGAGAAGGTCATGCTTGTTGAGTCCCTTGCATACAATTTACTTTCCGTTCGTCAACTTGCACTCATGGGCTTTGCCACTTTCTTTGATGTTGATACCATGGCCCTCTTGTGGAGCAAGACTCTTAAAGTAGCCTTTGTTGGGCATGTCGAGAACGGTCTCTATGTGATTAACTTTTCGGAGCGACCCACTAAGACCGCAACATGCCTAATGGCTTAAGTTGACGTGGGATGGCTTTGGCATCGCCGTTTAGCCCATGTCAATATGATATCTTTGCAAAATCTTCTCAAGGGGGACCATGTCCGTGGACTAACAAATGTTAGTTTTGCTAAAGATCGTGCTTGCAGTGCTTGTATTGAAGGAAAGCTTCATGAAAAGGCTCACCCTCCCACGACTATCATCTACTCGAAGAGTCCTTTGGAGCTCCTTCACTTGGATCTCTTTGGTACTTCATCCTTTGATAGTATAGGGGGTAGAAAGTACTGCTTGGTGATTGTGGATGATTATTCAAGATACACTTGGGTGTACTTCTTTAAGAGGAAGAGCGAGACCCAACAAACCGTCATAGACTTTGCAGATGAAGCCCAACGACAACACAATGCAAAGATCTTGACAATAAGAAGCGACAATGGCACCGAGTTCTAGAACTACACCTTGGATGAGTTCCTTAGTGATGAGGGGATCAAGCATCAATATTCCGCACCATACACCCCTCAACAAAATGGCATAGCGGAGAGGAAGAACCAGACGTTGATGGATGCGGCAAGGACCATGATGGTGGAGTTCAAGTCTCCATACAACTTTTGGGATGAAGCCATCAACACCGCTTGTCATGCATCCAATCGGCTCTACCTCCGCACTTGAACAAGACTCCTTATGAGATACTCACCGGTAACAAGCGCAACCTCAAGTACTTCCGGGTGTTCGGGTGTAAGTGTTTCATTCTCAAGAAAGGTGTTCATTTTTCTAAATTTGAGGCTAGACCTTATGAGGGCATATTTGTTGGTTATGCTACCAACTCTCATGCTTACCGTGTCCTCAGTAAGTCCACGGGATTCATTGAGGAGACGTGTAACATGGAGTTTGATGAGAATAACGGCTCCCAAGTGGAGCAAAGTGACACTTGTGATGTAGTTGATGAAATTCCTCCCGGAGCCATAAGAAGAATGGGAGTTGGCTTTATCCTACCCATTGAAGAACCCCTTGTGGCCGAAGGAGAAGGACAATGCTCCACTCAAGTGGAGCCATCACCAACCCAAGGCCCACACGCTTTCGAAGAACAAAGTGAAGGCCCTCAACATCATGAACAAGACCAAGGGCAAGATCAATCTGAAGACGGTGTTGAATCACCAAGTGATGCCCAAGGTCAAGTTCTCTCCTCCGAGCAAGTTCAAGATCAAGATTAAGCTCAAGATCAAGAACAAGCTCAAGATGGCACCCAAGATGATCAAGTCACCGCTCCTCAGCTCACCCCTGAGGAGGGATTGGAGCGTCGTGCCGCCAAGGTCACTTCCAAGCTCACAACCAAGGGCCATCTCATGACGAATGTGCTTGGAAGCATCCTAAAGGGGGTAAGCACTCGTAGACAATTGGCAAGATATTGTGAACATCACGCATTTGTCTCTTGTGTTGAACCCCAAAAGGTCTATGAGGCGCTCGAAGATCCGGATTGGCTCAATGCCATGCATGAAGAACTCAACAACTTCGAGTACAATAAGGTGTGGAGGTTGGTGCCAAGGCCAACGGGGAACCACAATGTCATTGGAACAAAGTGGATATTCAAGAACAAGCAAGACGCTCATGGAATTATCATTCGCAACACGGCCCGATTGGTAGCACAAGGCCACTCCCAACTCGAGGGTATCGACTACGGTGAAACCTTTGCTCCCGTTGCTCGCCTTGAATCCATTCGCATGTTGATTACTTATGCTTCTCATCATAACTTTAAGTTGCAACAAATGGATGTGAAGTGTGCATTTCTTAATGGTCCCATTAATGAGTTGGTGTATGTCAAGCAACCCTCCGGGTTCGAGGATCCCTATTTTCCCGATCACGTGTACCAACTCGACAAGGCACTCTATGGCCTTAAGCAAGCCCCACATGCGTGGTATGACCACCTTACCGAGTTGTTGCAAGATCACGGTTTTGAAATTGGGAAAATCAACCCCACTCTTTTTACCAAGAAGGTCAAAGGGGAGTTGTTTGTGTGCCAACTATATGTTGATGATATTACCTTTGGTTCCCCTAACAAAGCTTTCAATGAGGAATTTGCCGCACTCATGACCTCCAAGTTTAAGATGTCCATGATGGGAGAATTGAAGTTCTTTCTCGGGTTTGAAGTCAAGCAATGGAGAGAAGGAACCTTCATCAACCAATCCAAATACACTCAAGACATGCTCAAGAGATTCAAGCTCAATGATGTCAAGCCGGCTTCCACTCCAATGCACGTCAAGTGCCAACCTGACTTAGATCCCAATGGTAAAGCGGTGGATCAAAAGGTATATCGCTCCACGATTGGCTCCTTGCTTTACCTTTGTGCATCTAGACCAGATATCATGTTGAGTGTGGGAATTTGTGCACGGTTTCAAGCCGCACCTAAGGAAAGCCACTTTGTGGCGGTCAAGCGAATCTTTCGATATTTGGCTCATACCGCAAACTTTGGCTAATGGTACCCAAGAGGAGCAAACTTCAAGCTTGTAGGTTATTAGGACTCCGATTGGGCAGGAGACAAAGTGGATAGGAAGTCCACTTCCGGAGGGTGCCAATTTCTTGGTTGCTCTTTGGTGAGTTGGTCTTCCAAGAAGCAAAGTTGTGTGTCTCTCTCGTCCACCGAGGCGGAGTACGTGGCCGACGGTAGTTGTTGTGCACAACTTCTTTGGATGAGGCAAACTTTAAAGGATTACGGTGTCATTTGTGACAAAGTGCCTCTTTGGTGTGACAATGAAAGTGCCATCAAGATTTCTCTCAACCCGGTTCAACACTTCAAGACGAAGCATATTGAGATCCGGTATCACTTCATCCGGGATCACATTAGGCGAGGGGAGATCGAGCTCAAACTATGTCAACACTCATGATAACCTTGCAGATATTTTCACGAAGACTTTGGATGAAGCAAGATTTCGCGAATTAAGGCATGAGCTAAATATCATCGATTCGAGCAATGTTGCTTGAACCCTTGCACACTCCACCATACTCGACTTGTTGTCTTGTTTAGGTGTAGGCATGGACATAGGGGGAGTGTTGTTCTCTCAATGAACTATCCCTCCCCCTATTATACATAAATTGACCTAGTCTTTCACATTAGCCATTCTTGATGGTACTTGTGCTTCGAAGACGAGTTTTGGTCATGAACCTAAGGTTAAAATCTTCGCGGCACCATACCTCTTGACTCAAACATAGGTGGCCTCGGCCACCGCCCTCTCTTGAAGAGGTGTGTGTTTCTTGTCCTCGTTCAAGTGTTCTCGTTGCTGAGTCTTGGTTCCCTCTTCTTGCCTTTTGTTTTTCCTTTCTTTTTGAGCTAGCCGGTTGGTGTCTAGTCTTTGAGTCTTGCTGGGCGGTTGTAACGCCCTCGATGCGGCTATATCTCCCACGTGTCGAAGCACGACTTAGAGGCATAACCGCATTGAAAGCAATGTCGCAAGTGAGGTAATCTTCACACAACCCATGTAATACATAAGGGAAAGAGATACATAATTGGCTTACAATCGCCACTTCACACAATTACAAGAATAAAGAATTACATCAATCAGATACAATCAAGGTCAGACTACGGAACCAAAATAAAATAAGACTACCCCAAATGCTACACAGATCCCCGATCGACCCCAACTGGGCTCCAGTACTGATCAACTAGAACGAAACAACACAAAGGACAAGATCTTCATCGAGCTCCTCCTTGAGCTTGGTTGCGTCACCTGCTCGGTAACATCGGCACCTACAAACTGGTTTTGGAAGTATCTGTGAGCCACGGGGACTCAGCAATCTCGCACCCTCACGATCAAGACTATTTAAGCTTATGGGGTAAGCTAAAAGGTATGAGGTGGAGCTGCAGCAAGCGACTAGCATATATGGTGGCTAACATACGCAAATGAGAGCGAGAAGAGAAGGCAAAGCACGGTCGAACAACTATGATTAAGAGGTGATCCTAGAACAACCTACGTCAAACATAACTCCAACACCGTGTTCACTTCCCGACTCCGCCGGAAAGAGACCATCACGGTTACACGCGCGGTTGATGTATTTTAATTAAGGTCAACTTCAGGTTTTCTACAACCAGACGTTAACAAATTCCCATCTGCCCATAACTGCGGGCACGGCTTTCGAAAGTTCAAATCCCTGCAGGGGTGTCCCAACTTAGCCCATCACAAGCTCTCATGGTCAACGAAGGATAAACCTTCTCCCGAGACATTCCGATCAGACTTGGTATCCCGGTTCTACAAGACACTTCGACAAGTTAAAACAAATCCAGCAACACCGCTCGAATGTGCCGACAAATCCCGATAGGAGCTGCACATATCTCGTTCTCAGGGCACACTTAGATGAGCGCTCCATACAACTAAAACCAAACCTCAAGTTTCCCCGAGGGGGCGCTGCACAGGACTCTAGTTTGGACCAACACTCAGAGGAGCACTGGCCCGGGGGGATTAAAATAATGATGACCCTTGAGTCTGCAGAACCCAAGGGAAAGAAAAAGCTAGGTGGCGAATGGTAAAACCAATGTTGGGCATTGCTGGAAGAGTTTTATTCAAGGTGAACTGTCAAGGGGTTCCCATTATAGCCCAACCGCGTAAGGAACGCAAAATCCGGGAACATAACACCGATATGACGGAAACTAGGGCGGCAAGAGTGGAACAAAACACCAGGCATAAGGCCGAGCCTTCCACCCTTTACCAAGTATATAGATGCATTAATTAAATAAGCGATATTGTGATATCCCAACAAGTAAACATGTTCCAACAAGGAACAACATCTCCATGTTCCAACAAGGAACAAACTTCAATCTTCACCTGCAACTAACAACGCTATAAGAGGGGCTGAGCAAAGCGGTAACATAGCCAAACAATGGCTTGCTAGGACAAGGTGGGTTAGAGGCTTGGTTCAACAATATGGGAGGCATGATAAGCAAGTGGTAGGTATCGTAGCATAGGTATAGCAAAAGAGCGAGCAACTAGCAAGCAAAGATAGAAGTGATTTCGAGGGTATGCCTGAAATCCCGCAAGGAAGAAGAACAAATCCATGAAGAAGACAAACGGACGTAGACGAACGGGTCCTCACAAACGCGACGTTATCAGAACCAACCCGAAGAAGCAAACACCAGAAAGAAGCACACAACATAGTAAACAAACCACACATGAACATGGTATGATATGCCGGATGCGGGATGCGATGCATATGCAAGATTTGAAAAGGAATGATTGAACCTGGCCTCAACTTGGAAATCCAAGAGTGCCACTGGAAAGGTGAGGTTATTTCGGTTGAAATTGATATAAAGATCACCGGAATCGGATGCACGGTTTGGAAATGGCAAGCAAAACAAATATGGCACCGGTCTGCGATAAACAGCAAGTAGCCACCTAAATGCATCAAGATAAATATGCTACAGCACTCAAACATGGCAACAAAATACATGGCAAGGATCCTCTCATAATTCTAGAGAAAAGATGAACACTGAGATACGGCCAATTCATCCATTAACAGGTTCAAACAAGCATGGCAAAAGTGCAATTGATAAACAGGTTTCAGACTTAGTGAAATTAACACAAGCCTGGAATTTCAGATCAGGTAGCACACTTTGAAGCATGAAAACTATATGCTACAGGAACTTAACATGGCAAAGCAAGGCATGGCATGAAGCTACTCAAAGCACTTAACAAAAGTCCCTTAGTGACCATGAGCCAAAAGAGATCAAAAAATACAATTGCAAGCATGTGAACATGGCAAAAACATAATCAGATCACAGACTTAGAGAAAAACTGGAGCATGCAAATCAGATATCAAGTAGGCATGTTTACGAGCTCGATGCACTTACTACAGAGCATGGCATGACAAACTAAGCATACACCCATCAAGAATACAGGTCATAGAAGCTAGACATGGAAAAAACAACATCATAGCATGCACGGATCAACAACAACATCCTCGGCAAAATCGCTAACAAGTAGACAATCTGCCAGGAATTACGAAATAGCAAAAGTAGAGCTCGATTGACTCAATGCTAGGTTGCTCCATAATTGCAGACAAAGACATGGTTGGATAGAGCACTATAAGATTAACAAAACATCCTTACTGATCATCGTCAAAAGAGGCACGGATCACTAGGAAACAACATGAACATATGGCATATTGATAAAAACAGATCAAGGACTTGATGAAATTTTAAGTCCCTGAAATCAGCATTAACGAATGCACTACTTTGCAAGCTTGTGCTAGTCACCACACATATCACAAAAATACATGGATAGCACCTCTGTAAAGATGGCAAAGCATAGAAGAAAACACATGTAGAGCTCAGGAGCATATCATGCACACATTAATCATAGCAAAAATGACAAATTGTTATTTGATGCAGCAGATCTGACAAATAACTCAAATAGCTCTCTTCCAACAGCATTTCGGGCATCAAGATGGGCTCAAATGAAAATTATGCAATGAGATGAAATGATGTACTCTCTGAGACGAACATTTTGATATGCTACATGCCCAAAACAGAGCTACAGATGCAAACATACGATGCGATGAAGATGGCATAAAAGTTAGGGTTTCGGGAGTAGAAAGTCAACCCGATCCAGATCCAGATCCGGATCTCGCCGTTACTGTAGCAGCGGGTGCTCGCCGGAGATGCTGCTCGCCGAGAAGGGGAAGTCACCGGAGTAGGGTGGAAGGGCCGGCCGGAGAAGGGGCTTGGTGCGGCGAGGAGATGCCCACCGGCGCCGGAGAAGATGGCGCTGGCCGCGGCCGGTGCGGTGAGCGTCGGCGGGGTCGACGGTCGCCGGTGCGGAGGCACAAGGCGAGGCCGCGCCGGCGCGGTGGCAGAGCCGGGGCGGCTCGGGCGGCGCTTGGAGATGGGCAGCGGGGCGGCGGAACCGGGCCTCGGGGGCCGGCGATGGGCTCCCCGGGCCGCGCGGTGGAGGAGGCGGCCGAGCCACTCGGACGGCGACACGTGGCGGCGGACGTCGCGGGCGGACACGTCCGTCGGCGGGGTTTTTGTCCGGCGCGCGAGGAGAGGGAGGGATCTAGGGTTTGCACCGCGAATTTCGGACGGGGGGTGTTTATATAGGTAGAGGGAGCTAGGAGAGTCCAAATGAGGTGCGGTTTTTGGCCACGCGATCGTGATCAAACGGCCGAGATGATGGAGGAGCTTTAGGTGGGTTTTGGGCCAAATTGGAAGGGTGTTGGGCTGCAACACACACGAGGCCTTTTCGGTCCCTCGGTTAACCATTGGAGTATCAAATGAAGTCCAAATGGTACGAAACTTGACAGGCGGTCTACCGGTAGTAAACCAAGGCCGCATGACAAGTCTCGGTCCAATCCGGAAATGTTTAACCCCCACACACAAAAAGAGGTAGAAAGGGACACCGGGTGACATAGGAGCGCCGGATTGCAAAACGGACAACGGGGAAAATGCTCGGATGCATGAGACAAACATGTATGCAAATGAAATGCACATGATGACATGATATGCAATGCATGACACGCAAGCAATGACAAGGCAACAACAACGAATAACTGGACGACACCTAGCACATCGGTCTCGGGGTGTTACAGCGGTACTACCGCTTATGTTGACAAGCGGTACTACCGCCCACCTGAGCGATACTACCATGAAGGGGAGGGACCAGGGGGTTATGTCGGGTAAGGGGGAGGTTTCGTCTCCCCCATACCCATTCGCACCGTCCCCTCGTTCCTCTTCGTCTCTCCAGCGTCGACTCGCCATTGGAGGGCTCCGGTGGGCTGCCGTCTCTGGGCCGTCCCTCTCCATTTCCTTTGGTGGAGTCAATCCCCACCCCGTCCTCTTGCCATGGATGCCGGTATTGCCCCCGTTCCTCCTCTCCGTTTGTCTAGATTTCAGATCTAGTATCTTAGGGGAAATAGTGGTTCCATCTCTCGATTTTTGGCTAAATCTAGGCTTGAGTAGGTTGGAGAAGGCGACTAGACTATTTGGATTGATAATTGGTAGGAGTATTTTTGAATTTGGCAGTCCGGTAGTGCCGGATTTGACCACGGCAATAGGGAACCGCCGTTTCCCCGTCTTGAGCGGTACTACCTCTAGGGCGGTACTGCTGCTTATGGATCGTGGTGCTACCGCTGTTTGCCCAATTCCATCCTGTTCCTGCCATTTTTTGATCTTTTTGCTGTGTTTTTTGGCTTATGCTCGTTCTTTCTGGTTGTTCCATGTGTCTGTGTGTTTGGTTCAAGGTGATTGTCCTTCTGAGCAGCATGAACGCCGTGTCAACCCCGGGCGTGCAACTTCCAAGCGCTACCGCACCCCTGAGACAACGGCAGCCTCATCAAGTGTTCCGCCTCCTCCCCAAATGAAGAAGATGAGTGCGTCCAAGCCCAAGCCTAGGACCAAGTCTATGATAGAGTTGTCCGCCAAGGAATTCTGGGAGAAGCGTCGGCGCAACCCCTATGAGGTCGCTCAAGAACCCGCCTTGGTCAACCGCCCATTCTGGAACTGTTTTCAGTATGCCATCTACTTTGATGTGATCAAAGCCAAGAAGAATCTTTTTGTTGATGTTCGTTCCATCGACGTTGCCTTTATGGAGAAGGATCCTGACTACTTTGGGGAGGCTCTTCAGATGTGCTCTTAGTAGAACATCCTCAGGATCATGCAATTCAACAAGGACTTTGATGCAGATTTGGTGGCTCAGTTTTATGCCACCGTCCATCTTGGCACGAATGAGGACAGGACTCTGACTTGGATGACAAATGGCAGGATGCTCTCTGTCAAGTGGAAGGCCTTCATGGAGCTTCTTGAAGTTGAGGATCAAGGTCTTGAGAACCCAGTTAGCTTTTGCCCTCACTGCAATGCAACTTCCACTCACAAGCAATCTCTCTGAACATACTGTACCTTGAAGATTCACACAGTGACTCAGAAGGAGACCTATGAGCTGCCAGCATTTCTTGATATTCTCCATCGCATCTTCAGGGAGACTCTCTTCCCTCGCATTGGCAACTTGGATATGGTACACTCTTTCCTTGTGGACATGCTTCTTTTATGTCAACATGAGAAGGAGGAAAACACTGGAGACTCTTTGGATATCTCTCATGTCATGTGGTCTGAGTTGGTTTCCGCCATCTCTGAGCGAAAGTGCCCTATCTATGGACCATTTATCATGTTGCTCATTGAGAAGTCCTGGGAGCGTGTTTATCCTAAGGTGTTGTTGGAGACTGGGGATCTAGTTTCTCATGAGATCAAGCGTCTGAGGAAGAAGGAGAACTGGGGCACCGCAGCTCTGAGTTCTGGCGTTCCGCCTAGAGCTGCTGACATGGAGACCGAGCTGATGATGACGATGACTATGAGGCATCTGGAGTCGAGCCCTCTTGGGCAAAGAAGCTCAAGCGCAAGATGAAGAAACTCTTCTGCATGGAGTCTCATGGTCAGTACATGACTCATGTGGCTGAGAAGCAGGCCAGGGGTTGTCACAAGGAGCTCATGCGTCAGTTGGGTGCGGCCGTTGCTAGCGGATCTGAGGGCAAGATCACTAATGAGGAGGAGTGGATTCAGCAGCACTGTCCGTGGACCGATTCAGACACCAAGCAGTTTCCGACTGAGGATGGCAGTGCAAACGATCCCGCCAAGATGTGATGATAGAGCCCCTCAGTTTGCTTTCACCTGGAGCCTTATCAGCGCTCTTTGCCTTTTTGGTGTCTCGATACCAAAGGGGGAGAGAGTTTAGGGATTTGTCGGTGTCAAGTTGCGAGCGTGTGTTTGTGTGGCGTGTTTGCCTTGCCTGTCTTTCTCGCAAACTCTTTTCTCGTGTTAAACCTTGCTTGCTTTGGTTTGGTTTGTGCTCATGAGACTTATCTATTATATGGTGTAAGACATATGCACTCTATCGCATCTTATTGAGCTTATGTTATCTTGTGTTATTTATGTTATGCTCATATTTACTATCTTGCTTAGTGTTAGCCCTATTGTTGCAAGATATGCATTGTCTATAAAATATAGGGGGAATGTTGATCCTAGTATGTGCGCCGTGCAGTCCAAAGCACTTATCTAGATAGCACACATCTAGGGGGAGCCCGTCTATATTTTAGAGATGTGGGGTCTACTTATCTCCTATATCTTCCCCTTTGTGCAAATCCCATATTGTCATCAATCCAGCAAAAAGGGGGAGATTGTAAGGGCATATTTATCCCTAAGGTGTTTTGGTGATTGATGACAATGCTTTCGTGGACTAATCGTGTGCCTTGAGTATTTCAGACGTTTCATCACTAGGCACAAGACGGTTTTGTCCCCCTCGAGGACTACCGAAGATGGTGTTTGTCTATGTTTCTTTTCGGTGGTTTTGAGTCGTAGGGAAGTCATACTATTAAGAGGGCGTCCGCATTGGTTAGGCTAGGGTGGAATCAACACGTACACATCCCTTTTGCACCCTCTGAGCTTTTCCATTTTGTTGAAGGCTCCCTTGCCGCCTTCTCCCTGAGGTCTGGTCCCAGCGGTAGTACCGCGAACCGCAGCGGTAGTACCGCTCGAGAGCTACAAGCGGCAGTACCGCTCCTCAGCGGTAGTACCGCTTGGAGCTCTCAGCTGTAGTACCGCTACGGCTCCGTGCTCCTACCGCCTTGACTCGACGGTTCTCCTTTCGTGTCGGGTTTTGTAGCACTAGCTGCGGCAGTAGGGCGGTAGTACTGCTCTTAGGCGGTAGTACAGTTCTTACCACCGTGGTAGTACCGCCCTGGGTCCAGGTCCTCGCTCCCGTCTTACTGCGCGGCAGTACCGCAAGGTGGAACGGTAGTACCACTGGCCACAGCAGTAGTACCGCCCACCCCTGCGGTAGTACTGCCCTGTGCGGGGCTGAGCGAGGGTAACAGTTGGTTTGTCTTCCCCCCTTATAAAAGGAGGTCTTCTTCTCCAAGTTGACCTATCTCTTTCCCCCAAGCTCCATTGTTGCTCCAAAGCTCATTTTCGCCCGATCTCACTCCCTACCCAATCAAACTTGTTGATTTTCTAGGGATTGGTTGAGAAGGCCCAAATCTACACTTCCACCAAGAGAAATTTGATTCCCCCGACTCATCCCTTGCGGATCTTGTTACTCTTGGGTGTTTGAGCACCCTAGATGGTTGAGGTAACCTCGGAGCCATATTCCATTGTGGTGAAGCTCCGTGGTTTCGTTGGGAGCCTCCAATTCGGTTATGGAGAGAGCCCCAACCTTGTTTGTAAAGGTTCGGTCGCTGCCTCCAAGGGCACCAATAGTGGAATCACGGCATCTCTCATTGTGTGAGGGCGTGAGGAGAATACGGTGGCCCTAGTGGCTTCTTGGGGAGCATTGTGCCTCCACACCACTCCAACGGGGACGTACTTCCCCTCAAAAGGAAGGAACTTCGGTAACACATCCTCGTCTTCACCGGCTCCACTCTTAGTTATCTCATGCCTTTACTTGTGCAAGATTTTGTGTTGTATCCTTAGCTTGCTTGTGTACTTATTGTTGTTGCATCATATAGGTTGCTCACCTCGTTGCATATCTAGACAACCTACTTTGATGCAAAGTTTAAATTGGTAAAGAAAGGCTAAAAATTGATAGTTGCCTATTCACCCCCCCTCTAGTCAACTATATCGATCCTTTCAAAGCATACTAACCAAGCAATTATGTCTTCTCAAAATAACATAGCCAAAAAAGCTCATCCCTTAAAAATCATATAGTTTGGGCATGCTTCATCTCCGTCACACAAAATGCTCCCATCATGTACAACCCCAATGACAAGCCAAGAAATTATTTCATACTTAGCCTTTTCAAACATTTTCAACTTTTACGCAATATAAGAGCGCGAGCCATGGACATAGCACTATGGGTGTTATAGAATGGTGGTTGTGGAGAAGACAAAAGGGAGGAAGATAGTCTGACATCAATTAGGTGTATCAATGGGCTATGGAGATTCCCATCAATAGATATCAATGTGAGTGAGTAGGGATTGCCATGCAACGGATGCACTAGGGCTATAAGTGTATGAAAGCTCAACAAAAGTAACTAAGTGGGTATGGATCCAACTTGCTTGCTCACGAAGACCTAGGGAAATTTGAGGAAGCCCATCATTGGAATATACAAGACAAGTTCTATAATGTAAAATACCCACTAGTATATGAAAGCGAAAACGTAAGAGACTCTCTATCATGAAGATCATGGTGCTACTTTGAAGCACAAGCGTGGAAAAGGATAGTAACATTGCCCCTTCTCTATTTTTCTCTCATTTATATTTTTTTTGTTTGGGCCTTCTCTTCTTTTTTTATGGCCTCATTTTTTTCGTCCGGAGTCTCATCCCGACTTGTGGGGGAATCATAGTCTCCATCATCCTTTCCTCACATGGGACAATGCTCTAATAATGAAGATCATCACACTTTTATTTACTTACAACTCAAAAATTACAACTCGATACTTAGAACAAAATATGACTCTATGTGAATGCCTCCGGCGGTGTACCGGGATGTGCAATGAATCAAGAGTGACATGTATAAAAAATTATGAATGGTGTCCATGCCACAAATATGATGTCAACTACATGATCATGCAAGGCAATATGACTATAATGAAGCATGTCATAGTAAACGGAACGGTGGAAAGTTGCATGGCAATATATCTCGGAATGGCTATGGAAATGACATAATAGGTAGGTGTGGTGGCTGTTTTGAGGAAGGTAAATGATGGGTTTATGGTACCAGCGAAAGTTGCGCGGCACAAGAGAGGCTAGCAATGGTGGAAGGGTGAGAGTGCGTATAATCCATGGACTCAACATTAGTCATAAAGAACTCACATACTTAATGCAAAAATCTACAAGTCATCAAAACCAAGCACTACGCACATGATCCTAGAGGGATAGATTGGTAGGAAAAGACCATCGCTCATCCCCGACCGCCACTCATAAGGAAGGCACTCAAAGAACATCTCATGCTTCAAATTTGTCACACAACGGTTACCATACGTGCATGCTATGGGACTTGCCAACCTTAACACAAGTATTTCTCAATTTCACAATTAATCAACTAGCACAACTCTAATATTACCATCTTTATATCTCAAAACAATTATCAAGTATTAAACTATTCAATGCACTCTATATGAAAGTTTTTATTATACCCATCTTGGTTGCCCATCATATTAGGACTAATTTTATAGCCAAAGCAAATTACCATGCTGTTCTAAAAGACTCTCAAAATAATATAAGTTAAGCATTAGAGATCAATAATTTCTATAAAATAAAACCACCACCGTGCTCTAAAAAGATATAAGTGAAGCACTAGAGCAAAATTATCTAGCTCAAAAGATATAAGTGAACCACATAGAGTATTCTAATAAATTCTGATTCATGTGTGTCTCTCTCAAAAGGTGTGTACAGCAAGGATGATTTTGGTAAACTAAAAAGCATAGACTCAATTCATACAGGACGCTCCAAGCAAAACACATATCATGTGGTGAATAAAAATATAGCCTCAAGTAAAGTTACCGATAGACAAAGACGAAAGAGGGGATGCCTTCCGGGGCATCCCCAAGCTTAGGCTTTTGGTTGTCCTTGAATTTTACCTTGGGGTGCCTTGGGAATCCCCAAGCTTAGGCTCTTGCCACTCCTTGTTCCAAAATCCATCAAATCTTTACCCAAAAACTTGAAAACTTCACAACACAAAACACAACAGAAAATCTCATGAGCTCCGTTAGTATAAGAAAACAAACCACCACTTTAATGTACTATAATTAACTCATTATTTATTTATATTGGTGTTAAACCTACTGTATTCCAACTTCTCTATGGTTCATACCCCCCGATACTATCCATAGTATCATCAAAATAAGCAAACAACACATGAAAAACAGAATCTGCCAAAACAGAACAGTCTGTAGCAATCCGGAGGTTCCGAATACTTCTGTAATTCAAAAAATTCTGAAATATTAGGACGACCAGGAAAATTTGTATATTGATCTAGTGCAGTTGGAGTTGGTATTTTATCGCTCTCTAGTAAGAAATAAAAAATTATTCTTGTGAGCGCATACTTTCTGTTTTTATCAGCAAGATCAAACAACAATCACCCAAGAAGATCTTAAAGGCTTTACTTGGCATCAACACTAATTAAAACATAAAAACAATCATAACAGAGGCTATATAAATTATTTATTACTAAACAGGAACAAAAAAGTAAAGAACAAATATAAAATTGGATTGCCTCCCAACAAGCGCTATCGTTTAACGTCCCTAACTAGGCATAAAAGCAAGAATAGATATAAGTATTGCCCTCTTTGGTATTTATATTTTTAATGGAGTTATGCTCGGATACGGGAGGTTCCTTACATTTCCCTTCATGCTCGGAGATTTTTAGATCTAGAGCATCCAACCGCTTATTGCAAAGAGTGATCAACGCATTCATACGGTGAAGGTTCCCACCAACATTTTTAAGAGGCTCAATAGATTTTTGCAATTCGCACAATTTCTCTAAAATTTGGGTTCCTTCTTGAGTAAGGTGTAGTTCCTTTTGTGGGGGAATTACTCCTACTATTCCCTCTAAAATTTCATAAGCAATATTGGGATCAATTTCAATAAAATTCTCTTTAGCGGCAAAATCCAAGAGTTGTCTATGGGATATGGTTAGCCCAACATAAAAATTATGAAGTAAAATCTTGAAATCTCCCACCTATAGTGCAACTATGATAGGATTCTATGATCCTATACCAAGCATCTTTTAAGTTTTCTCCTTGTCTTTGTTTGAGTGAAGAACTTCAAAATCGGGAGACGAAGGAAGGGAGAAAGGGCTAGCCATGACAGCGAAACAAACGATCTAACACACGGACACACAAGAGGCAAGTGAAAAGAGGCGAATGGAAAAAGGGTGAATAAAACAGCAAAGGTGAAGTGGGGGAGAGGAAAACGAGAGGCAAATGGCAAATAATGTAATGCAAGGGAGAAGAGTTTATGATGGGTACTTGGTATGTCTTGACTTGAGCGTAGATCTCCCCGGCAATGGTGCCAGAAATCCTTCTTGCTACCTCTTGACCATGCGTTGGTTTTCCCTTGAAGAGGAAAGGGTGATGCAGCAAAGTAGCGTAAGTATTTCCCTCAATTTTTGAGAACCAAGGTATCAATCCAGTAGGAGATAACACACAAGTCACCTAGTACCTGCACAAACAATCAAGAACCTCGCAACCAACGCCATAAAGGGGTTTTCAATCCCTTCACGGTCACTTGCGAAAGTGAGATCTGATAAAGATAGTAAGGTAAATATTTTTGGTATTTTTGTTGTATAGATTTCAAAATAGTAAACGAGATGTGATGTAAATAAAAGAGATGCAATATAATAAGAAAGAGACCCGGGGACCATAGGTTTCACTAGTGGCTTCTCTCATGATAGCAAGTATTACGGTGGGTGAACAAATTACTGCCAAGCAATTGATAGAAGAGCGCATAGTTATGAGAATATCTAGGCAATGATTATGAAATATAGGCATCACGTCCGTGTTAAGTAGACCGAAACGATTCTGCATCTACTACTATTAATCCACACATCGATCGCAATCATGCATGCATCTAGAGTATTAAGTTCATAAGAACAGAGTAATGCTTTAGGCAAGATGACATGATGTAGAGGGATAAACACAAGCAATATGATATAAACCCCATCTTTTTATCCTCGATGGCCACAATACAATACGTGCCTTGCTGCCCCTACTGTCACTGGGAAAGGACATCACAAGATTGAACCCAAAGCTAAGCACTTCTCCCATTGCAAGAAAGACCAATCTAGTAGGCCAAACTAAACCGATAATTCGAAGAGACTTGCAAAGATATCAAATCATGCATATAAGAATTTAGAGAAGAACCAAATATTCTTCATAGATAAACTTGATCATAAATCCACAATTCACCGGATCTTGGCAAACACACCACAAAAAGTATTACATCGAATACATCTCCAAGAACATCGAGGAGAACTTTGTATTGAGAACCAAAGAGAAAGAAGAAGCCATCTAGAAAATAACTATGGACCCGAAGGTCGATGGTAAACTACTCACACATCATCGGAGAGGCTATGGTGTTGATGTAGAATCCCTCCATGATCGAATCCACCTCCGGTAGATCGCCGGAAAAGGCCCCAGATGGGATCTCATGGGTACAAGAGGTTGTGGCGGTGGAAAAGCTGTTTAGTGGCCGCTCCTGATGTTTTTAGGGTATAAGAGTATATATAGGCGAAAGAAGTACGTCGGTGGAGCTCCGTGGGGCCCTCGAGGGTGGGGGCACTCCTACCCCCCTTGGGCACGCCCTCCTGCCTCGTGGAAGCTTCGCGGAGTTCCAAACTTCAACTCCAAGTCTCCTGGTTTGTGTTTGTTCCAAGAAAGATCCTCGTGAAGGTTTCGTTCCATTTGGATTCCGTTTGATATTCCTTTTTTGCAAACACTAAAATAGGCAAAATAAAAACAAAAACTAGCACTAGGCCTCCGGTTAATAGGTTAGTCCCAAAAATAATATAAACGTGCATATTAAAGCCCATTAAACATCCAAAACAGATAATATAATAGCATGGAACAATCAAAAATTATAGATACGTTGGAGACGTATCAGGGTGGAGGGTGCGCCCTACCCCTCGGGCGCACCCTCTGACCCTGTGGGCCCCTCGTGGAATCCTCTGACTTGTTCTCGATGCCAACACCTCTTATATATCCCCAAACCTCTAGAACAAAACCTACATCGGGAGTTCCGTCGCTGCAAGCCTCTGTAGCCACCAAAAACCAATCTGGACCCTATTCTGGCTCCGTGCAGGAGGGGGGAATCATCACCGGTGGACATCTTCATCATCCCAACGGTCTCCATGATGAGGAGGGAGTAGTTCACCCTCGGGGCTGAGGGTATGTACCAGTAGCTATGTGTTTGATCTCTCTCTCTCTCTCTCTCTCGTGTTCTTGATATGGCACGATCTTGATGTACCGTGAGCTTTGCTATTATAGTTCGATCTTATGATGTTTCTCCCCCTCTACCTTCTTGTAATAGATTGAGTTTTCCCTTTGAAGTTATCTTATCGGATTGAGTCTTTAAGGATTTGAGAACACTTGATGTATGTCTTGCATGTGCTTATCTATGGTGACAATGGGATATTCACGTGGTCCACTTGATGTATGGTTTGGTGATCAACTTGCGGGTTATGTGACCTTGTGAGCTTATGCATAGGGGTTGGCACACGTTTTCGTCTTGAATCTCCGGTAGAAACTTTGGGGAACTCTTTGAAGTTCTTTGTGTTGGTTTGAATAGATGAATCTGAGATTGTGTGATGCATATCGTATAATCAAACCTGCGGATACTTGTGGTGACATTGGAGTATCTAGGTGACATTAGGGTTTTGGTTGATGTGTGTATTAAGGTGTTATTTTAGTATGAACTCTAGGGCTGTTTGTGACACTTATAGGAATAGCCCAATAGATTGATCAGCAAGAATAACTTTGAGGTGGTTTCGTACCCTACAATAATCTCTTCGTTTGTTCTCCGCTACTACTGAATTTGGAGTGACTCTTTGTTGCATGTTGAGGGATTGTTATATGATCCAATTATGTTATCATTGTTGAGAGAACTTGTACTAGTGAAAGTATGAACCCTAGGCCTTGTTTCCAAGCATTGCAATACCGTTTTCGCTCACTTTTACTATTAGTTACCTTGTAGTTTTTATATTTTCAGATTACAAAAACCTTTATCTACCATCCATATTGCACTTGTATCACCATCTCTTCGCCAAACTAATGCACCTATACAATTTACCATTGTATTGGGTCTGTTGGGGACACAAGAGACTCTGTTATTTGGTTGTAGGGTTGTTTGAGAGAGACCATCTTCATCCTACGCCTCCCACAGATTGCTAAACCTTAGGGCATCCACTTGAGGGAAACTTGCTACTATCCTACAAAACGTTGCGGTTGGAGGCCCAACACGAGTCTACAAGAAGAAGGTTGCGTAGTAGACATCAGTCACCTTCCTAGTAGTTTCCCCGCAACCTGGTCCCCGCGACCGCGACTCACACGGCGAGGGCCACTGCAACCTTGTACAGAGCCATGTGCTTGGGCGTACAGAGGGAGCGGGTAGCCAGGTGGCGTCCACTCGTACCAAGGCCGCGTCACCTCTTGCCTCGCCCTAGCGTCGTGATGGTGTCGGGACCTCTTCTTCGGCGGAAGTAGCTCTGGCTCCTCAAGGGGGGTCTTTCCCCTCTTCGCTGCGGAAAACCTCCTAACCGGCGCCATGGATGTTTCGACACGATAGCAAGATGAAAGGACCAAGAGGAGGAAGGAGGAGCGAGTAGTGAGAATGCAGAGATGAGCAGAGGGAGGCCAATTGTCGGTCACCAAGATCGTGCATAATGATGATTTTCCTTTGCATGCAGCAGCGTCTCATCAAGTCGGACGGTTGCCGAGGCAGCATGGGGAAGCGGAGGCGCCCACGTCCCATCAATCACCACGCGTCAATCAAGGTCGTAGGCAGTTGGGGCATGTGGCACTCCACACTTGCCCTTTGGCTTCGCCTCGAAGCCAAGTTCGAGCACGCCTTGGGCCCGGGGGCTACTGTCGGCGTTCTGGGACTGGGGGTGCCCGGACTTGCCTGTCTGCGGCCCACGAGCATGGCTCTCTCAACGGCCCGGTATGGCCCAGCTTCAGCGGCAGCGACTCAAGACCCTCGTGAGGGGCCAAGCCTTGTGAGGTGGATGACACCAAGACCTCCCTGGGGGCAGCCTCACTATGCTGACTCCCGAGGAGCGGAGATATTTATGCAAGGGCCACCTCGCGAGGTTCGCCTGACGTGAGCCATGACGACCAAGGCCAGATGGGCGCCAGCGGGCGTAGTGTACCAGTTTCCTCTTTGGTGCTAAGGAGGCAAGCGCGGGCGTGGGGTCCCGAGGCATCAGGAAAATGTTTTCATATCGGTGCAACAAGACCAAGACCAGCAGGATGGCAGGACGGAGGTCATCGCGGAGCCCACAACAGCGTCACCACCAGAGCCTTTGGCAGGCGAAGACTACTTTTGTCAGGACAGCTTGTATTAGTAGTCCCCCTTCAAACTTGGCCGTTGTGGGATCCCTTCCCACCTAAATATCTGGGAAGAGGACCAAGGCCACTATAAATAGGACCTAGCCACCACCGTAGAAAGGGATGGATCATTCAGATCACCCTCACCCACCAGCTCATCGAGCTCAAGAACACCTCACCTCCTGAGGTGTTCATCCTCAACCCCTCGAGGAAATCCACCCACAAGCTGGAGTAGGGTATTACACCGCAAGGTGGCCCGAACTAGTATAAACCCCCGTGTCTCTTGTTCTTTGGGTTCGTCGAGCTAGGCTGTGGGATCGTTGAGCAAGCGAGTTGGGGAGAGAGTGTTCTTCGTGCGCACCCCAGAGTTTGAACCTCTCAAGGGTTTGTCAGAACCCGTAATCCGACATTTGGCGCGCTAGGTAGGGGTGCGCTAAAACCTCTCTTCCGCCGATCGACGTACCACTGCTCCACCACTTCCATGGCTGACACTCGTCGAGCCCGTGCTGAGCGCCGAGCCACCCTCAACGCTCGCGTCGCTCAGACGGTGCCCGTCGACGGGCCTCCTCGTCGCTCTTCATCACCCGTTGCCAACGCCGCCACCGGCCCGGCGGGGAATGAGCAGCAGGCCTCGTTGTTGCACCCCTCTATGCGGTGGGACGGACGCACCGCCACCTCGTCGCCGACTCCAACCGGCTCGTTGTCCCACCTTTGTTGCGGACGCGCAGGCTGCGCTGCTCATGGCGCACGAGCTCTTGCGTTACTGCCCCGTCGACGACCTCTACGAAGACTGGCTGGACCGCATCGCCGAGCTTGCCAGCGCCGCAGGGGGCTCTCCTGCATCGTCCCTTTTGCTGCCTCCCCCGCCTCCTGCAGCGGGCGACGTAGCCCATGGAGCACCTCCGCCACCTCCACATCAAGATGTCGCCCTTGCACCAAGATGCGCGGCCCCATGGCGCGACCCACCATGCAGGGCGCCCGCACGCGAAGAAGGAAGCTTCCAGGAAATCACGCGGCCGCAAGAAGGTGCTCCTGCACTCCCAGCACTGATACATCCATTTTGCATCATGCTTTTATATCGATATTTATTGCATTATCGGCTGTTATTTCACATTATGTCACAATACTTATGGCTATTCTCTCTTATTTTACAAGGTTTACATAAGGAGGGAGAATGCCAGCAGCTGGAATTCTGGGCTGGAAAAGGAGCAAATATTAGAGACATATTCTGCACAACTCCAAAAGTCTTGAAACTCCACGAAATACCTTATAATAAATAATGAAAAATCCTCGCCAAACATGAAGACCAGGGGGCCCACACCCTGTCCACAAGAGTGGGGGCGCCCCCCTAGGACGCACCCCCTACCTCGTGGGCCCCCTGGTGGCTCTCCGATGACCATCTTCTGCTATATGAAGTCTTTCGTCGAGAAAGAAACAAGAAGCAACCTTTCGGGACGAAACTCCGCCGCCACGAGGCGGAACCTTGGCGGAACCATTCTAGGGCTCCGGCAGAGCTATTCTGTCGGGGACACTTCCCTCCGAGAGGGGGAAATCATCGCCACCGTCATCACCAATGCTCCTCTCATCGGGAGAGGGCAATCTCCATCAACATCTTCACCAGCACCATCTCCTCTCAAAACCCTAGTTCATCTCTTGTATCCAATTCTTGTCTCCAAGTCTGGGATTGGTACCTGTGGGTTGCTAGTAGTGTTAATTACTCCTTGTACTTGATGCTAGTTGGTTTATTTGGTGGAAGATCATATGTTCATATCCTTTATGCATATTATTACCCCTCTGATTATGAACATGAATATGCTTTGTGAGTAGTTATGTTTGTTCCTGAGGACAAGGGAGAAGTCTTGCTATTAGTAGTCATGTGAATTTGGTATTCGTTCGATATTTTGATGAGATGTATATTGTCTAGCCTCTAGTGGTGTTATGTGAATGTCGACTACATAACACTTCACCATTATTTGGGCCTAGAGGAAGGCATTGGTAAGTAATAAGTAGATGATGGGTTGCTAGAGTGACAGAAGCTTAAACCCTAGTTTATGCGTTGCTTCGTAAGGGGCTGATTTGGATCCATATGTTTCATGCTATGGTTAGGTTTACCTTAAGGCTTTTGTTGTAGTTGCAGATGCTTGCAATAGAGGTTAATCATAAGTGGGATGCTTGTTCAATTAAGAACAACACCCAAGCACCGGTCCACCCACATGTCAAATTATCAAAGTACCAAACGCGAATCATATGAACATGATGAAAACTAGCTTGACGATATTCCCATGTGTCCTCGGGAGCGCTTTTTCTTATATAAGAGTTTGTCCAGGCTTGTCCTTTGCTACAAAAAGGATTGGGCCACCTTGCTGCACTTTATTTACTTTTGTTACTTGTTGCTCGTTACAAATTATCTTATCACAAAACTATCTGTTACCACTTATTTCAGTACTTGCAGAGAATACCTTGCTGAAAACCGCTTATCATTTCCTTCTGCTCCTCGTTGGGTTCGACACTCTTACTTATCGAAAGGACTTCGATAGATCCCCTATACTTGTGGGTCATCAAGACTATTTTCTGGCGCCGTTGCCGGGGAGTGAAGCGCCTTTGGTAGGTGGAATTTGGTAAGGAAAAATTTATATAGTGTGCTGAAATTTACTGTCACTTGTTACTATGGAAAGTAATCCTCTGAGGGGCTTGTTCGAGGTATCTTCACCCCGACCAGTAGAGCAAAGAGTTGCTCCTCAACCTACTGAACCTATTGAAAATGAAATTCCTTAGGAGTATCCTTCGGGTATGATAGAAAAACTGCTAGCTAATCCTTTTACAGGAGATGGAACAAAGCATCCTCATGAACACCTAATATATGTGGATGAAGTTTGTGCATTATTTAAGCTTGCAGGTATACCCGATGATGTTGCTAAGAAGAAGGCCTTCCCTTTATCTTTGAAGGGATACGCATTGATATGGTATAGGCTATGTGATGATACGATATCATGGAACTATAGAAGATTGAAATTTGAATTTCATCAAAAGTATTACCCTATGCATCTTGTTCATCGTGATCGCAATTATATATATAATTTTTGGCCTCGCGAAGGAGAAAGCATCGCTCAAGCTTTCCTGATGACCCACTACCTATTGATGATAGCTTTCCTGATGAACAATTAAATGTCATAAGTACTTCTCGTAGTACTCCTTGGTATGCTGATTATGCTAATTACATAGTTGCTAAATTTATACCACCTAGCTTCACATACCAACAAAAGAAATGGTTCTTCTATGATTTGAGACATTACTTTTGGGATGACCCACATCTTTATAAAGAAGGAGTAGATGGTGTTATTAGACGTTGTGTACCTGAGCATGAACAGGAACATATCCTACGCAAGTTCCACTCCGAAACTTATGGAGGACACCACGCGGGAGATAGAACTGCACATAAGGTATTGCAATCCGGTTTTATTGGCCTTCTCTCTTCATGGATGCCCGTAAGTTTGTCTTATCTTGTGATGAATGTCAAAGAATTGGTAATATTAGTAGACATCAAGAAATGCCTATGAATTATTCACTTGTTATTGAACCGTTTGATGTTTGGGGCTTTGATTATATGGGACCTTTTCCTGCCTCTAATGGATATACATATATTTTAGTTGTTGTTGATTACGTTACTAAGTTGGTAGAAGCTATTCCAAGTAGTAGCGCTGATCATAACACTTCTATTAAAATGCTTAAAGAAGTTATTTTTCTGAGGTTTGGAGTCCCTAGATATTTAATGACTGATGGTGGTTCATATTTTATTCATGGTGCTTTCCGTGAAATGCTTGCTAAATATGACGTCAATCATAGAATTGCATCTCCGTATCACCCACAGTCTAGTGGTCAAGTAGAATTGAGTAATAGAGAACTCAAATTAATTTTGCAAAAGACTGTCAATAGGTCTAGAAAGAATTGGTCCAAGAAACTTGATGATGCATTATGGGCCTATAGAACTGCATATAAAAATCCTATGGGTATGTCTCCGTATAAAATGGTACATGGAAAAGCATGTCACTTACCTCTCGAACTAGAACATAACGCATATTGGGCTATTAAAGAGCTCAACTATGATTTCAAAATTGCCAGTGAAAAGAGGTTATTTGATATTAGCTCACTTGATGAATGGAGAACCCAAGCTTATGAAAATGCCAAGTTGTTTAAAGAAAAGGTTAAAAGATGGCATGACAAAAGGATACAAAAGCGTGAGTTTAATGTAGGTTATTATGTATTGCTATACAACTCTTGTTTAAGATATTTTGCAAGAAAACTTCTCTCTAAATGGGAAGGCCCCTATGTTATCGAGGAGGTCTATCATTTCGGTGCCATAAAAATCAACAACTTCAAAGGCACAAATCTGAAGGTGGTAAATGGTCAGAGAATTAAACATTATACCTCAGGTAATCCCATAAATATTGAGACCAATATTATTGAAACCGTAACCCCGGAGGAATACATAAGGGACACTTTCCAGAACGTTTCAGACTCCGAAAAGGAATAGGTATGTGGTATAGTAAGTAAACCGACTCTAGAACAATTTTTAAGGCAATATTTCTCCGTTTTGGAATATTTAGAAAAATAGAAAATTAAGTAGCAGTCCGGGAAGGACACGGGGGCCCCACGAGGGTGGAGGGCGCGCCCTACCCCCTGGGTGCGCCCCCTACCTCGTGAGCACCTCGTGTGCCTTCCGGACTCTGTTTTCGTGCACGATACGTATTTTGGTCGGTAAAAATTCACTATATATTCTCCCGAAGGTTTTGACTCCCGTATCACGCAAATATTCTCTGTTCTTGTTTCGAGTTGTTTTTCTGATAGATCTAGATTATCATGACGTCCCCAAGTGCTTCCAAGGACAAGTTCTTCGAGAAGGCCATCAACCCTTACCTCGCGGAGGTGCTGCAACACCCTCAAACCATTGAGATGCGTGATGGGTTGCTGCACATCCGTGATGCTGAAGGACCAAAGGGAACCGGAAGCGTGGAGACGAGGCTCGAAGCAATGGAGCAACAAGTTTTCAAGTGCCAGGGGATGGTGGAGCGTGGAATCAATGCTAGCCACACAATGCTCGCGGAGTTCACTAACAACTACAAGCCGGATGCCAAGAACACCGAGGAGGCCATCTTCAAGCTACATGAGAAGATCGAGCACCTCGAAGCCCAAATTTATGACCTGCAAAACCAAAATTGTGAGTATGAATATAGATTCAAAAGAATGAGTTTGGCTGCAGATTCGAGGATTCCGGAGACTCGATCATCCTTCTATGATGGTGAACCTATGCCTTGGAAGATGGATGACAAGCCCGCATCATCAACAACACCTCCACCTTCTTCACCAACCAAGGAGACATAATAACATGGGTATGGGCACTCCCCTTGGCAACTGCCAAGCTTGCGGGAGGTGCCCCGGTATCGTATCACAATCACAACTCCTATCTTTACCGTTTTCCTTAGTTCGATCCTATTAGTAGTATTTTGATCTAGTAGAATAAAGTTTATGGCATGATCTAGTTTTGAGTTTTGCCTTATGATCTCTCTATGTAATCGAGTCCGTGAGCTATATAATAAAGATTAGTGTTGAGTCAAGGGCTTGATTTTCCTGCTATGATCTTGGGTGAATAAAAGAAAAGAGAAAAAGAATAAGAAGAAACAAAGAGATCATATCGATCTTATTGATAGTAATGACTTCACATAGAAAGAGTGTGATGATTAAAAGTTGTTGGGAGTTGGCAGACATAGCTTTCGTCATCGTTGCGATTAATAGGAAGTAATAAGGAAAGAGTTCAGAGGGGGGCATGAGTTATTATTGTTGACATTACCCTCGAGGTAAAAGGTTGTGGGGCGAAACTATAAGCCCCTATCTTTCTCCGTGTCCGATTAAAACTCCGTAACCACAAGTATTGCATGAGTGTTAGCAATTATGAAGGACTAGATGATAGTTGAGTATGTGGACTTGCTTTTTAGCTCTGACATAGACTCTTTCTGATGTTATGATAAATTGCAATTGCTTCAATGACTGAGGTTATAGTTTTTTGGTTCTCAATAAGGTTTCTGATTCATACTTTTGCATTGTGAATAGATCATCACTTGAACATAAGTAATCATATGACAATATCTGTATATGTTGCTGTTATGAGAATAATCATGATGCCTCCATGTCCGTATTTTATTTTTATCAACGCCTCTACCTCTAAACATGGGGACATATTTATTGTTATCGGCTTTCGCTTTAGGACAAGCGAGGTCTAAGCTTGGGGGAGTTGATACGTCCATTTTGCATCATGCTTTTATATCGATATTTATTGCATTATGGGCTGTTATTTCACATTATGTCACAATACTTATGGCTATTCTCTCTTATTTTACAAGGTTTACATAAGGAGGGAGAATGCCGGCAGCTAGAATTCTGGGCTGGAAAAGGAGCAAATATTAGAGACCTATTCTGCATAACTCCAAAAGTCTTGAAACTCCATGGAATACCTTATAATAAATAATGAAAAATCCTCGCCAAAGATGAAGACCAGGGGGGCCACACCCTGTCCACGAGGGTGGGGGGCGCCCCCCACCCTAGGGCGCGCCCCCCTACCTCGTGGGCCCCCTGGTGGCTCTTCGATGACCATCTTCTGCTATATGAAGTCTTTCGACGAGAAGAAAAACAAGAAGCAACCTTTCGGGACGAAACTCCGCCGCCATGAGGCGGAACCAATCTAGGGCTCTGGCAGAGCTGTTCTGTCGGGGACACTTCCCTCCGAGAGGGGGAAATCATCGTCATCGTCATCACCAACGCTCCTCTCATCGGGAGAGGGCAATCTCCATCAACATCTTCACCAGCACCATCTCCTCTCAAAACCCTAGTTCATCTCTTGTATCCAATTCTTGTCTCCAAGTCTGAGATTGGTACCTATGGGTTGCTAGTAGTGTTAATTACTCATTGTAGTTGATGCTAGTTGGTTTATTTGGTGGAAGGTTATATGTTCAGATCCTTTATGCATATTATTACCCCTCTGATTATGAACATGAATATGCTTTGTGAGTAGTTATGTTTGTTCCTGAGGACAAGGGAGAAGTCTTGCTATTAGTAGTCATGTGAATTTGGTATTCATTCGATATTTTGATGAGATGTATGTTGTCTAGCCTCTAGTGGTGTTATGTGAACATCGACTACATAACACTTCACCATTATTTGGGCCTAGAGGAAGGCATTGGGAAGTAATAAGTAGATGATGGGTTGCTAGAGTGACAGAAGCTTAAACCCTAGTTCATGCGTTGCTTCATAAGGGGCTGATTTGGATCCATATGTTTCATGCTATGGTTAGGTTTACCTTAATACTTTTGTTGTAGTTGCGGATGCTTGCAATAGAGGTTAATCATAAGTGGGATGCTTGTTCAAGTAAGAACAGCACCCAAGCACCGGTCCACCCACGTGTCAAATTATCAAAGTACCAAATGCGAATGATATGAACGTGATGAAAACTAGCTTGACGATATTCCCATGTGTCCTCGGGAGCGCTTTTCCTTATATAAGAGTTTGTCCATGCTTGTCCTTTGCTACAAAAAGGATTGGGCCACCTTGCTGCACTTTATTTACTTTTGTTACTTGTTGCTCGTTACAAATTATCTTATCACCAAACTATCTGGTACCATTTATTTCAGTACTTGCAGAGAATACCTTGCTGAAAACCGCTTATCATTTCCTTCTGCTCCTCGTTGGGTTCGACACTCTTACTTATCAAAAGGACTACGATAGATCCCCTATACTTGTGGGTCATCAAGCACCACCATGTCAAGGATCGCGCGCCGCCAGCGACAGCGGCGCATGGGTACCAAGACCAGGCTCCACCTCCACGATGGGCTCCAGTGACCACGGTGGGCTATCACGCCTTCACCCCCGAGCTGCGCAGCATTGTCTGGCCTAGCAAATTCAAGCCCGGCCTGCCTCCATGCTATGAAGGCACCCCCGACCCTGCTGAGTTCTTGCAGCTCTATGAGCTGAGCATCGAGGCTGCCAACGATGACAAGAAGGTCATGGCAAACTGGTTTCCCATGGCTCTCAAAGACGTGGCGCGCTCGTGGCTCCTGAACCTGCCCGCGGGATCGATCTCCTCCTGGGGCGAGATGCGTGAGCGCTTCGTCACCAACTTCCAAGGCACTCCTAGCCGCCCGCCTGCTACTGGTGACCTGCGATGCATCAAGTAGCAGCCGGGCGAAACCATGCAGAAGTACATCCAGCGTTTCAACAGCGTTCGCCTCAAGATTCCCAAGGTGACGAACGAGGCCATTATCTCAGCATTCTCTAATGGCGTCCACGATGTCAAGATGAAGGAAGAGCTCGCCATACACGAGGACCTGTGCACGTCTCTGGAGATGTTCAACATGGAGACCAAGTGTGCGAGAGCTGAGGAGGGACGCCTCTCCCTCCTTGAGCTTCTAGCTGCCGACCCAGAAGACAAGAAGGCCAAGACCAAGGACGTGAAGTGCAAGGGGACTGTCGTGCTCACGGTGGAACCAGAGATGAAGCACGGCTGCGACCACCCAGAGTCATCCAAGGCAAACCGCCCTTTCTGCACCTTCCACAATGTACACAGCCACAACACCAACGACTGTCAGGAGCTCAAGGCCATCTGTGACGGGCGCTTCGGACGACGCCCTGAGTGCAATGACCGAGGCTACGGTCGTGGAGGAGGCATAAGTGGAGGGCGCTGGGACGACAACGGCCCCCGCTAGGAGTGGCGCGACCGACCTCGTGAGGACCGCTGGCAGGACCAACCTCGCAAGGGTGCCTGGAGGGACCAGCCTCGTGAGGACCGCCCTCAGGGCAACACCGACCTCCCTCCGCTGCCGCTGCCGTCGCCACCAAGGAGGAATGACCACCACCACCAGGATGAGGGGTTTGGGGGCTTCTAGGAGCCTCGCGCCATCGTCTACATCTTGGGTGGCGCTCAGGCCCCAGCCTCCCAACACATCTTTAAGTAGTTCGCTCGTGAGGTGAACACGGCCCTCCCCAGGCTCGAAGCCATGCGCCCGCTCAGGTGGTCCAAATACACCATCATCTTCCGCTCGTCCGACCAGCTCAAGTGCGCGGCAACTACCGGCACCCTCCCGATGCTCTGCTCGCCCATCATCGGCAATGTCCTTGTCACCAAGACCCTCATCGACGGCGGTGCAGGGCTCAATGTTCTCTTTGTCGAGACGTTCGAACACCTCCAAGTGCCACATGATCAGCTGCAGCCCACCAAGCCCTTCTCAGGAGTAACCGATGGCTCCACCACCCCGATAGGGAAAATCCGCCTCCCTGTCACCTTCGGCAAGCACGGCAACTACCGCACCGAGCTCATCGACTTCGATGTCGCCCACATACGCCTTTCGTACAATGCCATCCTCGGTATTCGGCCCTGGCTAAGTTCATGGCGGTGACCCACCATGGTTACAATGTCCTCAAGATGCCAGGGAGCCGCGGCATCATGCGGTCGCTTGCGAGGAGAAGGATGTTGTGTGCTCTCTCGAGCGCGCCTACTAGGCTGCAGCGGCCGAAGACCCGGACAACGAAGGTGCCACCTACCCTCCTGAGGTTGTCCCCAAGAAGAAGAAGTGGTTGCGCAGCAAGGAGCCTCAGGAGAGCAGTGTCTCCAGCGGCACCACCTCAGGACCTGCGCCCACGGCTTGGGTGCCTCCCTCTATCGCATAGGAAGGCACGCATGGCACCCTCCTCGGGATGGGCTTGGGGTCTCTCTTCCGAAGGGCCTCTGACTTAGCCAATGTCACGAGGGAGGCGCTCGGGCACCACGTGGAGGCATTCTTCACCGCACGCTTCGCTCATGAGGGCACAAGGCATGGAGTGCCTGGTGCTCAGGAGTTCATCACCAAGGCGACCGAAGAGCTTCAAGAGGCGAGAACCATGCGCGGCGACCGCCGCCCACCACCTGGCCCAGCTGCTTGTCCTGGCAAGGACGACGAGCTGTGTGTCTGCGTCAACATCCCAGGGCTCAACAGGGCCGCATCCCAGGAGCATTTCTGGCCTCCATGCGTTGGTCGGTGCGAGGGTCCACCTCACAGCTATGTTTGCATGCCATTCGGCCTGCCGAACACGGCTGTCACCTTCTAGCGCCACCTGCAGAGCGTTCTGGCGGCTTAGGAGGCCAGGCATCACGCAGTCCCGGCGGAGATGGCGATGGTTCTTCATGAGCCTCCTGGGCCCCCAGAGCCTCCCAAGGCTCTGGACTCAGGCGACTCGTGAGGAGCAACTTCTTCAACATGCACCTTCAGCTGCTTCAACATCCCTCCAGCAACGGCGCCAGGTGACTCTGTACAATTCATTCAGTTGGGGGCGCCCCTCAGGTAGCATTATCCCCAAGTCGCACGGGCCTGTCCCTGCGACGTGTATCCTTTTGTGTCTTTAATCCACTTTCTTAGGGCGCCCCTCTGGCTGCATCATCCCCAGGTCGCGTGGGTCTGTCCCTGCGGCATGTATCACTCTTATATTTATATGAACTAGCTTGCCTCCTCCCATGAGTTACTTGATGATTATCGCTTACTTGCTTGTTGCCCTTCACAGCCTCCCGCGTTGCTGACCGGCTTCCTGCTCATCCCACAACAGGGGCTACACATGCTGGCACGGCTCTTGTTCTCGGGTCCATCCCTACAACGCTGACAAACCTGAGAGATCGAGCTCTGGCTCGCAGCCTCCCCGCGCACGTCACCTCACCAAGTCCTCAGTGCCTTCATCTTCTTGTGGAAAGATCGGGGCAGGACATCAAACGCGATTACGGGCTGTATTCTCCCCTCGAACTAACCCACAGGGACCTCCGGAGCTTGGCTACGGGTGGCCTCGCCGGCCGCCCTCCTTTCGCGTCATTCGCTTGCGCGTTAAAGGGGGGCTCCTGAGCATTGCGCCTCAGGAGCTCCTACTGACTCTCCAGCCCTCACCCCCTGGCCTTGACCACGGCATCGCGACCTGGCATACCAGCGGCGGCTGAGATTTCTCGAGGGTCGAGACCCGAGGATGCAGAGCATTTAGATGAGCAAGGAAGGGGGAGGCCGGCATGAGCCTCACCTAGTAACACTACCGCTGAAGCGGAAATCAAACGATGTGCAAGGAACCACCTCAAACTCGACAAGATAAGTCACATGTTCGCGTTAGCACGATGTCGCAATTGGAATTTTTGATTCGGGCAGCCTTGCTCTGGCAATGCCGCCTTCCTCTTCTGCCTTTTGGATGCTGCTTGCACACCAAAGGGGACCTCTTGAGCATGGCACCTCATGAGCTCTTACTGGACCTTGGGCCGCTCACCTCCTGACCTTGACCACGGCATCGCGACCTGGCATACCAGCGACGGCTGAAGCCTGCCTAGGACTGGGACCTGCCAGCGTAGAGCACATAGCTACCACAAGGACGAAAAGGGGGGACAGTGCCGAAGCAAGACAGGCCATCACAAGTCTTATAGTAGGAATAATAAACACCAGAGCAAAAGCATTACAGGTTCTTTACACACACCCACGGGGTTCGCTCTGATTCCTCACAGGGAACAAGAGAAGAAAAAACTTCTAGGGTCCTAGCTACGGGCGTCACCACCGACGCCATCATCAACAATGGGCCACGAGGGGCCGATGCCAACCCCATCCAGATCATCGATGACGACAAGCTAACACCACTGCCGCACTCCGGGCACGACGAGAGCTCGGGGGAACGTAGCTGTCGTCGCTCGACTCGGAAGACTCGCTGGGCTCAGGAGAATCGCTGGACTCCCAGGAGTCATCGCTGCTGCTGGAGGAGCCATCAGCAGGACCCATGGTCGGCACTGCTCCTGCCGCCTCGCCCCGCTGACGGTCTCCTTCGGGGCGGCACTCCAGGCAATGGCCTTCCTTGTCGAAGACCTTGAAGAACAATGTGGAGGCACTATCATACTTGAAGTGGATGGCGAGGGCCCCCTCCACGCGACAGGTGCGGGCGACCTCGCCCCATCCGCGAGTCATGAAGATCTTGCTGGTGGATACGACCTCGACCTCTGCTCCCGTGGCTAGACTGCAGCACCTAGCGTGCTACAGCCACAGCTCGAGCGGCCCCCTCGGCGGCATCTCTTCAGTGAAGAACTGCGGGAACCGGATCCACGTGCGTGGAGGCATCGCCGCCCATAGCACGAACTCAGGCGAGGAGGCCTCGGCATGGGTTCGCGTGGCAGGCAGCCGCACGACCTCAACCTAGTCCCCGCGACTATGGCTTGCACGGCGAGGGCCGCTACCACCTTCTATGGAGGCCTGCGATTAGGCGTACAAAGGGAGCGGGTAGCCAGGTGGCGGCCGCTCGTACTAAGGCCACGTCACCTCTTGCCTCGCCCTGGCATCGTGACGGTGCCGGGACCTCTTCTTCGGTGGAAGCAGCTCCAGCTCCTCAAGGTGGGTCTTTCCCTTCTCCGCTGTGGAAAACCTCCTAACCGACGCCATGGATGTTTCGATAGGATAGCAAGATGAAAGGACCAAGAGGAGGAAGGAGGAGCGAGTAGCGAGAAGGCAGAGATGAGCGGGGGGGGGGGGGCTCTGCCCCTCCCCTCATTTATAGCAAGATGAAAGGATCAAGTTGGACGGTTGCCGAGGCAGCATGGGGAAGCGGAGGCGCCCACGTTCCATCAATTGCCATGCGTCAATCAAGGCCGCGGGCGGTTAGGGCCCGCTGCACTCCGCACTTGCCGTTTGGCTTCGCCTCAAAGCCAAGTTCGAGCGCGCCTTGGGCCCGAGGGCTACTATCGGCATTCTGGGACCAGGGGTGCCTAGATTTGCCTGCCTGCGGCCCGCGAGCGTGGCTCTCTCAACGGCCCGGTATGGCCCAGCTTCAACGGCAGCGACTCAAGACCCTTGCGAGGGGCCAAGCCTCGCGAGGCGGACGACACCAAGAGCTCCCTGGGGGCAGCCTCACTAGGCTAACTCCTGAGGAGCGGAGATATCTATGCAAGGGGCACCTCGCGAGGTTCGCGTGACGTGAGCCATGACGACCAAGGCCAGGCGGGCGCCAGCGGGCGTAGTGTACCAGTTTCCTCTTTGGTTCTAAGGAGACAAGCACAGGCGCGGGGTCCCAGGCATCAGGCAAATGTTTCCATATTGGTGCAGCAAGACCAAGACCAGCAGGACGGCAGGATGGAGGTCATCGTGGTGCCCACAGTAGCGTCAACACCAGAGCCTTTGGCAGGCGAAGACTACTTTTGTCAGGATAGTTTGTACTAGTTGTCCCCCTTCAAACTTGGCCGTTGTGGGATCCCTTCCCGCCTAAACATTTGGGAAGAGGACCAAGGCCACTATAAATAGGACCTAGCCACCACCGTAGCAAGGGACGGATCATTCAGATCACCCTCTCACCCACCAGCTCATCGAGCTCAAGAACACCTCACCTCTTGAGGATGTTCATCCACTGTACTAGTTCATCCTCAGCCCCTCCGGGCAATCCACGCACAAACTGGAGTAGGGTATTACACCGCAAGGTGGCCCGAACCAGTATAAACCCCCGTGTCTCCTGTTCTTTGGGTTCGTCAAGCTAGGCCGTGGGATCGTTGAGCGAGCGAGTTGGGGAGAGAGTGTTCTTCATGCGCACCCCAGAGTTCGAACCTTCAAGGGTTTGCCAGAACCCATAATCTGACAAGCACTACTAGTTGGTATAGCTTCTACCCACTTAGTAACATAATCAACAGCAACCAAAATATGAGTATACCCATTAGAGGAAGGAAAATGTCCCATGTAATCAAAACACCAAACATCGAATGGTTCAACAACAAGTGAATAGTTCATAGGCATTTCTTGATGCTTACTGATATTACCTATTCTTTGACATTCATCACAAGATGAGACAAACCTACGAGCATCCTTGAAGAGTGTAGGCCAATAAAATCCAGACCTTGTGAGCAGTTCTGTCTCCCGCATGATGTCCTCCATAAGCTTCGGAGTGACATTTCCATAGGATTTGTCCCTGTTCATGCTCAGGTACACAACGTCTAATAATACCATCTACTCCTTCTTTATAAAGATGTGGGTCAACCCAAAAGTAATGTCTTAAATCATAGAAGAATTTTTTTTCTTTCGTTGGTATGTAAAGCTAGGTGGTATGTATTTGGCAACAATTTAATTAGCATAGTCAGCATACCAAGGTGTACTATCAGAAACATTTATTGCAGCTAATTGCTCATCGGGAAAACTATCACTAATAGGTTGTGGGTCATCAAGATTATTTTCAAGCCTAGACAAGTTATCAGCTACGGGTTCTCCGCTCCTTTTCTATCAGTGATATGCAAATCAAATTATTGTAGCAAGAGAACCCACCTAATGAGTTTAGGTTTAGCATCTTTCTTTTCCATAAGATATTTTATAGCAGCATGATTGTCGTGGGAAACCACGACCACTTATGGGACCAAAAGGCCCCTTGTTGGTTCGGCAGGGGGACGTCGCGTTGCACAAAGAGGAAATGAGCATGGGGCAGCACGACAGAGATCATGCAGGAAATTTTACCTGGGTTCGGGCCGCTGTGAGGCATAAAACCCTACTCCTGCTTTGGTGGATTGATGGCGGAAAGGTGGTGGTGAAGCATAGTGCACTTGCCCGACAGGGGTTGACTCAGGGCGGCAGTGGCTACGCGCGTATGAGGGTGTGAGCTATCCAACCTTCTAACCCTGTCTACGGTTGCCATGGGCCTCCTTTTATAGATCAAGGGGTTACCACAATGGCAAAGTAGTCATTATGCACTGATAAGATAGCCAACAGTGCTATCATACCTAACTCTCAAAGAGTAGAGATGTTTTCTTATGCACAAGTTATAGCTTACAGAACACTAACGGACAGGAGGTGGAACTTATCTGTTTGGCTTACTGGGGATCGCAGCGCTGGGCAATCTTCCCAACTCCTTGTCAAAGCCAAGTTCACGGTAGGAACCTGCAGCTTTATCCAGATGAGAATGAATGCAAGATGCGATCCTATCTATATGCATATGCAAATGCTCATGAAAGGCTTATGCAATGATCTCTGGAATGCTCATGCATGCATGTGGTCTTGGTCGGGGGGCCCCCATAGCGCTTCTTTATTTTCTCTTGCACAGGGTCATCACCCTGGCTTTGTACCAGGGGTTACATGCAGCTGAGGCAAGGCCTGTACAAAAGGGTGGTTGCCGGGTAGGGCCCGACAGCCGCGCCTTATGGGTAGAACTTGCGGAGATGCTCAATATTCCATGAGTTTTGCAATTGAATGCCATGTCCGGTCTCCAGATAGACCGCACGAGGTCTAGTGACTTGTACTACCTGGTAAGGGCCTTCCCACTTCGGTGACAACATGTTTGTACCCTTGGTGGACTAAACGCGCCTAAGGACAAGGTCACCTTCCTCAAAACATCGGGTGTGAACCCTGCGGCTATGATAGCGACGCAGGGCTTGCTGATAGCGTGTAGCACGCGTAGCAGCCCGGAGACGGTTCTCCTCGAGTAGCACGACATCGTCACATTGATGCTAATCTTGCGCTACTTCATCATAGGCAAGCACTTGAGATGACCCGTAAATGAGTTTTGTGGGGATAACTGCTTCTGCCCCGTAGACCAGGGAGAAGGGAGTCTGCCCGGTAGCTCGGTTTGGTATCGTTCTGAGGGACCAGAGAACTACCTGCAGCTCCTCGATCCACCGCCTGCCGTGCTTCTGCAGCGTATCAAAGGTTTTTGTCTTGAGTCTGCGCAGGACTTCAGTGTTCACCCTCTCAGCTTGTCCATTGCTCCGGGGTGTGCCACAGAGGCAAATGAGATCTTGCATCCGAGGGCATGAACATATTGCATGAAGGCGCGACTCGTGAATTGGGTGCCGTTGTCGGTATTGATCCTTGCCAGAACTCCAAAACGACACACCAGCTCTTTCAAGAACTTGATAGCTGACTGAGCAGTCACCTTTCTCACGGCAGTAACTTCCGGCCACTTTGTAAACTTGTCGATAGCAATGAACAAGAATTCAAAGCCCCCAATTTGGTGACTAGCTCGACCGCATCTTGGAGGGCTGTGGGCCGAGGATATTGAGCCCCAGGTCGAAAATGGCCATGATAGAGGGATTGTTTGAAGATCTTGGGCATGCAGGTGGGTTTTCTTGGAATGGAACTGGCAAGCTTCACATTTGGTGACTAGCTCGACCGCATCTTGGAGGTCTGTGGGCCAATAGAATCCTTGTCGGAATGCTTTCCCAACTAATACCCTTGATCCAATGGGAGCCACACATGCCTTTGTGTATCTCAGCCAGTAGTTCCTTTCCTTCTTCCCGGTAGACACACATCAATTTCACACCGTTGGGCCTCCTTCTGTACAGAGTGTCATCGACAAACTGATACATACTGGCCCTTCGGGCTACTCTTTCAGCTTCATCTTGGTCGCTAGGAAGCTCTCCGGTTTGGAGGAAGTGGACAATGTGCCTTTCCCAAGTTGGAGCCTGTGGCTCGGCAATGAGGACTACCGGCACCTCCTCTGCTGCGGGAGCACACGCCTCGTTCGCGGGATCCATGGGCCCGGCTGGAGGGTGTGGTCTTGCAGGCTGTGAGTAGTTGTTTCCAGCAGGGTCTCTGCCAGGAGCGGACGGCTCTGCCGGGAGAGGCTTGCTAGTATCCAACTTTCTCCTTTTCCGGGCCATTGTTGCTGGGGATACAGAGGGCTGAGTGAGATGGATAAAAAAAAGTTCCTCGTTCCACAGGAAGCTTCTGCGCAACACACTTTGACAGATGATCAGCTATGCTATTTTCTGCACGGGATATGTGCTCTGTTTGCAATCCGTCAAAGCGCTCCTCCAATCTCCTCACTTCCTCGACATATGCCTCCATCAATGGACTTTGGTAATCCTTGTTGACTTGTCTCACCACAAGCTGTGAATATCCTCGAATGGTTAGCTTCTTAATTCCCAATTCGGCTGCAATCCTGAGCCTGACAAGGAGCCCTTCATACTTAGTTGTATTGTTGGTTGTTTCTTCTCGGGCAAAATGCATTTGGATGACGTACTTCAAGTGCTCCTCGGAGGGGGCGAAAAGAAGCACGCCAGCTCCTGCACCTTGAAGGGAAAAGCACCATCAAAATACATACACTACAAAAAAGACACATCCGTGACATTTTGGGCCGAACAAAAAAAAATTCGGTCATACTTATGACACTTCTATGACGATAATTGTGACAAAACCCGGTATCATCATAGATGTGGTAGGCTCCTACTTCTATGATAAAAAATCATGACAGAAAATGGGCTTTTTATCCTGGGCGGGCCGGAGACGCAGCTGCATTACATTCTTTGGGCCGTCCATGACGGAAAAAACCGTGGTGGAAGCGAGGGCGAGGAAAATATCGGGGAGTTCCCGTTACGGTGGGTGGTCGGGGGCCAAGTGATGCGCGTTTATCTCATGCACGTACGCGCCTGTGTGCGGGCGTTGCGCTCTAACTGAGCGATGCGCGTTTATTTTCCTGTAAAATTATTTGCTTGGTTACTCCTGACAAGCGGGGCCACACTTGTCATTGTGAGAATCGGCTTATTTTTGTCATAAACATGGTCAATGGGTTTTACGTGAAAATAACAATGTCTAATGGCATTTTTGAGCAAATATCTAACTTAACGATGGCATTTTTTAGATATCTAATTGCAGTTTTGAGGAGGCACCTCATGGATCGATGGCATTTTCAAGTAGTTGTAACTTCTAATGGCAAAACAGAGTAGTGATACACAACTAGTGGCACAAATAATAAGAACACAGGAATTAAATAGGTATGCTAATTTCTTTAATAGAATTTAGCACCCCATTTAAGCACGTACTAGCTTTTTTAATAGTACTATATGTATAATTTGGCGACGAGCGCTCTCTATATGTATCACCTTTTTTCTTTAATTTCATCTTGTTAGTTTTGCTCCATGGCGCAATCCATCGATACTACTACTATACAAAAGTATACACTTTTTAAAAGGCTAGAGGGCGGGGCAATCTAGCTTGGTCGGTTTCAAGAGAGGCGAAGGCCTTTGTGATTTGATGACTCATTACTGTTGGAAGGCGGGGCCTTGTGATTTGACTGCTCGTATAAATGTGCCGACGACCTGAGGAGGAGTAAAGAACCATGCGGTATACTCAAGTTTTCCACTGGAGTGCGACAGAGCATGAAACACGGCAACCCAGTGCCATATGGCGATAAAAAATGATCTAATTTGCTAGTCATCTCATTGTTAGCATTGTTTTATTCATGCCTCGCAGAGAACGTGACACATGCGGTGAAACACCTGAAGCAAAAGAAGAAACACAGGAGCAAAATAAGAAGGAAGATTATAACCCCCAAAAAAGAAGGAAGACGCACACACAAGTCTGGGGCGCTGCTCTCTACTACATGAAGGGTTGCTGGCCGCGGAGTCATAACTTCTTCTTCATCGCCTCCACGACCTCCATCTCATTGTCCGTCTCCTCCGCCATCTTCTTCATTCTGTCCATGACGCGGGATTTCTCGACGCGAGACTTCATCATCTGTTCCACGGCCGCATTACGTACCTTGATAGCAGCTAGGTGCCTGATGCGGAGCTTCGCCAACTCTTCCTCCTGTTCCATGACGAGGGCCTATAGCATCTTCATCAAGGAACTACTATTCTCATGCAGCTTCTTCCAGCTGACGTTCTCCTCCTTCAGCAGGTCGAGATCGTGGTAGAGCTTCGCCTTGTCCTCCTGACATTGCAGGATTTCACCGGTCGTCTTCTTCTCCAAGGCAATGCTCTTCTTCAGCAGCATCACCAAGCCGGCGGTCAACTCCCCCTACCCATTGAGCTCAGCACGCATGTCATCGAGGCTCTCCTTCAGCAGCTCCACCAAGCCGTGGATGAACTCCTTCTGCTTATTGAGGTGCTTATTGAGCTGATCGGGCATGCCGGCATGTTTGCCTTCGCGGCTGTGACGCCCCCGATTTAATCGTACACTAATCATGCACGCAATTGTGTACGATCAAGATTAGGGACTCACGGGAGGATATCACAACACAACTCTAAAACATAAATAAGTCATACAAGCATCATAATACAAGCCAGGGGCCTCGAGGGCTCGAATACAAGTGCTCGATCATAGACGAGTCAGCGAAAGCAACAATATCTGAGTACAGACATAAGTTAAACAAGTTTGCCTTAAGAAGGCTAGCACAAACTGGGATACAGATCGAAAGAGGCGCAGGCCTCCTGCCTGGGATCCTCCTAACTACTCCTGGTCGTCGTCAGCGGGCTGCACGTAGTAGTAGGCACCTCCAGTGTAGTAGTCGTCGTCGACGGGGGCGTCTGGCTCCTGGACTCCAGCATCTGGTTGCGACAACCAGAAAGAAAGGAAAGGGGGAAAAAGGGGGGAGAAAGCAACCGTGAGTACTCATCCAAAGTACTCGCAAGCAAGGAACTATACTACATATGCATGGGTATATGTGTAAAAAGGCCATATCAGTGGACTGAACTGCAGAATGCCAGAATAAGAGGGGGATAGCTAGTCCTGTCACAGACTACGCTTCTGGCAGCCTCCGTCTCGCAGCATGTAGAAGAGAGTAGATTGAAGTCCTCCAAGTAGCATCTCCAAGTAGCATCTCCAAGTAGCATCTCCAAGTATCATCTCCAAGTAGCATCGCATAGCATAAACCTACCCGGCGATCCCCTCCTCATATCCCTGAGGTAGAGCGACCACCGGTTGTATCTGGCACTTGGAAGGGTGTGTTTTATTGAGTATCCGGTTCTAGTTGTCATAAGGTCAAGGTACAACTCCAAGTTGTCCTGTTACCGAAGATCACGGCTATTCGAATAGATTAACTTCCCTGCAGGGGTGCACCAACTTACCCAACACGCTTGATCCCATTTGGCCGGACACACTTTCCTGGGTCATGCCCGGCCTCGGAAGATCAACACGTCGCAGCCCCACCTAGGCAAAACAAAGAGGCCAGCACGCCGGTCTAAACCTAAGCGCACAGGGGTCTGGGCCCATCGCCCATAGCACACCTGCACGTTGCGAGGGCGGCCGGAAGCAGACCTAGCCTAGTAGGCGTTCCAGTCCAATCCGGCGCGCGCCGCTCCGTCGCTGACGTCTGAAGTGCTTCGGCTGATACCACGACGCCGGGATACCCATAACTACTCCCACGTAGATGGTTAGTGCGTATAGGCTCGTAGCCAACTCAGATCAAATACCAAGATCTCGTTAAGCATGTTAAATACCCGCGAACGCCGAACAGGGCCAGGCCCACCTCTCTCCTAGGTGGTCTCAACCTGCCCTGTCGCTCCGCCACAAAGTAATAGTCGGGGGCCGTCGGGAACCCAGGCCCACCTCTACCGGGATGGAGCCACCTGTCCTTTCAGCCCCCTCATCAGAATCACTTGCGGGTACTCATCGAGCTGACCCGACTTTAGTCACCATCTGTATAGTATGTATGTATGCATAATATATACCCGTGATCACCTCCCGAGTGATCACGGCCCAATAGTATAGCAAGGCAGACTGACAAGAATGTAGGGCCAATAATGATAAACTAGCATACTATACTAAGCATCTAGGATTGCGGGTAAGGTATCAATGACTATAGCAACAATGACAGGCTATGCATCAGAATAGGATTAACGGAAAGCAGTAACATGCTACACTACTCTAATGCAAGCAGTATAGAGGAGAATAGGCGATATCTGGTGATCAAGGGGGGGGGGCTTGCCTGGTTGCTCTGGCAAGAGAGAGGGGTCGTCAACTCCGTAGTCGAACTGGTCAGCAGCAGCGTCGGTCTCGTAGTCTACCGGAGAGAAGAGGGGGAAGAAATAATGAATACAGAGCAAACAAAGCACCACAAAATATATCAAGGCAATACGCGGTGTTCGGTGTGCCCTAACGCGGTAGTAGGTGATACCGGTGAAGGGGGGAAAACCCCCGGGAAAGTATTCCCGGTGTTTCGTGTTTTCGGGCAGAGGAGCCTGAGGGGGAAAGTTGCGGGTTCGATAGGTTAGTGGTGTGTGGCAGACGAACGGACCGCGTATCCGGATTCGTCTCGTTGTTCTGAGCAACTTTCATGTACAAAGTTTTTCCATCCGAGCTACGGTTTATTTTATATTAATTTTAAAAGATTAATTCATTTTTAGGATTTGTTTAACTATTTAAATTCAACATTATCCAGAACAGTGCATGCTGACGTCAGCATGACATCAGCATGACGTCAGCAGTCAACAAAGGCGTTGACTGGTCAACTGACATGTGGGTCCCATTCGTCATTGACTGATTAGCCTAATTAGGGTTTAATTAAACTATCTACTTAATTAGATTAATTAAACAAGATTAATTAACTTAATTAATTCATTAACTATTTTAATTAATTAATTAATTAGTTATATATTTATTTTTATTTCATTTTTTTTAATAAAACGTTCTAGGGGCTAGGCCCACTTGTCTGTGGCACAGGGGCCTTGCGGGTCAGGCGAGCGGGCGTGGGCGCGTGGCTAACGGGCATAGCCCGAACGGGCGCAAGCCCGACGGGCGCTGGGCACGCACGGTGGCAGCGGCGGCGGCATGCGCGGGCGCGCGCGCGCGAGAGTGAGCGCACGGGCACGGCGAGCATGGCTACATGAAGGACGGCGGGCGCGGTGACCTGCGGGGGAAAAAGGAGGAGGAGGGGAGGGCGAGGCTCACCGAGCCCTGTAGTTGAGCATAGCAGGCTCGAGGAGGAGTCGGGGTTGCCGCGACGAGGCGGAGGAGGTCCTGGCGACGAGCAGCGACGGCGGGGTGTTCCGGCGACGAGGAGGAGGTCGGAGACGTCGGCGTCGAGGAGGCAGTCCGGCGAGGTGGCCGTCAACGGGCGGCGGGCCGGCGTCGGGCGCGCGGGGGCGATGACGGGGAGACGATCCAGTCGGCGGCGCGGTCGACGCGTGGCGTGGCCCGGCTTCCGGCGGCGTCGCGCGAGGGAGATGGGGGCGAGGAGGTCCAGCGTGGATCGTCGGGGGCACGGGGGCGTGGTTGCCCCGATCCCCATCTGGATCGGGGGAGTGGGGGGGGGGGTAACGAGAGCGAGTGGTGCGGGGGGGGGGGGAGTGGGTGGACCGGCTAGGGTTTCTCCCCTGGTGGGGGGTTATGGAGGGGAGGGGTGGGCCGGCTGGGCCTGGGGTTGGCCCAGTTGGGCCACGGCCTAGAGGGGGGTTTCTCCTTTTTTTCTGTTAGTTTTAGGTTTTAGTTTTTTTCTGTTTTGTTTTTATTTATTTTCTTTTCTGTTTTAAATCAGTTTAAATTATTTAGCCATTTTCTAAAAATGTGATTGCTGTACCATAACTACCCTTGTAATATTTGGCACCCACCGAACATTTTTGTTTCTACTTTCGAAAACTTTTATTGTCGACATTAATTTTAAATTTTAATTTGACGCGGTTTGAACTAACGGACGTTTAGCATCAGTAATCGGGATGACGTGGCTTGATTAGCGTGGGATTATTTTAGCAAGATTATCCGAGCGTCACAATTCTCCTCCACTACAAGAAATCTCGTCCCGAGATTTAAGAGGGGGACTAGGGGGAAAGGTCTGGTTACGAAATCCTAACGAATCTTCTCGTCTTTGGTTGCTCTTCTCGAAGAGGTCGATCCATTACATTGATGTCTTCAGTTCTCTGCTTCGGGTCATCATGATGAAGTTGTCGTCATTACTTGGGGATCTTCATCGTACTTAAGGAAAGGATAAGGGGTAGCTTCAAAAGGACAGACCTCTACAAGGTTGACTATCTGGTCGATAACATCGAGGAAGGTGGCGGAAGTTACTCTCGAATTGAATCTTAAGAAAATATCGAGAGCAAAGTAAGGAGGTACCACGAGAATTTTCAAACGGATAGGCAAGCGTTCGATGCCTAATCAGAAGGTGAAAGGGGTTCAAGGCAACGAGAATAAGTACTGCGTCTGATACCAAAATAGATCACTTGGGACAGTGGTTCATGATTTACATACGAGTCCACGCGCGAGGAACAACTTTGGGAAACAAGGGGTGTACAGGAGAGTCAGCTTTCGATCCTGTGGAACTGTGGGTTATGGGCCCACCATGTGGTTGAAAGTAGGAAGGGGGCCGACACCTTGCACGGTCATGATAGTAAGGCGTGTTAGAGGGTAGCCTATCAGTTATGTCGGCAACAACATCGATACCAAGGGCGAGGGACGAAGAGAACCATTTTCCTGCTCGTTAAACGAGGCGGGCTAATAGGCAAGGTTCTCGTCCATCGGTGGCATACCGGAATGTCATCAACAATAGTAACAGGGTCTTACTGACAGAGTTGTACACCGAGGTGTTTACAAAATCAGTGACTTATTACTGCTTAGAGCATATAATTCCCAAGAAAGGTCAAACAAAACCATGGAAAGGGAAATGTGATTTCCAGATTAAACAGAACAATGGAAAGGAAAATGTGTTTAAACACATATTTCAGGGGTATATCCTTCCCAAGGACAAGCAGAGCACGATATCCATGACAGGCTATAACGTAGAAAACTCTTTAGGTAAGGGGAGAGAAATTTCATGACATTACCCATACAACGGTGTTTGGATAATTGAGCAGGAAACATTTAACATTGGGCTTCAAATGTTCTTGTTGAAAATTGGAGTACCATAGACATGCTTCGAGATAGCATTGACATGGCCAACAGGTGAAGATCAGACTTTGGAAACAGAAAGGATTCATCAGGAATAACTTATAGAATAAGTCTTACAATTCCCTCATGGAAGAATGGTTAACCTTGCCAAAAGGAACAACTATAACAATAGGTCCTCCGGCCAGGGGTGCTAGGCATGACATCACCTTACCGGGTCTTATGAAGACTAGCGTTATAACTCTTGTAAATATGTTCCAACCATCATATCTGACCGAGATTCAGATCCAATTGGTGTCATGATGCCTCAGACTCAGGATGTCCGAGAAGAAAAGGCGCAACACAAATCATTGAAATGGCATTGCAAGATTCTCGGGAAATGAACTATGGGAGCGGGTTCCTGAAACAATAGTTCATCATTAAACCAAGGAGAGGTGAGGGGGTGGCTGATTGACTCAGCGACAATTCATTGAGATTTTCAAAAGATGGATTTCCACAATAATGTGAACAAGAAGATGACATTTGTCAGATCAAATGGTATAGTGATGTATGCTCGAGGAAAACATACACAATTAAACATTGGTTGAAAGGTGCACCCGAAATATGGGTTGGGTTGCACGACCAATGTCAGAATGGTGATTCAATAGTCAATAGCCTAAGAATGAACTTTCGACCATTAACTTCAAAAAAAAATAGGGTTGCTAGAAGGAAAGAATCCAAACAACACCGTTCACTTGTTGGAATTAACACGGGGACCAAGAAAAATGGTGATGGTGAGAAGTATTTCTATGTCAAGAATTCTCAAGAGGTGGAACAAATCTCAGAACATTCTTGACATAAAGGATGGTAATACTCCAAGGTAAAGAAGAACAATTGCTGGATAGCAAGGAACTCAAGGTATAACACCAAACATGAACAAGCTTGTGTTGGTGGGAGGGCAATAAAGTGGTCGACGATAATCAATTTATCGAGGGCAAGGATGGTATTTCTCATCATTAATTCACTTGATATCCTGGAAGAGCATCAGAATGTAGATGGTGATCATGACACATTTGTCGAGAGATTCCACGAAGATGTAATCGATCCGCGATCACATCAAGTCAAAAGAATGATGAAGCAAGAGGTTATTGGAACCATAGGTACGACACAAACCTGAAATCAAGATTGTTGTTCAAGGCGAACTGATATGACGAGGAAGATCGACGTAAGCTTAGCTCATTGTCAAAAGTTGTGCTCCGGGATTAAGGACCAGGTAGCACAGTTAAAATTTAGCATGGTAATGATATAACCGATCAGGCTAGGAATGACATGATCGGGTACAAACTCGTAAGTAAAGAATATTAGTAAGAGTCGTTGAACCGTAATGCGGACTCGGTTCAGTTATCGGTGTCTTTGAGTGTTTAATAACTCAGAGCCCATGAAAAATTGTAATCAGTGAGTATGTAGTACTTGATGAAGAACTCATAGGAATTATGCAGTACCATGATAATCTCGAGATACCAGGGGGGTAATACTCAACACAAGATCAAAGTAAAGGTTGGACTGGTGTATCGATCCATAGAAGACAATTGTTTTAACTTGTCCGAGAAATGGAATCAAAGAAGATCAATCATGGTCGGAACCACGGTTGCAAGGGATCAATTCACAGATACCATATGTTAGCTATCAAGGAAATAGTTATTATTACAAGAAGCTTCCATGATAGGATATACATCGCGTCCATGGGCATGAACACAAAGTTCAAGGTCGACTCCCACTTCCTCAATGCATAATCTTCCATTCACCTCTCGTATTTCGAAGATGACATTAGTTGTTGAAAGTTTTACCTGGTGCAATACCAGATAAGTATGACTCGTGAAAACTTTCGGGTTCACACGGTTTAGAGAAGGCATATGTTCAACCCATAGGGGCTTCTTAGAAACATATACCACAAGTTTCCAGAGTAAATAACACAAGCCCGAAAGCAGAGCATGGTTGGCCAAGCAGAGGATACAACTTAACAAGGGCATCATGTATAAGGGGAAGAACTCACAAAGTGTTCAAATGTGAAGGGCACTGTCGGATAACAATCCAACAAAGGACTTGATAGTCCACAAAGGATCTGATATGAGTATCGGTACTCAACCAGAAGAGGAAGGAATGCAAATGCAACAGGTTATGGAATCATCTGAATAATTCAAAGCTTAAATAAAAAGGAATTATGATTTCCACAACAAAGGATCAGAAGCAGACGTTCTGATCAAGGATGGATCAATTGAATATACCAGAGGCACAATCAACGACAGATAGTTTGGTCGAGAACCAGCTCATGTTTGAAAGACGTCTGAGCTGGAGAGATAATTTAAAAGGATCAACTGATGATTACTTGCATTCGCCACATATTGAGTCAACAGACTCAAAATGATAATGACAAGGAATGTCAATAAGATTTCTATACTTATGGGATTAATCATAATGAAAGCAAACAAGAAATTCCAGAGCAATAGGTTGCTGAGGATTTTTGGAATATCGGGTGGTATTTCGAAGACTTTTGTGTAACACATAAACAACTGGGGGATGAGCGGATATTCTATAAATGCGAGAATTAACCGTAGGGGTATTCAAGTGACAAGAACAGCAAGGCAGTAAGCTCAAGGGATTATCGAAACCACGACGAGTTTTTCAGGGTATCTTGTAATAACAAGACCAACTGGGGATGATATAAGAATAACAATTGTAAGTAGTTACCCATAAGGGTTGACGGTGGAAGGGGAATTGCAAACGCGATGAACACAAGTTCTCGGCCTAACAGCGGAAAGTATCTTTAGGGTCTTCACGTGCAGCAGACGATCATCAGTAATAAGGGGCTCTCCGGGTGAAAGTGATAACGAGATCCTAATGTTAGATTTAGCAAACTTCATTTAACCCGAATAGAAGAGAGATCAGAGTCCCAGAGTAAAGGTCGAGGAGTAAAAGATCCTAGTACCACCCGATGGCGACGTGGGCCCGTAAGGCACACAGCCAAGTTAGTAAAAGTTTTGCAATGTCTAGACTCGACTTCGGCCAAGGAGTGTGGAAGGGGGATTCCTACAGGCAGTCGGCTCTGATACCAACTTGTGACGCCCCCGATTCAATCGTACACTAATCATGCACGCAAATGTGTACGATCAAGATCAGGGACTCACGGGAAGATATCACAACACAACTCTAAAACATAAATAAGTCATACAAGCATCTTAATACAAGCCAGGGGCCTCGAGGGCTCGAATACAAGTGCTCGATCATAGACGAGTCAGCGGAAGCAACAATATCTGAGTACAGACATAAGTTAAACAAGTTTGCCTTAAGAAGGCTAGCACAAACTGGGATACAGATCGAAAGAGGCGCAGGCCTCCTGCCTGGGATCCTCCTAACTACTCCTGGTCGTCGTCAGCGGCTGCACGTAGTAGTAGGCACCTCCAGTGTAGTAGTCGTCGTCGACGGTGGCGTCTGGCTCCTGGACTCCAGCATCTGGTTGCGACAACCAGAAAGAAAGGAAAGGGGGAAAAAGGGGGGAGAAAGCAACCGTGAGTACTCATCCAAAGTACTCGCAAGCAAGGAACTATACTACATATGCATGGGTATATGTGTAAAAGGCCATATCAGTGGACTGAACTGCAGAATGCCAGAATAAGAGGGGGATAGCTAGTCCTGTCGAAGACTACGCTTCTGGCAGCCTCCGTCTCGCAGCATGTAGAAGAGAGTAGATTGAAGTCCTCCAAGTAGCATCTCCAAGTAGCATCTCCAAGTAGCATCTCCAAGTAGCATCTCCAGTAGCATCGCATAGCATAACCTACCCGGCGATCCCCTCCTCATATCCCTGAGGTAGAGCGACCACCGGTTGTATCTGGCACTTGGAAGGGTGTGTTTTATTAAGTATCCGGTTCTAGTTGTCATAAGGTCAAGGTACAACTCCAAGTCGTCCTGTTACCGAAGATCACGGCTATTCGAATAGATTAACTTCCCTGCAGGGGTGCACCACATAACCCAACACGCTTGATCCCATTTGGCCGGACACACTTTCCTGGGTCATGCCCGGCCTCGGAAGATCAACACGTCGCAGCCCCACCTAGGCAAAACAGAGAGGCCAGCACGCCGGTCTAAACCTAAGCGCACAGGGGTCTGGGCCCATCGCCCATAGCACACCTGCACGTTGCGAGGGCGGCCGGAAGCAGACCTAGCCTAGCAGGCGTTCCAGTCCAATCCGGCGCGCGCCGCTCCGTCGCTGACGTCTGAAGTGCTTCGGCTGATACCACGACGTCGGGATACCCATAACTACTCCCACGTAGATGGTTAGTGCGTATAGGCTCGTAGCCGACTCAGATCAAATACCAAGATCTCGTTAAGCGTGTTAAGTATCCGCGAACGCCGAACAGGGCCAGGCCCACCTGTCTCCTAGGTGGTCTCAACCTGCCCTGTCGCTCCGCCACAAAGTAACAGTCGAGGGCCGTCGGGAACCCAGGCCCACCTCTACCGGGATGGAGCCACCTGTCCTTTCAGCCCCCTCGTCAGAATCACTTGCGGGTACTCAATCGAGCTGACCCGACTTTAGTCACCATCTGTATAGTATGTATGTATGTATAGTATATACCCGTGATCACCTCCCAAGTGATCACGGCCCGATAGTATAGCAAGGCAGACTGACAAGAATGTAGGGCCAATGATGATAAACTAGCATCCTATACTAAGCATTTAGGATTGCAGGTAAGGTATCAACAGATGTAGCGACAATGTCAGGCTATGCATCAGAATAGGATTAACGAAAGCAGTAACATGCTACACTACTCTAATGCAAGCAGTATAGAGGAGAATAGGCGATATCTGGTGATCAAGGGGGGGGGCTTGCCTGGTTGCTCTGGCAAGAGAGAGGGGTCGTCAACTCCGTAGTCGAACTGGTCAGCAGCAGCGTCGGTCTCGTAGTCTACCGGAGAGAAGAGGGGGAAGAAATAATGAATACAGAGCAAACAAGGCACCACAAAATATATCAAGGCAATACGCAGTGTTCGGTGCGCCCTAACGCGGTAGTAGGTGATACCGGTGAAGGGGGGAAAACCCCCGGGAAAGTATTCCCGGTGTTTCGTGTTTTCGGGCAGAGGAGCCGGAGGGGGAAAGTTGCGGGTTCGATAGGTTAGGGGTGTGTGGCGGACGAACGGACCGCGCATCCGGATTCGTCTCGTCGTTCTGAGCAACTTTCATGTACAAAGTTTTTCCATCCGAGCTACGGTTTATTTTATATTAATTTTAAAAGATTTAATTCATTTTTAGGATTTATTTAACTATTTAAATTCAACATTATCCAGAACAGTGCATGCTGTCGTCAGCATGACATCAGCATGACGTCAGCAGTCAACAAAGGCGTTGACTGGTCAACTGACATGTGGGTCCCATTCGTCATTGACTGATTAGCCTAATTAGGGTTTAATTAAACTATCTACTTAATTAGATTAATTAAACAAGATTAATTAACTTAATTAATTCATTAACTATTTTAATTAATTAATTAATTAATTATTATATTTATTTTTATTTCATTTTTTTAAATAAAACGTTCTAGGGGCTAGGCCCACTTGTCTGTGGCACAGGGGCCTTGCGGGTCAGGCGAGCGGGCGTGGGCGCGTGGCTAACGGGCATAGCCCGAACGGGCGCAAGCCCGAGGGGCGCTGGGCACGCACGGTGGCAGCGGCGGCGGCATGCGCGGGCGCGCGCGCGCGAGAGTGAGCGCACGGGCGCGGCGAGCATGGCTACATGAAGGACGGCGGGCGCGGTGACCTGCGGGGGAAAAAGGAGGAGGAGGGGAGGGCGAGGCTCACCGAGCCCTGTAGTTGAGCATAGCGGGCTCGAGGAGGAGTCGGGGTTGCCGCGACGAGGCGGAGGAGGTCCTGGCGACGAGCAGCGACGGCGGGGTGTTCCGGCGACGAGGAGGAGGTCGGAGACGTCGGCGTCGAGGAGGCAGTCCGGCGAGGTGGCCGTCGACGGGCGGCGGGCCGGCGTCGGGCGCGCGGGGGCGATGACGGGGAGGCGATCCAGTCGGCGGCGCGGTCGACGCGTGGCGTGGCCGCGGCTTCCGGCGGCGTCGCGCGAGGGAGAGGGGGGCGAGGAGGTCCAGCGTGGATCGTCGGGGGCACGGGGGCGTGGTTGCCCCGATCCCCATCTGGATCGGGGGAGTGGGGGGGGGGAACGAGAGCGAGTGGTGCGGGGGGGGGGGGGAGTGGGTGGACCGGCTAGGGTTTCTCCCCTGGTGGGGGGTTATGGAGGGGAGGGGTGGGCCGGCTGGGCCTGGGGTTGGCCCAGTTGGGCCACGGCCCAGAGGGGGGTTTCTCCTTTTTTTCTGTTAGTTTTAGGTTTTAGTTTTTTCTGTTTTGTTTTTATTTATTTTCTTTTCTGTTTTAAATCAGTTTAAATTATTTAGCCATTTTCTAAAAATGTGATTGCTGTACCATAACTACCCTTGTAATATTTGGCACCCACCGAACATTTTTGTTTCTACTTTCGAAAACTTTTATTGTCGACATTAATTTTAAATTTTAATTTGACGCGGTTTGAACTAACGGACGTTTAGCATCAGTAATCGGGATGACGTGGCTTGATTAGCGTGGGATTATTTTAGCAAGATTATCCGGGCGTCACAATTCTCCTCCACTACAAGAAATCTCGTCCCGAGATTTAAGAGGGGGACTAGGGGGAAAGGTCTGGTTACGAAATCCTAACGAATCTTCTCGTCTTTGGTTGCTCTTCTCGAAGAGGTCGATCCATTACATTGATGTCTTCAGTTCTCTGCTTCGGGTCATCATGATGAAGTTGTCGTCCTTACTTGGGGATCTTCATCGTACTTAAGGAAAGGATAAGGGGTAGCTTCAAAAGGACAGACCTCTACAGGGTTGACTATCTGGTCGATAACATCGAGGAAGGTGGCGGAAGTTACTCTCGAATTGAATCTTAAGAAAATATCGAGAGCAAAGTAAGGAGGTACCACGAGAATTTTCAAACGGATAGGCAAGCGTTCGATGCCTAATCAGAAGGTGAAAGGGGTTCAAGGCAACGAGAATAAGTACTGCGTCTGATACCAAAATAGATCACTTGGGACAGTGGTTCGTGATTTACATACGAGTCCACGCGCGAGGAACAACTTTGGGAAACAGGGGGTGTACAGGAGAGTCAGCTTTCGATCCTGTGGAACTGTGGGTTATGGGCCCACCATGTGGTTGAAAGTAGGAAGGGGGCCGACACCTTGCACGGTCACGATAGTAAGGCGTGTTAGAGGGTAGCCTATCAGTTATGTCGGCAACAACATCGATACCAAGGGCGAGGGACGAAGAGAACCATTTTCCTGCTCGTTAAACGAGGCGGGCTAATAGGCAAGGTTCTCGTCCATCGGTGGCATACCGGAATGTCATCAACAATAGTAACAGGGTCTTACTGACAGAGTTGTACACCGAGGTGTTTACAAAATCAGTGACTTATTACTGCTTAGGTCATATAATTCCCAAGAAAGGTCAAACAAAACCATGGAAAGGGAAATGTGATTTCCAGATTAAACAGAACAATGGAAAGGAAAATGTGTTTAAACACATATTTCAGGGGTATATCCTTCCCAAGGACAAGCAGAGCACGATATCCATGACAGGCTATAACGTAGAAAACTCTTTAGGTAAGGGGAGAGAAATTTCATGACATTACCCATACAACGGTGTTTGGATAATTGAGCAGGAAACATTTAACATTGGGCTTCAAATGTTCTTGTTGAAAATTGGAGTACCATAGACATGCTTCGAGATAGCATTGACATGGCCAACAGGTGAAGATCAGACTTTGGAAACAGAAAGGATTCATCAGGAATAACTTATAGAATAAGTCTTACAATTCCCTCATGGAAGAATGGTTAACCTTGCCAAAAGGAACAACTATAACAATAGGTCCTCCGGCCAGGGGTGCTAGGCATGACATCACCTTACCGGGTCTTATGAAGACTAGCGTTATAACTCTTGTAAATATGTTCCAACCATCATATCTGACCGAGATTCAGATCCAATTGGTGTCATGATGCCTCAGACTCAGGATGTCCGAGAAGAAAAGGCGCAACACAAATCATTGAAATGGCATTGCAAGATTCTCGGGAAATGAACTATGGGAGCGGGTTCCTGAAACAATAGTTTCATCATTAAACCAAGGAGAGGTGAGGGGGTGGCTGATTGACTCAGCGACAATTCATTGAGATTTTCAAAAGATGGATTTCCACAATAATGTGAACAAGAAGATGACATTTGTCAGATCAAATGGTATAGTGATGTATGCTCGAGGAAAACATACACAATTAAACATTGGTTGAAAGGTGCACCCGAAATATGGGTTGGGTTGCACGACCAATGTCAGAATGGTGATTCAATAGTCAATAGCCTAAGAATGAACTTTCGACCATTAACTTCAAAAAAAAATAGGGTTGCTAGAAGGAAAGAATCCAAACAACACCGTTCACTTTGTTGGAATTAACACGGGGACCAAGAAAAATGGTGATGGTGAGAAGTATTTCTATGTCAAGAATTCTCAAGAGGTGGAACAAATCTCAGAACATTCTTGACATAAAGGATGGTAATACTCCAAGGTAAAGAAGAACAATTGCTGGATAGCAAGGAACTCAAGGTATAACACCAAACATGAACAAGCTTGTGTTGGTGGGAGGGCAATAAAAGTGGTCGACGATAATCAATTTATCGAGGGCAAGGATGGTATTTCTCATCATTAATTCACTTGATATCCTGGAAGAGCATCAGAATGTAGATGGTGATCATGACACATTTGTCGAGAGATTCCACGAAGATGTAATCGATCCGCGATCACATCAAGTCAAAAGAATGATGAAGCAAGAGGTTTATTGGAACCATAGGTACGACACAAACCTGAATCAAAGATTGTTGTTCAAGGCGAACTGATATGACGAGGAAGATCGACGTAAGCTTAGCTCATTGTCAAAAGTTGTGCTCCGGGATTAAGGACCAGGTAGCACAGTTAAAATTAGCTCGATAATGATATAGCCGATCAGGCTAGGAATGACTTGATCGGGTACAAACTCGTAGTAAGCAGTGATGGTAAGAGTTGTTGAACCGCAATGCGGACTCGTTCAGTTATCGGTGTCTTTGAGTGTTTAATAACTCAGAGCCCGTGAAAAATTGGAATCAGTGGAAGGTAGCACTTGATGAAGAACTCATAAGAAGTTATGCAGTTCCATGATAATCTCGAGATACCAGGGGGTAATACTCAACACAAGATCAAAGTAAAGGTTGGACTGGTGTATTGATCCATAGAAGACAATTGTTTTAACTTGTCCGAGAAATGGAATCAAAGAAGAACAATCATGGTCGGAACCACGGTTGCAAGGGATCAATTCACAGATACCATATGTTAGCTATCAAGGAAATAGTTATTATTACAAGAAGCTTCCATGATAGGATATACATCGCGTCCATGGGCATGAACACAAAGTTCAAGGTCGACTCCCACTTCCTCAATGCATAATCTTCCATTCACCTCTCGTATTTCGAAGATGACATTAGTTGTTGAAAGTTTTACCTGGTGCAATACCAGATAAGTATGACTCGTGAAAACTTTCGGGTTCACACGGTTTAGAGAAGGCATATGTTCAACCCATAGGGGCTTCTTAGAAACATATACCACAAGTTTCCAGAGTAAATAACACAAGCCCGAAAGCAGAGCATGGTTGGCCAAGCAGAGGATACAACTTAACAAGGGCATCATGTATAAGGGGAAGAACTCACAAAGTGTTCAAATGTGAAGGACACTGTCGGATAACAATCCAACAAAGGACTTGATAGTCCACAAAGGATCTGATATGAGTATCGGTACTCAACCAGAAGAGGAAGGAATGCAAATGCAACAGGTTATGGAATCATCTGAATAATTCAAAGCTTAAATAAAAAGGAATTATGATTTCCACAACAAAGGATCAGAAGCAGACGTTCTGATCAAGGATGGATCAATTGAATATACCAGAGGCACAATCGACGACAGATAGTTTGGTCGAGAACCAGCTCATGTTTGAAAGACGTCTGAGCTGGAGAGATAATTTAAAAGGATCAACTGATGATTACTTGCATTCGCCACATATTGAGTCAACAGACTCAAAATGATAATGACAAGGAATGTCAATAAGATTTCTATACTTATGGGATTAATCATAATGAAAGCAAACAAGAAATTCCAGAGCAATAGGTTGCTGAGGATTTTTGGAATATCGGGTGGTATTTCGAAGACTTTTGTGTAACACATAAACAACTGGGGGATGAGCGGATATTCTATAAATGCGAGAATTAACCGTAGGGGTATTCAAGTGACAAGAACAGCAAGGCAGTAAGCTCAAGGGATTATCGAAACCACGACGAGTTTTTCAGGGTATCTTGTAATAACAAGACCAACTGGGGATGATATAAGAATAACAATGCAAGTAGTTACCCATAAGGGTTTGACGGTGGAAGGGGAATTGCAAACGCGATGAACACAAGTTCTCGGGCCTAACAGCGGAAAGTATCTTCAGGGTCTTCAGGTGCAGCAGACGATCATCAGTAATAAGGGGCTCTCCGGGTGAAAGTGATAACGAGATCCTAATGTTAGATTTAGTAAACTTCATTTAACCCGAATAGAGGAGAGATCAGAGTCCCAGAGTAAAGGTCGAGGAGTAAAAGATCCTAGTACCACCCGATGGCGACGTGGGCCCGTAAGGCACACAGCCAAGTTAGTAAAAGTTTTGCAATGTCTAGACTCGACTTCGGCCAAGGAGTGTGGAAGGGGGATTCCTACAGGCAGTCGGCTCTGATACCAACTTGTGACGCCCCCGATTCAATCGTACACTAATCATGCACGCAAATGTGTACGATCAAGATCAGGGACTCACGGGAAGATATCACAACACAACTCTACAAATAAAATAAGTCATACAAGCATCATAATACAAGCCAGGGGCCTCGAGGGCTCGAATACAAGTGCTCGATCATAGACGAGTCAGCGGAAGCAACAATATCTGAGTACAGACATAAGTTAAACAAGTTGCCATAAGAAGGCTAGCACAAACTGGGATACAGATCGAAAGAGGCGCAGGCCTCCTGCCTGGGATCCTCCTAACTACTCCTGGTCGTCGTCGTCAGCCTGCACGTAGTAGTAGGCACCTCCAATGTAGTAGTCGTCGTCGACGCTGGCTCTGGCTCCTGGACTCCAGCATCTGGTTGCGACAACCAGAAAGAAAGGAAAGGGGGAAAAAGGGGGGAGAAAGCAACCGTGAGTACTCATCCAAAGTACTCGCAAGCAAGGAACTACACTACATATGCATGGGTATATGTGTAAGGAGGCCATATCAGTGGACTGAACTGCAGAATGCCAGAATAAGAGGGGGATAGCTAATCCTGTCGAAGACTACGCTTCTGGCAGCCTCCGTCTTGCAGCATGTAGAAGAGAGTAGATTGAAGTCCTCCAAGTAGCATCTCCAAGTACATCCAGTAGCATCTCCAAGCGCATCTCCAGTCGCATCGCATAGCATAATCCTACCCGGCGATCCTCCCCTCGTCGCCCTGTGGAAAAGCGATCACCGGGTTGTCTGTGGAACTTGGAAGGGTGTGTTTTATTAAGTATCCGGTTCTAGTTGTCATAAGGTCAAGGTACAACTCCAAGTCGTCCTGTTACCGAAGATCACGGCTATTCGAATAGATTAACTTCCCTGCAGGGGTGCACCACATAACCCAACACGCTCGATCCCATTTGGCCGGACACACTTTCCTGGGTCATGCCCGGCCTCGAAAGATCAACACGTCGCAGCCCCACCTAGGCACAACAGAGAGGTCAGCACGCCGGTCTAAATCCTATGCGCGCAGGGGTCTGGGCCCATCGCCCATTGCACACCTGCACGTTGCGTACGCGGCCGGTGAGCAGACCTAGCAACCTCCATTACAAAGGAAGTTGCGTTAACGCAGTCCAACCCGGCGCGCGCCACTCAGTCGCTGACGTCAAGAAGGCTTCGGCTGATACCACGACGCCGGGATACCCATAACTACTCCCGCGTAGATGGTTAGTGCGTATAGGCTCGTAGCCGACTCAGATCAAATACCATGATCTCGTTAAGCGTGTTAAGTATCCGCGAACGCCGAACAGGGCCAGGCCCACCTGTCTCCTAGGTGGTCTCAACCTGCCCTGCCGCTCCGCCACAAAGTAACAGTCGGGGGCCGTCGGGAACCCAGGCCCACCTCTACCGGGATGGAGCCACCTGTCCTTTCAGCCCGCAACTCCGAACAGTATCACAGGTAATGTAACAGTGTAAAGTATATAGTATATGCCCGTGATCACCTCCCGAAGTGATCACAGCCCAGTAGTATAGCATGGCAGACGGACAAGAGTGTAGGGCCACTGATGGAACACTAGCATCCTATACTAAGCATTTAGGATTGCGGGTAAGGTATCAATGACTGTAGCAGCAATGACAGGCTATGCATCAGAATAGGATTAACGGAAAGCAGTAACATGCTACACTACTCTAATGCAAGCAGTATAGAGGAGAATAGGCGATATCTGGTGATCAAGGGGGGGGGCTTGCCTGGTTGCTCTGGCAAGAGAGAGGGGTCGTCAACTCCGTAGTCGAACTGGTCAGCAGCAGCGTCGGTCTCGTAGTCTACCGGAGAGAAGAGGGGGAAGAAATAATGAATACAGAGCAAACAAAGCACCACAAAAATATATCAAGGCAATACGCGGTGTTCGGTGTGCCCTAACGCGGTAGTAGGTGATACCGGTGAAGGGGGGAAAACCCCCGGGAAAGTATTCCCGGTGTTTCGTGTTTTCGGGCAGAGGAGCCGGAGGGGGAAAGTTGCGAGTTCGATAGGTTAGGGGTGTGTGGCGGACGAACGGACCGCGTATCCGGATTCGTCTCGTCGTTCTGAGCAACTTTCATGTACAAAGTTTTTCCATCCGAGCTACGGTTATTTAATATTAATTTTAAAGATTTAATTCATTTTAGGATTTATTTAATTATTTAAATTCAACATTATCCAGAACAGTGCATGCTGACGTCAGCATGACATCAGCATGACGTCAGCAGTCAACAAAGGCGTTGACTGGTCAACTGACATGTGGGTCCCATTCGTCATTGACTGATTAGCTAATTAGGGTTTAATTAAACTATCTACTTAATTAGATTAATTAAACAAGATTAATTAACTTAATTAATTCATTAACTATTTTAATTAATTAATTAATTAATTATATATTTTTTTTATTTCATTTTTTTAAATAAAACGTTCTAGGGGCTAGGCCCACTTGTCTGTGGCACAGGGGCCTTGCGGGTCAGGCGAGCGGGCGTGGGCGCGTGGCTAACGGCATAGCCCGAACGGGCGCAAGCCCGAGGGGCGCTGGGCACGCACGGTGGCAGCGGCGGCGGCATGCGCGGGCGCGCGCGCGCGAGAGTGAGCGCACGGGCACGGCGAGCATGGCTACATGAAGGACGGCGGGCGCGGTGACCTGCGGGGAAAAGGAGGAGGAGGGGAGGGCGAGGCTCACCGAGCCCTGTAGTTGAGCATAGCGGGCTCGAGGAGGAGTCGGGGTTGCCGCGACGAGGCGGAGGAGGTCCTGGCGACGAGCAGCGACGGCGGGTGTTCCGGCGACGAGGAGGAGGTCGGAGACGTCGGCGTCGAGGAGGCAGTCCGGCGAGGTGGCCGTCACGGGCGGCGGGCCGGCGTCGGCGCGCGGGGGCGATGACGGGGACGATCCAGTCGGCGGCGCGGTCGACGCGTGGCGTGGCCCGGCTTCCGGCGGCGTCGCGCGAGGGAGATGGGGGCGAGGAGGTCCAGCGTGGATCGTCGGGGGCACGGGGGCGTGGTTGCCCCGATCCCCATCTGGATCGGGGGAGTGGGGGGGAACGAGAGCGAGTGGTGCGGGGGGGGAGTGGGTGGACCGGCTAGGGTTTCTCCCCTGGTGGGGGTTATGGAGGGGAGGGGGGCCGGCTGGGCCTGGGGTTGGCCCAGTTGGGCCACGGCCCAGAGGGGGGTTTCTCCTTTTTTTCTGTTAGTTTTAGGTTTTAGTTTTTTCTGTTTTGTTTTTATTTATTTTCTTTTCTGTTTTAAATCAGTTTAAATTATTTAGCCATTTTCTAAAAATGTGATTGCTGTACCATAACTACCCTTGTAATATTTGGCACCCACCGAACATTTTTGTTTCTACTTTCGAAAACTTTTATTGTCGACATTAATTTTAAATTTTAATTTGACGCGGTTTGAACTAACGGACGTTTAGCATCAGTAATCGGGATGACGTGGCTTGATTAGCGTGGGATTATTTTAGCAAGATTATCCGAGCGTCACAATTCTCCTCCACTACAAGAAATCTCGTCCCGAGATTTAAGAGGGGGACTAGGGGGAAAGGTCTGGTTACGAAATCCTAACGAATCTTCTCGTCTTTGGTTGCTCTTCTCGAAGAGGTCGATCCATTACATTGATGTCTTCAGTTCTCTGCTTCGGGTCATCATGATGAAGTCGACGTCCTTTCTTCGGGATCTTCCATCGTACTTACGAAAAGGTAAGGGGTTAGCTTCAAAAGGTCAGACCTCTACAAGGTGCAACCTGGTAGCTAACATCGGGGAAGGTGGCGGAAAGTAACTCTCGAACTAAAACTTAAGAAAATATTGAGAGCAAGTAAGGAGGTACCATGAGAAGTTTCAAGCGGGTAGGCAATCGTTCGTTGCCTAAACAGAGTGTGAAGGGGGTTCAAAGCAACGGAAATAAGTATTGTATTTAATACAGAATTGAGGATCCCACGGAAGGTGGCTCGTGGAATTACATACGAAGCCAAGCGTGAGGAATAACCTTGGAAACAGGGGGGTGTATGGGAGAGTCAGGTTTTCGATCCTGGGACCTGTGGGTTATGGGCCCACCATGTTGGTTTAAAGTAGAAGGGCAGTAATGTCTTGCACGATCATGTAAGCAAGGCATGTAAGAGGATAGCCTGTCAGTTATGTTGGCAACAACATCGGTACCAAGGGCGAGGGACGAAGAGAACCATTTTCCTGCTCGTTGAACGAGGCAGGACCAATAGGCAAAGTTCTCGTCCATCGGCGGTTACCGGAATGTCATCAACAAAGTAACACGGTCTTACTAACAACGTGGTACCACAAGGTTCTTACCTAAGCAGGGAATTATCACTGCTTAGTTAAGTCGGATTACCAGAAAGGTTCAACAAAACAATAGAAAGGAAAATACGATTATCAGAATAATCAGAACAATGGAAAGGAAAATGTGTTTAAACACATGTTTCAAGGGGTATATCCTTCCCAAGGACAAGCAGAGCATGATATCCATGACAGGATATAATGTAGAAAACTCCTTAGGTAGGGGAGAGAAATTTCATGACACTACCCATACAACGGTGTTTGGATAATTGAGCAGGAAACTTTAGCATTGGGCTTCAAATGTTTTTGTTGAAAATCGGAGTACCATAGACATGCTTCGAGATAGAATTGACATGGTCTTCAGGTGAAGATCAAACTTTGGAAACACGAAGGATCCATCAGGAATAACTTGTAGAATAAGTCTTACAATTTCCCCATGGATGAACGGATAACCTTGCTGAAAAGGAAATCTATAGTGATAGGTCCTCCAGCCGAAGGGGGGGGGTGCTAGGCATGACATCATGTTACCGGGTCATCAAAGGATCAACATTCATAACTCTTGGAAATGTCCCAACCATCATATCTGACCGAGATTCAGATCCGATTGGTGTCAGGATACCTCAGACTCAGGATGTCCGAGAAGAAAAGCTGCGGCACATATCGACGAAATGACATTGTAAGATTCTCGGGAAATGAACTATGGGAGTGGGTTCCTGAAACAATAGTTCATCATTAAACCAAAGGAGAGGACAAGGAGGTGTCTGGTGAACTCAACGGCAATTCACCGATATTCCCAAAAGATGGATTTCCACCATTAGGTGAACAAGGGAGATAACATTTGTCAGATCAAATGATATAAGGAAGTATGCTCGAGGAAAACATACACAATTAAACATTGGTTGAAAGGTGCGCCCGAAATGTGGATTGGGTTGCACGACCAATGTCAGAATGGTTATTCAATTAGCGAAGGACTTGAATGAACTATCGATCATTAACTTCGAAGCAATAGGGTTGCTAGAAGTGCATAATCCAAACAACACCGTTCACTTGTGGGTACCCCGGTTGGAATCAACACGAGGACCAAGAAAGAATGGTGATGGTGAGAAGTATCATTATAGCAAGAATTCTTAAGAGGTGGAGCAATCCTCATAACATTCTTAACATCAAAGATGGTAATACTCCGCGGTAGAATATAACATAAGTTGGATAGCAAGGAACTCAAGGTACAACACAATACAGGAACAAGTTTTGTGTGGAGGGAATGCAATAATGTTGTCGCTGATAACACCAATCATCGAGGGCAAGGATGGTAATTCTCATCATGATTTCAATAGATCTCTTGGAAGAGCTCAGAATGTTGATGATATTCATGACACATTTGTCGAGAGATTCCACGAAGATGTAATCGATCCGCGATCACATCAAGTCAAAAGAATGATGAAGCAAGAGGTTATTGGAACCATAGGTACGACACAAACCTGAAATCAAGATTGTTGTTCAAGGCGAACTGATATGACGAGGAAGATCGACGTAAGCTTAGCTCATTGTCAAAAGTTGTGCTCCGGGATTAAGGACCAGGTAGCACAGTTAAAATTTAGCATGGTAATGATATAACCGATCAGGCTAGGAATGACATGATCGGGTACAAACTCGTAAGTAAAGAATATTAGTAAGAGTCGTTGAACCGTAATGCGGACTCGGTTCAGTTATCGGTGTCTTTGAGTGTTTAATAACTCAGAGCCCATGAAAAATTGTAATCAGTGAGTATGTAGTACTTGATGAAGAACTCATAGGAATTTATGCAGTACCATGATAATCTCGAGATACCAGGGGGGTAATACTCAACACAAGATCAAAGTAAAGGTTGGACTGGTGTATCGATCCATAGAAGACAATTGTTTTAACTTGTCCGAGAAATGGAATCAAAGAAGATCAATCATGGTCGGAACCACGGTTGCAAGGGATCAATTCACAGATACCATATGTTAGCTATCAAGGAAATAGTTATTATTACAAGAAGCTTCCATGATAGGATATACATCGCGTCCATGGGCATGAACACAAAGTTCAAGGTCGACTCCCACTTCCTCAATGCATAATCTTCCATTCACCTCTCGTATTTCGAAGATGACATTAGTTGTTGAAAGTTTTACCTGGTGCAATACCAGATAAGTATGACTCGTGAAAACTTTCGGGTTCACACGGTTTAGAGAAGGCATATGTTCAACCCATAGGGGCTTCTTAGAAACATATACCACAAGTTTCCAGAGTAAATAACACAAGCCCGAAAGCAGAGCATGGTTGGCCAAGCAGAGGATACAACTTAACAAGGGCATCATGTATAAGGGGAAGAACTCACAAAGTGTTCAAATGTGAAGGGCACTGTCGGATAACAATCCAACAAAGGACTTGATAGTCCACAAAGGATCTGATATGAGTATCGGTACTCAACCAGAAGAGGAAGGAATGCAAATGCAACAGGTTATGGAATCATCTGAATAATTCAAAGCTTAAATAAAAAGGAATTATGATTTCCACAACAAAGGATCAGAAGCAGACGTTCTGATCAAGGATGGATCAATTGAATATACCAGAGGCACAATCAACGACAGATAGTTTGGTCGAGAACCAGCTCATGTTTGAAAGACGTCTGAGCTGGAGAGATAATTTAAAAGGATCAACTGATGATTACTTGCATTCGCCACATATTGAGTCAACAGACTCAAAATGATAAATGACAAGGAATGTCAATAAGATTTCTATACTTATGGGATTAATCATAATGAAAGCAAACAAGAAATTCCAGAGCAATAGGTTGCTGAGGATTTTTGGAATATCGGGTGGTATTTCGAAGACTTTTGTGTAACACATAAACAACTGGGGGATGAGCGGATATTCTATAAATGCGAGAATTAACCGTAGGGGTATTCAAGTGACAAGAACAGCAAGGCAGTAAGCTCAAGGGATTATCGAAACCACGACGAGTTTTTCAGGGTATCTTGTAATAACAAGACCAACTGGGGATGATATAAGAATAACAATTGTAAGTAGTTACCCATAAGGGTTGACGGTGGAAGGGGAATTGCAAACGCGATGAACACAAGTTCTCGGCCTAACAGCGGAAAGTATCTTCAGGGTCTTCACGTGCAGCAGACGATCATCAGTAATAAGGGGCTCTCCGGGTGAAAGTGATAACGAGATCCTAATGTTAGATTTAGCAAACTTCATTTAACCCGAATAGAAGAGAGATCAGAGTCCCAGAGTAAAGGTCGAGGAGTAAAAGATCCTAGTACCACCCGATGGCGACGTGGGCCCGTAAGGCACACAGCCAAGTTAGTAAAAGTTTTTGCAATGTCTAGACTCGACTTCGGCCAAGGAGTGTGGAAGGGGGATTCCTACAGGCAGTCGGCTCTGATACCAACTTGTGACGCCCCCGATTTAATCGTACACTAATCATGCACGCAATTGTGTACGATCAAGATCAGGGACTCACGGGAGGATATCACAACACAACTCTAAAACATAAATAAGTCATACAAGCATCATAATACAAGCCAGGGGCCTCGAGGGCTCGAATACAAGTGCTCGATCATAGACGAGTCAGCGAAAGCAACAATATCTGAGTACAGACATAAGTTAAACAAGTTTGCCTTAAGAAGGCTAGCACAAACTGGGATACAGATCGAAAGAGGCGCAGGCCTCCTGCCTGGGATCCTCCTAACTACTCCTGGTCGTCGTCAGCGGGCTGCACGTAGTAGTAGGCACCTCCAGTGTAGTAGTCGTCGTCGACGGTGGCATCTGGCTCCTGGACTCCAGCATCTGGTTGCGACAACCAGAAAGAAAGGAAAGGGGGAAAAAGGGGGGGAGAAAGCAGCCGTGAGTACTCATCCAAAGTACTCGCAAGCAAGGAACTATACTACATATGCATGGGTATATGTGTAAAAAGGCCATATCAGTGGACTGAACTGCAGAATGCCAGAATAAGAGGGGGATAGCTAGTCCTGTCACAGACTACGCTTCTGGCAGCCTCCGTCTCGCAGCATGTAGAAGAGAGTAGATTGAAGTCCTCCAAGTAGCATCTCCAAGTATCATCTCCAAGTAGCATCTCCAAGTATCATCTCCAAGTAGCATCGCATAGCATAAACCTACCCGGCGATCCCCTCCTCATCGCCCTGAGGTAGAGCGACCACCGGTTGTATCTGGCACTTGGAAGGGTGTGTTTTATTGAGTATCCGGTTCTAGTTGTCATAAGGTCAAGGTACAACTCCAAGTCGTCCTATTACCGAAGATCACGGCTATTCGAATAGATTAACTTCCCTGCAGGGGTGCACCACTTAACCCAACACGCTTGATCCCATTTGGCCGGACACACTTTCCTGGGTCATGCCCGGCCTCCGAAGATCAACACGTCGCAGCCCCACCTAGGCACAACAGAGAGGCAGCACGCCGGTCTAAACCTAAGCGCCAGGGGTCTGGGCCCATCGCCCATAGCACACCTGCACGTTGCGACGGCGGCCGGGAAGCAGACCTAGCAACCTCCATACAAGGAGTGCGTTACCAGTCCAATCCGGCGCGCGCCACTCAGTCGCTGACGTCAGAAGGCTTCGGCTGATACCACGACGCCGGGATACCCATAACTACTCCCACGTAGATGGTTAGTGCGTATAGGCTCGTAGCCGACTCAGATCAAATACCAAGATCTCGTTAAGCATGTTAATATCCCGCGAACGCCGAACAGGGCCAGGCCCACCTCTCTCCTAGGTGGTCTCAACCTGCCCTGTCGCTCCGCCACAAAGTAACAGTCGGGGGCCGTCGGGAACCCAGGCCCACCTCTACCGGGATGGAGCCACCTGTCCTTTCAGCCCCCTCATCAGAATCACTTGCGGTACTCATCGAGCTGACCGACTTAGTCACCATCTGTATAGTATGTATGTATGCATAATATATACCCGTGATCACCTCCCGAGTGATCACGGCCCAATAGTATAGCAAGGCAGACTGACAAGAATGTAGGGCCAATAATGATAAACTAGCATACTATACTAAGCATCTAGGATTGCGGGTAAGGTATCAATGACTATAGCAACAATGACAGGCTATGCATCAGAATAGGATTAACGGAAAGCAGTAACATGCTACACTACTCTAATGCAAGCAGTATAGAGGAGAATAGGCGATATCTGGTGATCAAGGGGGGGGGCTTGCCTGGTTGCTCTGGCAAGAGAGAGGGGTCGTCAACTCCGTAGTCGAACTGGTCAGCAGCAGCGTCGGTCTCGTAGTCTACCGGAGAGAAGAGGGGGAAGAAATAATGAATACAGAGCAAACAAAGCACCACAAAATATATCAAGGCAATACGCGGTGTTCGGTGTGCCCTAACGCGGTAGTAGGTGATACCGGTGAAGGGGGGAAAACCCCCGGGAAAGTATTCCCGGTGTTTCGTGTTTTCGGGCAGAGGAGCCGGAGGGGGAAAGTTGCGGGTTCGATAGGTTAGGGGTGTGTGGCGGACGAACGGACCGCGCATCCGGATTCGTCTCGTCGTTCTGAGCAACTTTCATGTACAAAGTTTTTCCATCCGAGCTACGGTTTATTTTATATTAATTTTAAAAGATTTAATTCATTTTTAGGATTTATTTAACTATTTAAATTCAACATTATCCAGAACAGTGCATGCTGTCGTCAGCATGACATCAGCATGACGTCAGCAGTCAACAAAGGCGTTGACTGGTCAACTGACATGTGGGTCCCATTCGTCATTGACTGATTAGCCTAATTAGGGTTTAATTAAACTATCTACTTAATTAGATTAATTAAACAAGATTAATTAACTTAATTAATTCATTAACTATTTTAATTAATTAATTAATTAATTATATATTTATTTTTATTTCATTTTTTTTAATAAAACGTTCTAGGGGCTAGGCCCACTTGTCTGTGGCACAGGGGCCTTGCGGGTCAGGCGAGCGGGCGTGGGCGCGTGGCTAACGGGCATAGCCCGAACGGGCGCAAGCCCGAGGGGCGCTGGGCACGCACGGTGGCAGCGGCGGCGGCATGCGCGGGCGCGCGCGCGAGAGTGAGCGCACGGGCACGGCGAGCATGGCTACATGAAGGACGGCGGGCGCGGTGACCTGCGGGGGAAAAGGAGGAGGAGGGGAGGGCGAGGCTCACCGAGCCCTGTAGTTGAGCATAGCGGCTCGAGGAGGAGTCGGGGTTGCCGCGACGAGGCGGAGGAGGTCCTGGCGACGAGCAGCGACGGCGGGGTGTTCCGGCGACGAGGAGGAGGTCGGAGACGTCGGCGTCGAGGAGGCAGTCCGGCGAGGTGGCCGTCACGGGCGGCGGGCCGGCGTCGGGCGCGCGGGGGCGATGACGGGGAGACGATCCAGTCGGCGGCGCGGTCGACGCGTGGCGTGGCCCGGCTTCCGGCGGCGTCGCGCGAGGGAGATGGGGGCGAGGAGGTCCAGCGTGGATCGTCGGGGGCACGGGGGCGTGGTTGCCCCGATCCCCATCTGGATCGGGGGAGTGGGGGGGAACGAGAGCGAGTGGTGCGGGGGGGGGGAGTGGGTGGACCGGCTAGGGTTTCTCCCCTGGTGGGGGTTATGGAGGGGAGGGGTGGGCCGGCTGGGCCTGGGGTTGGCCCAGTTGGGCCACGGCCCAGAGGGGGGTTTCTCCTTTTTTTTGTTAGTTTTAGGTTTTAGTTTTTTTCTGTTTTGTTTTTATTTATTTTCTTTTCTGTTTTAAATCAGTTTAAATTATTTAGCCATTTTCTAAAAATGTGATTGCTGTACCATAACTACCCTTGTAATATTTGGCACCCACCGAACATTTTTGTTTCTACTTTCGAAAACTTTTATTGTCGACATTAATTTTAAATTTTAATTTGACGCGGTTTGAACTAACGGACGTTTAGCATCAGTAATCGTGGTGACGTGGCATCGTTAATAGGGAATTACTGTAGTGTAACTATCCGGGCATCACAAATCTCCTCCACTACAAGAAATCTCGTCCCGAGATTTAAGAGGGGAGTAAGGGGAAAGACTAGGTTACGAAATTCTAACGATCCTTCTTGGTCTTGGTTACTCTTCTCGAAGAGGTAGATCCACTACGTTGATGTCTTAATTTCTCTGTTGCAGGTCATCATGATGAAGTCGACGTCCTTTCTTCGGGATCTCCATCGTACTTACGAAAAGGGTAAGGGGTAGCTTCAAAAGGTCAGACCTCTACAAGGTTTGCAACCTGGTAGCTAACATCGGGGGAAGGTGGCGGGAAAGTAACTCTCGAACTAAAACTTAAGAAAATATTGAGAGCAAGTAAGGAGGTACCATGAGAAGTTTCAAGCGGGTAGGCAATCGTTCGTTGCCTAAAACAGAGTGTGAAGGGGGTTCAAAGCAACGGAAATAAGTATTGTATTTAATACCAGAAATAGATCACTTGGGACAGTGGTTCGTGATTTACATACGAGTCCACGCGCGAGGAACAACTTTGGGAAACAGGGGGTGTACAGGAGAGTCAGCTTTCGATCCTGTGGAACTGTGGGTTATGGGCCCACCATGTGGTTGAAAGTAGGAAGGGGGCCGACACCTTGCACGGTCACGATAGTAAGGCGTGTTAGAGGGTAGCCTATCAGTTATGTCGGCAACAACATCGATACCAAGGGCGAGGGACGAAGAGAACCATTTTCCTGCTCGTTAAACGAGGCGGGCTAATAGGCAAGGTTCTCGTCCATCGGTGGCATACCGGAATGTCATCAACAATAGTAACAGGGTCTTACTGACAGAGTTGTACACCGAGGTGTTTACAAAATCAGTGACTTATTACTGCTTAGAGCATATAATTCCCAAGAAAGGTCAAACAAAACCATGGAAAGGGAAATGTGATTTCCAGATTAAACAGAACAATGGAAAGGAAAATGTGTTTAAACACATATTTCAGGGGTATATCCTTCCCAAGGACAAGCAGAGCACGATATCCATGACAGGCTATAACGTAGAAAACTCTTTAGGTAAGGGGAGAGAAATTTCATGACATTACCCATACAACGGTGTTTGGATAATTGAGCAGGAAACATTTAACATTGGGCTTCAAATGTTCTTGTTGAAAATTGGAGTACCATAGACATGCTTCGAGATAGCATTGACATGGCCAACAGGTGAAGATCAGACTTTGGAAACAGAAAGGATTCATCAGGAATAACTTATAGAATAAGTCTTACAATTCCCTCATGGAAGAATGGTTAACCTTGCCAAAAGGAACAACTATAACAATAGGTCCTCCGGCCAGGGGTGCTAGGCATGACATCACCTTACCGGGTCTTATGAAGACTAGCGTTATAACTCCTGTAAATATGTTCCAACCATCATATCTGACCGAGATTCAGATCCAATTGGTGTCATGATGCCTCAGACTCAGGATGTCCGAGATGAAAAGTGCGCAACACAATCATTGAAATGGCATTGCAAGATTCTCGGGAAATGAACTATGGGAGCGGGTTCCTGAAACAATAGTTCATCATTAAACCAAGGAGAGGTGAGGGGGTGGCTGATGACTCAGCGACAATTCATTGAGATTTCCAAAAGATGGATTTCCACAATAATGTGAACAAGGAGATGACATTTGTCAGATCAAATGGTATAGTGATGTATGCTCGAGGAAAACATACACAATTAAACATTGGTTGAAAGGTGCACCCGAAATATGGGTTGGGTTGCACGACCAATGTCAGAATGGTGATTCAATTAGTCAATAGCCTAAGAATGAACTTTCGACCATTAACTTCAAAAAAAATAGGGTTGCTAGAAGGAAGAATCCAAACAACACCGTTCACTTGGTACCGTTGGAATTAACACGAGGGACCAAGAAAAATGGTGATGGTGAGAAGTATTCTTATGCAAGAATTCTCAAGAGGTGGAACAATCCTCATAACATTCTTAACATCAAAGATGGTAATACTCCGCGGTAGAATATAACATAAGTTGGATAGCAAGGAACTCAAGGTACAACACAATACAGGAAACAAGTTTTGTGTTGGAGGGAATGCAATAATGTTATCGCTGATAACACCAATCATCGAGGGCAAGGATGGTAATTCTCATCATGATTTCAATAGATCTCTTGAAGAGCTCAGAATGTTGATGATATTCACGACACATTTGTCGCGAGAGTTCATGAAGATGTAATCGATCGGTGATGACATCAAGTCAAAGTAATGATAAAGTGATAGGTTATTGGAACCAAGGGTACGACACAAACTCGAAACCAATCTTGTTGTTCAAGGCGAAATGATATGACGATGATGATCGACGTAAGGTTAGTTCATCGTCGAAAATTGTTGCTCCGGGAAGAAGGACCGGGTAGCACAGTTAAAATTAGCTCGATAATGATATAGCCGATCAGGCTAGGAATGACTTGAAGGATTAATAAATTTGTAAGTAAAGAATATTAGTAAGAGTCGTTGAACCGTAATGCGGACTCGGTTCAGTTATCGGTGTCTTTGAGTGTTTAATAACTCAGAGCCCATGAAAAATTGTAATCAGTGAGTATGTAGTACTTGATGAAGAACTCATAGGAAGTTATGCAGTACCATGATAATCTCGAGATACCAGGGGGGTAATACTCAACACAAGATCAAAGTAAAGGTTGGACTGGTGTATCGATCCATAGAAGACAATTGTTTTAACTTGTCCGAGAAATGGAATCAAAGAAGATCAATCATGGTCGGAACCACGGTTGCAAGGGATCAATTCACAGATACCATATGTTAGCTATCAAGGAAATAGTTATTATTACAAGAAGCTTCCATGATAGGATATACATCGCGTCCATGGGCATGAACACAAAGTTCAAGGTCGACTCCCACTTCCTCAATGCATAATCTTCCATTCACCTCTCGTATTTCGAAGATGACATTAGTTGTTGAAAGTTTTACCTGGTGCAATACCAGATAAGTATGACTCGTGAAAACTTTCGGGTTCACACGGTTTAGAGAAGGCATATGTTCAACCCATAGGGGCTTCTTAGAAACATATACCACAAGTTTCCAGAGTAAATAACACAAGCCCGAAAGCAGAGCATGGTTGGCCAAGCAGAGGATACAACTTAACAAGGGCATCATGTATAAGGGGAAGAACTCACAAAGTGTTCAAATGTGAAGGGAACTGTCGGATAACAATCCAACAAAGGACTTGATAGTCCACAAAGGATCTGATATGAGTATCGGTACTCAACCAGAAGAGGAAGGAATGCAAATGCAACAGGTTATGGAATCATCTGAATAATTCAAAGCTTAAATAAAAAGGAATTATGATTTCCACAACAAAGGATCAGAAGCAGACGTTCTGATCAAGGATGGATCAATTGAATATACCAGAGGCACAATCAACGACAGATAGTTTGGTCGAGAACCAGCTCATGTTTGAAAGACGTCTGAGCTGGAGAGATAATTTAAAATGATCAACTGATGATTACTTGCATTCGCCACATATTGAGTCAACAGACTCAAAATGATAAATGACAAGGAATGTCAATAAGATTTCTATACTTATGGGATTAATCATAATGAAAGCAAACAAGAAATTCCAGAGCAATAGGTTGCTGAGGATTTTTGGAATATCGGGTGGTATTTCGAAGACTTTTGTGTAACACATAAACAACTAGGGGATGAGCGGATATTCTGTAAATGCGAGAATTAACCGTAGGGGTATTCAAGTGACAAGAACAGCAAGGCAGTAAGCTCAAGGGATTATCGAAACCACGACGAGTTTTTCAGGGTATCTTGTAATAACAAGACCAACTGGGGATGATATAAGAATAACAATTGTAAGTAGTTACCCATAAGGGTTGACAGTGGAAGGGGAATTGCAAACGCGATGAACACAAGTTCTCGGCCTAGCAGCGGAAAGTATCTTCAGGGTCTTCACGTGCAGCAGACGATCATCAGTAATAAGGGGCTCTCCGGGTGAAAGTGATAACGAGATCCTAATGTTAGATTTAGCAAACTTCATTTAACCCGAATAGAAGAGAGATCAGAGTCCCAGAGTAAAGGTCGAGGAGTAAAAGATCCTAGTACCACCCGATGGCGACGTGGGCCCGTAAGGCACACAGCCAAGTTAGTAAAAGTTTTTGCAATGTCTAGACTCGACTTCGGCCAAGGAGTGTGGAAGGGGGATTCCTACAGGCAGTCGGCTCTGATACCAACTTGTGACGCCCCCGATTTAATCGTACACTAATCATGCACGCAATTGTGTACGATCAAGATCAGGGACTCACGGGAGGATATCACAACACAACTCTAAAACATAAATAAGTCATACAAGCATCATAATACAAGCCAGGGGCCTCGAGGGCTCGAATACAAGTGCTCGATCATAGACGAGTCAGCGAAAGCAACAATATCTGAGTACAGACATAAGTTAAACAAGTTTGCCTTAAGAAGGCTAGCACAAACTGGGATACAGATCGAAAGAGGCGCAGGCCTCCTGCCTGGGATCCTCCTAACTACTCCTGGTCGTCGTCAGCGGGCTGCACGTAGTAGTAGGCACCTCCAGTGTAGTAGTCGTCGTCGACGGTGGCATCTGGCTCCTGGACTCCAGCATCTGGTTGCGACAACCAGAAAGAAAGGAAAGGGGGAAAAAGGGGGGGAGAAAGCAGCCGTGAGTACTCATCCAAAGTACTCGCAAGCAAGGAACTATACTACATATGCATGGGTATATGTGTAAAAAGGCCATATCAGTGGACTGAACTGCAGAATGCCAGTATAAGAGGGGGATAGCTAGTCCTGTCACAGACTACGCTTTTGGCAGCCTCCGTCTCGCAGCATGTAGAAGAGAGTAGATTGAAGTCCTCCAAGTAGCATCTCCAAGTATCATCTCCAAGTAGCATCTCCAAGTATCATCTCCAAGTAGCATCGCATAGCATAAACCTACCCGGCGATCCCCTCCTCATATCCCTGAGGTAGAGCGACCACCGGTTGTATCTGGCACTTGGAAGGGTGTGTTTTATTGAGTATCCGGTTCTAGTTGTCATAAGGTCAAGGTACAACTCCAAGTCGTCCTATTACCGAAGATCACGGCTATTCGAATAGATTAACTTCCCTGCAGGGGTGCACCAACTTACCCAACACGCTTGATCCCATTTGGCCGGACACACTTTCCTGGGTCATGCCCGGCCTCGGAAGATCAACACGTCGCAGCCCCACCTAGGCAAAACAGAGAGGCCAGCACGCCGGTCTAAACCTAAGCGCACAGGGGTCTGGGCCCATCGCCCATAGCACACCTGCACGTTGCGAGGGCGGCCGGAAGCAGACCTAGCCTAGTAGGCGTTCCAGTCCAATCCGGCGCGCGCCGCTCCGTCGCTGACGTCTGAAGCGCTTCGGCTGATACCACGACGCCGGGATACCCATAACTACTCCCACGTAGATGGTTAGTGCGTATAGGCTCGTAGCCAACTCAGATCAAATACCAAGATCTCGTTAAGCATGTTAAATACCCGCGAACGCCGAACAGGGCCAGGCCCACCTCTCTCCTAGGTGGTCTCAACCTGCCCTGTCGCTCCGCCACAAAGTAACAGTCGGGGGCCGTCGGGAACCCAGGCCCACCTCTACCGGGATGGAGCCACCTGTCCTTTCAGCCCCCTCATCAGAATCACTTGCGGGTACTCATCGAGCTGACCTGACTTTAGTCACCATCTGTATAGTATGTATGTATGCATAATATATACCCGTGATCACCTCCCGAGTGATCACGGCCCAATAGTATAGCAAGGCAGACTGACAAGAATGTAGGGCCAATAATGATAAACTAGCATACTATACTAAGCATCTAGGATTGCGGGTAAGGTATCAATGACTATAGCAACAATGATAGGCTATGCATCAGAATAGGATTAACGGAAAGCAGTAACATGCTACACTACTCTAATGCAAGCAGTATAGAGGAGAATAGGCGATATCTGGTGATCAAGGGGGGGGGGCTTGCCTGGTTGCTCTGGCAAGAGAGAGGGGTCGTCAACTCCGTAGTCGAACTGGTCAGCAGCAGCGTCGGTCTCGTAGTCTACCGGAGAGAAGAGGGGGAAGAAATAATGAATACAGAGCAAACAAAGCACCACAAAATATATCAAGGCAATATGCGGTGTTCGGTGTGCCCTAACGCGGTAGTAGGTGATACCAGTGAAGGGGGGAAAACCCCCGGGAAAGTATTCCCGGTGTTTCGTGTTTTCGGGCAGAGGAGCCGGAGGGGGAAAGTTGCGGGTTCGATAGGTTAGGGGTGTGTGGCGGACGAACGGACCGCGTATCCGGATTCGTCTCGTCGTTCTGAGCAACTTTCATGTACAAAGTTTTTCCATCCGAGCTACGGTTTATTTTATATTAATTTTAAAAGATTTAATTCATTTTTAGGATTTATTTAATTATTTAAATTCAACATTATCCAGAACAGTGCATGCTGACGTCAGCATGACATCAGCATGACGTCAGCAGTCAACAAAGGCGTTGACTGGTCAACTGACATGTGGGTCCCATTCGTCATTGACTGATTAGCCTAATTAGGGTTTAATTAAACTATCTACTTAATTAGATTAATTAAACAAGATTAATTAACTTAATTAATTCATTAACTATTTTAATTAATTAATTAATTATATATTTATTTTTATTTCATTTTTTTAAATAAAATGTTCTAGGGGCTAGGCCCACTTGTCTGTGGCACAGGGGCCTTGCGGGTCAGGCGAGCGGGCGTGGGCGCGTGGCTAACGGGCATAGCCCGAACGGGCGCAAGCCCGAGGGGCGCTGGGCACGCACGGTGGCAGCGGCGGCGGCATGCGCGGGCGCGCGCGCGCGAGAGTGAGCGCACGGGCACTGCGAGCATGGCTACATGAAGGACGGCGGGCGCGGTGACCTGCGGGGGAAAAAGGAGGAGGAGGGGAGGGCGAGGCTCACCGAGCCCTGTAGTTGAGCATAGCGGGCTCGAGGAGGAGTCGGGGTTGCCGCGACGAGGCGGAGGAGGTCCTGGCGACGAGCAGCGACGGCGGGGTGTTCCGGCGACGAGGAGGAGGTCGGAGACGTCGGCGTCGAGGAGGCATTCCGGCGAGGTGGCCGTCAACGCGCGGCGGGCCGGCGTCGGGCGCGCGGGGGCGATGACGGGGAGGCGATCCAGTCGGCGGCTCGGTCGACGCGTGGCGTGGCCGTGGCTTCCGGCGGCGTCGCGCGAGGGAGATGGGGGCGAGGAGGTCCAGCGTGGATCGTCGGGGGCACGGGGGCGTGGTTGCCCCGATCCCCATCTGGATCGGGGGAGTGGGGGGGAACGAGAGCGAGTGGTGCGGGGGGGGGGGAGTGGGTGGACCGGCTAGGGTTTCTCCCCTGGTGGGGGGTTATGGAGGGGAGGGGTGGGCCGGCTGGGCCTGGGGTTGGCCCAGTTGGGCCACGGCCCAGAGGGGGGTTTCTCCTTTTTTTCTGTTAGTTTTAGGTTTTAGTTTTTTTCTGTTTTGTTTTTATTTATTTTCTTTTCTGTTTTAAATCAGTTTAAATTATTTAGCCATTTTCTAAAAATGTGATTGCTGTACCATAACTACCCTTGTAATATTTGGCACCCACCGAACATTTTTGTTTCTACTTTCGAAAACTTTTATTGGCGACATTAATTTTAAATTTTAATTTGACGCGGTTTGAACTAACGGACGTTTAGCATCAGTAATCGGGATGACGTGGCTTGATTAGCGTGGGATTATTTTAGCAAGATTATCCGAGCGTCACAGCGGCTAGGGTGCTCCTGGGAGCCATCGCCTGCCCGTGAGAGATCTTTCGAGGTCACTACGAGGCGGCGAGCCCTCTCTTTTTCCCGCAGCCTTGGTTGCCGCTACCTTGTTACGAGTAGTTCTCAACCTAGAGCTCTGCACACCGGCCATGGCAAGGACGTACGAAGAAGAAGGACTTATGAGGAGGAAGGTAGAGTAATTTTCGGTTAGGTAGTTCCCCTTTTTATAACCTAAGTACTAGCACTAGTACTAAAACCTGCATAGTGGGAACACATTCAGGTTTGGTACATACTAGTAGGTGTGAGCAGGCTTGCACTTAATTGTAGCACTAGTACTTTGGAATGTGAGGGGAACAAGGTAAAGATTAATTGATGGTTTTGGTTTCGAGGCTCGACATGGCTCCTAATGAGTTTAGTGGAACATAAATTTCAAGTACTCCCTCCATCTCAGTTTGCATGCACGTGTATCTAGGTTGGCAATGAAACTTATATAAAATAAATTGTTTAACATAAAAAATATATCATTAAAAAATAGAATATTTGAAGTTTGTAATGATATATTTTTCGTAATGTATGCCTCTTATTAAGTTGGTCAAATTATTGACCTAGGTACAAGTGCAAGACTTGTAAACTGAGATAGAGGGAGTACTACACTGCTCAAATGCGGTCGCACAAGTCAGTGATGTGACTGGTCGTACATGTCAGACCAAGCCGATGCGTGTCCCTTCAGTGAGACGCGGGTCCAACCGACCATCTGTTGGTGCGACCGATTGTAAAGTGCTACGCGATGGAGACTTTTGGTTGTGGCTTCGGTCGATTGTTGTGACCAAGCATTCTAAAACTAGTGATAAATCAATTACCATCTTTTTCCAAATGACCAAGTATTCAGAGGAATACAATAAGTACATATAGATGGAGTGATTGTCAAGGTTGCAAACCGACATGGTGTTGCAAGTTCACTGCAGCAGCAACCGACTAGGTCACTGCATCGCTGGCAGGGAAGGAGGGCAGCTCACCTTGCCTACGATGCATGCCTAGTGGCGCCGCCGCAACTGGTCCCGGGATTTGGCTTCTCCTACCTCCCATTTGAACAGTTGCACCAGCTGCTCATGCCATTGCGCGGGCATGCGCGTTCTTTCCTCCGCAGTCGACTCTGTGAATATGATCTCTGCCATTAGCCCTAGCTCAAAATCAATGTGACGCTGCCAGATGCTGACATCCCTCAGCATCTCTCCACTGAGATGGACTTGCGCCTCCGCCTTGTGCTACGCCAAGCGCAACTCCTTGGAACTTCTCTCCAATCGATGCGATGCTTCCTCGATTTGATTTGCCCTTGCTGCCCACCACCTGAAACGCAACCCTGGCATGTCCTCTGGCGCCACCGATTTGTGGTTCGAAAGCAATGGATCCCCTCTAAAACACATGTGTGTTTCGCTCAAAGGCGTAGTGTTGCGGGCCGCAGCGAGAGGGCAGCCCGTGGGATCCTGGGATCTAAAGGATTATCCATGGCAGGATCCGATGGGCGAGGCGGGGAGGCGAGCCTAGGCGCCGGGAGAGCCCTACGAAGCTAAGATAAAGATAGTACTACTCCACTCTGTCCATATTTAAATACAAAGGCCACCAACCGCAGTCCTGGCAAAAATTGATCATGCTGCCTGCGTCCTGGTTTATTGGCCCCCTTTTTTGTGCCACTTTTTATGACATGCATAAATATTATGTTGCTTAAAAAATGGTAAAAAAATGGCACAAAATACGAAGGAGGCCAATGAAAGTAGCAACCCATGATTTAACTACTCGCATGCACGCAGTGGAGTAGTAATGTCTTTCTTCCTCCCTCACGTCCACTCAATTTGCATGTGCTATATTAATTGACCATCAATGAAGTGAAGGACTTTACACATGTCAAATTATCACATGGGGTGGATCTTCGTACAAAGATGTGCCCCCCAATGTACCCGCGTGTACGTGCGAGGGAATGAGTGCATGCGTGGTGTGCGTGCACATCTTCTCTTCGTGCATGTACCACCAGTGTACCTCAGAGAGGACGAGTACATTCTTTTGGAACCAGCAGCACGTCACTGTGATCAATCCACACAAGGAGGTCGCGACAACGCCTCCACATGTGCCATGTGGCTTCATGAACTATAAGAGAGACATTGTGTAGCGTGCCATTGGAATTCTTATTTATGTGTTTTGCACATACTCGAAGTACTAGTAAGGTACACATGCATTGCACGCATCAGATTTGGCAACCAAATTATGAATAAATACCACACTATAGCATGTAAGCTTTGAGTCATATATGCATGATGTAGAAGTTCGTTTAATTCTTATAGTTCATCTCATTCAAAATCAATTAGCTTTTATAAAAAAGCTAGGGCCTCTTTGATTCATAGGATTTCCAAAACGGGGGAATAGGGAAAACATAGGATTAGAGTGGAATGTCGTCTTGAATCCTACAGGATTGTATGAGTGTTTGATTGTGCATAGAAAAAACACAGGATTCTTTCAAAGAGGTTTGAGTGGATGGGATGTTTCCTATGAAATCTAGTGCAAATGAATCCTATGGAAAAATTCTTATGGATTACAATCCTATGAATCAAACAACCAAGATAGGAAAAATTCCTAAGGATTAGAATCCTCCAAAATTCCTTTGAGAATCCTTTGAATCAAAGAAGCCCGCAATCTATTTTCTGATTCATGGAATTGTGCGTTTTAAAGCATAAAGTAAAAACAAATAATGACAATTCAACTAGAAAAAAGTTTGGGAAGTTATGATACGGAAGATTCTAGAACAAAGGAGACGCACTTGTGTTTTGAGGTTTGTGCATTATGCTTAAGTTCAACCATGGAGTCTGCTAGATTGTACATGTGGCAAAATATGGTGGGGGGGCTAGAAGATGGTGCGAGGGTCCAAGTGGAGGGAGACTATGAAGGAGTGCACAAGTGAGAGATCGATATTCAAAGAGAGGGGACAAGAACGTGCGCTGTTGCACGCAATGGCGGAGACATGAAAAATAAATGTAGCTAGGGGCCAAGCATTGCTAATCCTTTATGAGGAGGGCCAATTCATCAACTTAAACCATTTTACCAGCAATTGTCTAATGATCACATTCATATTAGCCTCGATATATAGTGATGTTAGGGGGGCAGGGCCCTTGCTGCCCCATGTCTCCGCCACTATGCGCGCGTCTGAGAGGTGAAGCGGAAGGCATGGATGATGAGAGGGGGGCGTTGGATATATAATTAATGTGGGTGTATTAGCTATGTAATCCTATATAGAGAGGTATAGATTGATCGATGTGGACATGGGAAAGAGGGTGAGACCTCACTAGATATATAGATTGATCAGTTTGTGTGGAAAACTGGGAAAGACCTAGCTATATACACACACACATAGAGGAATATCGATCGTTGTGCATGCACGTGAGAGATAAAGAATGCCCGATATGATAGAGAGGGGAAGGTGTGTGTGTGTGTGCATGCATGGGAGACTGACTTGAAGAAAAAGATTGCATGTGTGCGATGGATAATGCCGACTGGTAGTGTGTGTGCATGCACGCACGAGAGAAAGTTAGTGGTACAATCATAAAGACAAGACGACTATGTGCGTGTAAAAGACTAGGTGAGGTCATAATCAATGTAAAGTTAAATTCAAATATTTGAAAAAGAGATCATGATATTTGAAACCCATGCATGCATGAATACAACTGAGATATGTGTGGTCTGGTTTGGAAAAGAGCATGTTGTACTGTATACACATTGAACAAGGTCAAACTGATTTGAATTTGAGATACCGATGGCAGACATCATTTGGCCACATTGCATCCGTGCATGGACACACTATTCTAATTAGAGATGATGGGTGGCATTCGCATCACATATCTATATCTATACCCCTATATATATTATATTTTATATTTTTATATAGTGTGCGGATAACTTTAACTTTGAAAGATGGTCATTGGATGAAACCAATCCGATGGTGCAAAGATGGCAAATTTGAGCACTACTGGCCGTTGGATATCATCTAGATTCCACCAGATTTTGCCACATGTACAATCGAGAAGACTCCATGGTTGAACTTAAGCATAATGCACAAACCTCAAAACACAAGCACTTCTTCTTTGTTCTAGAATCTTCCGTATCATAATTGCCCAATTTTTTTTCTACATGATTTGCCATTATTTGTTTTTACTTTATGCTTTGCAATGCACAATTCCATGAATCTTAAAATAGATTAGCTTTCTTATAAAACTAGATGATTTTGAATGAAATGAACTATAAGAATTAAACGAACATCTACATCATGCATACAGGACTCAAAGCTTACATGTTATAATGTGGTATTTATTCATAATTTGGTTGCCAAATCTCATGCGTGCAATGCACGTGTACCTTACTAGTCTAAATGGTGTTTGTGTGTGTTGTGCGTGTTAAACACATTGTACGTAGTATCATACATGGTTTAGACTGTGGACATCTAGCTAGATCATACATGTACTATGATTTGAATTCAGCATAAAATGGATACATATATTTGAATTTGAGATTGTATGTACATGTAGTTCGTATTTATATAGGAATTTACTTCTCCTATATTCATGTCATGTGTTGTGAAGATAATATTTAGATGGTTGTATAACTAACCGAGTACAATTCCATTCAAACAGGGAAAATGTACTCAAATTTAGTCCATATGCTAGACAACACACATTGTTTTTTTATTGTTGAGGGAAGTGCAAATTGTTTTGGTATTGTACACGCTATGTTTGTTGTCCCATTTTTTTAGTTTTTTTGTTGTATTTGAATGCATTTCTAGTAATATAGTAAAACGGGACATGGCTCTCTCTAGTGATGAGGTGCAAATTGTCTTTTTTTGTATACGTTAAGCTTGTTCTCCCGAAATTTCAAGCCACACCTTGTTATGCTGAAATTTCAAGCTAGCATCTCTGTCTATCATGCTGCAAAACTCCCGCCTCTTCAACACGCGCCTGGTTACCCCGAAATACTGAAGATATATGTTTGTCTCGTTGTGCTCTGAAAACTCCCTCCATCTCAACCCACGCCTGATACGTCTCCAACGTATCTATAATTTTTTGTTGTTCCATGCTATTATATTATCTGTTTTGGATGTTTAATGGGCTTTAATATGCACTTTTATCTTATTTTTGGGACTAACATATTAACCGGAGGCCCAATGCCAGTTGCTGTTTTTTGCCTATTTCAGTGTTTCGCAGAAAAGGAATATCAAACGGAATCCAAATGGAATGGAACCTTCATGAGGATCTTTTTGGAACAAACGCAATCCAGGAGACTTGGAGTTGAGGTCAAGGAAGCAACGAGGTGGCCACGAGGTAGGGAGGCGCGCCCAGGGGGGTAGGCGCGCCCCCCACCCATGTGGGCCCCTCGTAGCTCCACCGACCTACTTCCTTCGCCTATATATACTCTTATACCCTAAAAACATCCAGGAGAGCCACGAAACCACTTTTCCACTGCCGCAACCTTCTATATCCGTGAGATCCCATCTTGGGGCCTTTTTCGGCGATCTGCCGGAGGGGGATTCGATCACGGAGGGCTTCTACATCAACACCATAGCCTCTCCGATGATGTGTGAGTAGTTTACCACAAACCTTCGGGTCCATAGTTATTACCTAGATGCCTTCTTCTCTCTCTTTGGTTCTCAATACAAAGTTCTCCTCGATGTTCTTGGACTTTTTGCGGTGTGTTTGCCGAGATCCGATGAATTGTGGGTTTATGATCAAGATTATCTATGAACAATATTTGATTTTTCTCTGAATTCTTATATGCATTATTTGATATCTTTGCAAGTCTCTTCGAATTATCGGTTTAGTTTGGCCTACTAGATTGATCTTTCTTGCAATGGGAGAAGTGCTTAGCTTTGGGTTCAATCTTGTGGGGCTCGATTCCAGTGACAGAAAGGGAACCGACACGTATTGTATTATTGCCATCGAGGATAAAAAGATGGGGTTTATATCATATTGCTTGAGTTTATCCCTCTACATCATGTCATCTTGCCAAATGCGTTACTCTGTTCTTATGAACTTAATACTCTAGATGCATGCTGGATAGCGGTCGATGTGTGGAGTAATAGTAGTAGATGCAGAATCGTTTCAGTCTACTAAACCCAGACGTGATGCCTATGTTCATGATCATGCCTAGATATTCTCATAACTATGCGCTTTTCTATCAATTGCTCGGCAGTAATTTGTTCACCCACCGTAATATATGCTATCTTGAGAGAAGCCACTAGTGAAACCTTGAAGTAAATATGCCCTAGAGGCAATAATAAAGTTATTATTTATTTTCCTATATCATGATAAATGTTTACTATTCATTCTAGAATTGCATTAACCGGAAACATGATACATGTGTGAATACATAGACAAACAGAGTGTCACTAGTATGCCTCTACTTGACTAGCTCGTTTATCAAAGACGGTTATGTTTCCTAGCCATAGACATGAGTTGTCATTTGATTAAATGGGATCACATCATTAGTAGAATGATGTGATTGACTTGACCCATTTTGTTAGCTTAGCACTTGATGGTTTAGTATGTTGCTATTGCTTTCTTCATGACTTATACATGTTCCTATGACTATGAGATTATGCAACTCCCGTTTACCAGAGGAACACTTTGTGTGCTACCAAACGTCACAACGTAATTGGGTGATTATAAAGGTGCTCTATAGGTGTCTCTGAAGGTACTTGTTGAGTTGGCGTATTTCGAGCTTAGGATTTGTCACTCCGATTGTCGGAGAGGTATCTCTGGGCCCACTCGGTAATGCACATCACTATAAGCCTTGCAAGCATTGTAACTAATGAGTTAGTTGCAGGATGATGTATTATGGAACGAGTAAAGAGACTTGCCATTAATGAGTTTGAACTAGGTATTGAGATACCGACGATCGAATCTCGGGCAAGTAACATGCCGATGACAAAGGGAACAACGTATGTTGTTATGCGGTTTGACCGATAAATATCTTCGTAGAATATGTGGGAGCCAATATGAGCATCTAGGTTCCGCTATTGGTTATTCACCAGAGACGTGTCTCGGTCATATCTGCATAGTTCTCGAACCCGTAGGGTCCGCACGCTTAAAGTTCGGTGACGATCAGTATTATGAGTTTTTGTGTTTTGATGTACCGAAGGTAGTTCGGAGTCCTGGATATGATCACGGACATGACGAGGAGTCTCGAAATGGTCGAGACGTAAAGATCGATATATTGGACGACTATGTTCGGACACCGGAAAGGTTCCGGAAGGTTTCGGACATATACCGGAGTACCGAGGGGTTACCGGAACCCCCCGGGGGCTTAATGGGCCTACATGGGCCTTAGTGGAAATAGAGGGCAGCAAGGGGAGTGTGGGGCACACCCCCAAGGCCCAAACCAAATTGGTTTAGGGCAAGGGGGGCCGGCCCCCTCTTTCCTTCTCCTCCTCTCCCTTTCCTTCCCCCTCTCCTACTCCTACTAGGAAAAAGAGGAGTCCTACTCCTAGTGGGAGTAGGACTCCCCCTCTTGGCGCGCCTCTCCCTGGTCGGCCGCCTCCTCCCCCTTTCTCCTTTATATACGAGGGCAGGGGGCACCCCATAGACACAACAATTGATCATTGATCTCTTAGCCGTGTGCGGTGCCCCCTCCACCATAATCCACCTCGATCATATCGTAGTGGTGCTTAGGCGAAGCCCTGCGTCGGTAGCATCATCATCACCGTCACCACGCCATAGTGCTGACGAAAATCTCCTGTGAAGCTTTGCTGGATCGGAGCTCGCGGGACATCATCGAGTTGAACGTGTGCAGAACTCGGAGGTGCCGTGTGTTTGGTACTTGGATAGGTCGGATCATGAAGACGTATGACTACATCAACCGCGTTGTGCTAACTCTTCCACATTCGGTCTACGAGGGTACGTAGACACACTCTCCCCTCTCGTTGCTATGCATCACCATGACCCTGTGTGTGCATAGGAATTTTTTTTGAAATTACTACGTTCCCCAACAATGGCATTCGAGCCAGGTTTATGCGTAGATGTTATATGCACGAGTATAACACAAGTGAGTTGTGGGTGATACAAGTCATACTGCTTACCAGCATGTCATACTTTGGTTCGGCGGTATTGTTGGATGAAGCGGCCCGGACCGACATTACGCGTACGCTTACATAAGACTGGTTCTACCAACGTGCTTTGCACACAGGTGGCTGGCGGGTGTCAGTTTCTCCAACTTTAGTTGAACCAAGTGTGGCTACGCCCGGTCCTTGAGAAGGTTAAAACAACACTAACTTGACGAACTATCGTTGTGGTTTCGATGTGTAGGTAAGAACGGTTCTTGCTTAGCCCGTAGCAGCCACGTAAAACTTGCAACAACAAAGTAGAGGGCGTCTAACTTGTTTTTGCAGGGCATGTTGTGATGTGATATGGTCAAGACATGATGCTATATTTATTGTATGAGATGATCATGTTTTGTAACGGAGTTATCGGCAACTGGCAGGAGCCATATGGTTGTCCCTTTGTTGTATGCAATGCAATCGCCCTGTAATTGCTTTACTTTATCACTAAGCGGTAGCGATAGTCGTAGAAGCAATAGTTGGCGAGACGACAACGATGCTACGATGGAGATCAAGGTGTCGCGCCGGTGACGATGGTGATCATGACAGTGCTTTGGAGATGGATATCAAAGGCACAAGATGATGATGGCCATATCATATCACTTATATTGATTGCATGTGATGTTTATCCTTTATGCATCTTATTCTGCTTTGTTTGACGGTAGCATTATAAGATGATCTCTCACTAAATTTCAAGGTAAAAGTGTTCTCCCTGGGTATGCACCGTTGCCAAAGTTCGTTGTGCCGAGACACCACGTGATGATCGGGTGTGATAAGCTCAACGTTCATCTATAACGGGTGCAAGACAGTTTTGCGCATGCAGAATACTCGGGTTAAACTTGATGAGCCTAACATATGCAAATATGGCCTCGGAACACTGAGACCGAAAGGTCGAGCATGAATCATATAGTAGATATGATCAACATAGTGATGTTCACCATTGAAAACTACTCCATTTCACGTGATGATCGGCTATGGTTTAGTTGATATGGATCACGTGATCACTTAGATGATTAGAGCGATGTCTATCTAAGTGGGAGTTCTTAAGTAATATGATTAATTGAACTTAAATTTATCATGAACTTAGTACCTGATAGTATTTTGCTTGTTTATGTTATTGTAGATAGATGGCCCGTGTTGTTGTTCCGTTGAATTTTAATGTGTTCCTTGAGAAAGCAAAGTTGAAATATGATGGTAGCAATTACACGGACTGGGTCCGTAACTTGAGGATTATCCTCATTGCTGCACAGAAGAATTACGTCCTGGAAGCACCGCTGGGTGCCAGGCCTGCTGCAAATGCTGCTGATGACGTTAAGAACGTCTGGCAGAGTAAAGTTGATGACTACTCAATAGTTCAGTGTGCCATGCTTTACGGCTTAGAACCGGGACTTCAACAACGTTTTGAACATCATGGATCATATGAGATGTTCTAGGAGTTGAAGTTAATATTTCAAGCAAATGCCCGGATTGAGAGATATGAAGTCTCCAATAAGTTCTATAGCTGCAAGATGGAGGAGAATAGTTCTGTCAGTGAACATAACTTAAAATGTCTGGGTATCATAATCACTTGACTCAACTGGGAGTTAATCTTCCTGATGATAGTGTCATTGACAGAGTTCTTCGATCATTGCCACCAAGCTACAAGAGCTTCGTGATGAACTATAATATGCAAGGGATGAATAAAACAATTCCCGAGCTCATTGCAATGCTAAAGGCAGCGGAGGTAGAAATCAAGAAGCAGCATCAAGTGTTGATGGTCAACAAGACCACTGGTTTCAAGAAAAATGGTAAAGGGAAGAAGAAGGGGAACTTCAAGAAGAATGGCAAACAAGTTGCTGCTCAGGAGAAGAAACTCAGGTCTGGACCTAAGCCTGAGACTGAGTGCTTCTACTGCAAACAGACTGGTCACTAGAAGCGGAACTGCCCCAAGTATTTGGCGGATAAGAAGGATGGCAAGGTGAACAAAGGTATATCTGATATACATGTTATTGATGTGTACCTAACCAGAGCACGCAGTAGCACCTGGGTATTTGATACTGGTTCTGTTGCTAATATTCACAACTCGAAATAGGGACTACGGATTAAGCGAAGACTGGCTAAGGACGAGGTGACGATGCGCGTGGGAAATGGTTCCAAAGTCGATGTGATCGCCGTCAGCATGCTACCTCTACATCTACCTTCGGGATTAGTTTTAGACGTGAATAATTGTTATTAGGTGCCAGCGTTGAGCATGAACATTATATCTGGATCTTGTTTGATGCGAGACGGTTATTCATTTAAATATGAGAATAATGGTTGTTCCATTTATATGAGTATTTTTTATGGTCATGCACCCTTGAAGAGTGGTCTATTTGTGTTAAATATCAATAGTAGGGACACACATATTCATAATGTTGAAGCCGAAAGATGCAGAGTTGATAATGATAGTGCAACTTATTTGTGGCACTACCGTTTAGGTCATATTGGTGTAAAGCGCATGAAGAAACTCCATACTGATGGACTTTTGGAATCACTTGATTACGAATCACTTGGTACCTACAAACCATGCCTCATGGGAAAGATGACTAAAACGCTGTTCTCCGGAACAATGGAGCGAGCAACAGACTTGTTGGAAATCATACATACTGATGTATGTGGTCCAATGAATATTGAGGCTCACGGAGGGTATCATTATTTTCTCACCTTCACAAATGATTTAAGAAGATATGGGTATATCTACTTAATGAAACATAAGTCTGAAACATTTGAAAAGTTCAAAGAATTTCAGAGTGAAGTGGAAAATCATCGTAACAAGAAAATAAAATTTCTACGATCTGATCATGGAGGAGAATATTTGAGTTACTAGTTTGGTCTACATTTGAAACAATGCGGAATAGTTTCGCAACTCACGCCACCCAGAACACCACAGTGTAATGGTGTGTCCGAACGTCGAATCATACTTTACTAGATATGGTGCAATCTATGATGTCTCTTACTGATTTACCGCTATCGTTTTGGGGTTATGCTTTAGAGACGGCTGCATTCACGTTAAATAGGGCACCATCAAAATCCGTTGAGACGACGCCTTATGAACTATGGTTTGGCAAGAAACCAAAGTTGTTGTTTATTAAAGTTTTGGGGCTATGATGCTTATTTAAAAAAGCTTCAACCTGATAAGCTCGAACCCAAATCGGAGAAATGTGTCTTCATAGGATACCCAAAAGAAACTGTTGGGTACACCTTCTATCGCAGATCTGAAGGCAAGACATTCGTTGCTGGATCCTTTCTAGAAAAGGACTTTCTCTCGAAAGAAGTGAGTGGGAGGAAAGTAGAACTTGATGAGGTAATTGTACCTGCTCCCTTATTGGAAAGTAGTTCATCACAATAACCGGTTCCTGTGACACCTACACCAATTAGTGAGGAAGCCAATGATGATGATCATGAAACTTCAGATCAAGTTACTACTGAACCTCGTAGGTCAACCAGAGCAAGATTCGTACCAGAGTGGTACGGTAATCCTGTTATGGAGGTCATGTTACTTGACCATGACGAACCTACGAACTATGAGGAAGCGATGATGAGCCAGAATTCTGCAAAATGGCTTGAGGCCACGAAATCTGAGATGGGATCCATGTATGAGAACAAAGTGTGGACTTTGGTTGACTTGCCCGATGATCGACAAGCCATCAAAAATAAATGGATCTTCAAGAAGAAGACAGACGCTGATGGTAATGTTACTGTCTACAAAGCTCGACTTGTTGCGAAAGGTTTTCGACACGTTCAAGGAGTTGACTACGATGAGACCTTCTCACCCGTAGCGATGCTTAAGTCCGTCCGAATCATGTTAGCTATTGTCGTATTTTATGATTATGAAATTTCACAAATGGATGTAAAGACTGCATTCCTGAATGGATTTCTGGAAGAAGGGTTGTATATGATGCAACCTGAAGGTTTTATCGATCCAAAAGGTGCTAACAAAGTGTGCAAGCTCCATCGATCCATTTATGGACTGGTGCAAGCCTCTCGGAGTTGGAATAAACGGTTTGATAGTGTGATCAAAGCATATGGTTTTATACAAACTTTTGGAGAAGCCTGTATTTACAAGAAAGTGAGTGGGAGCTCTATAGCATTTCTAATATTATATGTGGATGACATATTGTTGATTGGAAATGATATAGAATTTCTGGATAGCATAAAAGGATACTTGAATAAGAGTTTTTCAATAAAAGACCTCGATGAAGCTGCTTACATATTGGGCATCAAGATCTATAGAGATAGATCAAGACGCTTAATTGGACTTTCACAAAGCACATACCTTGACAAAGTTTTGAATAAGTTCAAAATGGATCAGGCAAAGAAAGGGTTCTTACCTGTGTTACAAGGTGTGAAGTTGAGTAATACTCAATGCCCGGCCACTGCAGAAGATAGAGAGAAAATGAAAGATGTTCCCTATGCTTCAGCCATAGGCTCTATCATGTATGCAATGTTGTGTACCAGACCTGATGTGTGCCTTGCTATTACTTTAGGAGGGAGGTACCAAAGTAATCCAGGAGTGGATCACTGGACAGCGGTTAAGAACATCCTGAAGTATGTGAAAAGGACTAAGGATATGTTTCTTGTTTATGGAGGTGACAAAGAGCTCATCATAAATGGGTATGTTGATGCAAACTTTGACACTGATCCGGACAATTCTAAATCGCAAACCGGATACGTGTTTATATTGAACGGTGGAGCCGTCAGTTGGAGCAGTTCTAAACAGAGCGTCGTAGCGGGATCTACATGTGAAGCGGAGTACATTGCTACTTTGGAAGCAGCAAATGAAGGAGTCTAGATGAAGGAGTTCATATCCGATCTAGGTGTCATACCTAGTGCATCGGGTCCAATGAAAATCTTTTGTGACAATACTGGTGTAATTGCCTTGGCAAAGGAATCCAGATTTGACAAGAGAACCCAGCAGATCAAGAGACGCTTCAACTCCATCCGGGATCAAGTCCAGGTGTGAGACATAGAGATTTGCAAGATACATACGGATCTGAATGTTGCAGACCCGTTGACTAAGCCTCTTCCACGAGCAAAACATGATCAGCACCAAGGCTCCATGGGTGTTACAATCATTACTGTGTAATCTAGATTATTGACTCTAGTGCAAGTGGGAGACTGAAGGAAATATGCCCTAGAGGCAATAATAAAGTTATTATTTATTTCCTTATATCATGATAAATGTTTATTATTCATGCTAGAATTGTATTAACCGGAAACATGATACATGTGTGAATACATAGACAAGCAGAGTGTCACTAGTATGCCTCTACTTGACTGGCTTGTTTATCAAAGATGGTTATGTCTCCTAGCCATAGACATGAGTTGTCATTTGATTAAACGGGATCACATCATTAGGACAATGATGTGATTGACCTGACCCATTTTGTCAGCTTAGCACTTGATCGTTTAGTATGTTGGTATTGCTTTCTTCATGACTTATACATGTTCCTATGACTATGAGATTATGCAACTCCCGTTTACCGGAGGAACACTTTGTGTGCTACCAAACGTCACAACATAACTGGGTGATTATAAAGGTGCTCTACAGGTGTATTCGAAGGTACTTGCTGAGTTGGTGTATTTCGAGATTGGGATTTGTCACTCCGATTGTCGGAGAGGTATCTCTGGGCTCACTCGGTAATGCACATCACTATAAGCCTTGCAAGCATTGTAGCTAATGAGTTAGTTGCGGGATGGTGTATTACTGAACGAGTAAAGAGACTTACCAGTGACAATATTGAACTAGGTATTGAGATACCGACGATCAAATCTCGGGCAAGTAACATACCGATGACAAAGGGAACAACGTATGTTGTTATGTGGTTTGACCGATAAAGATCTTCGTAGAATATGTGGGAGCCAATATGAGCATCCAGGTTCCGCTATTGGTTATTGACCGGAGACGTGTCTCGGTCATGTCTACATAGTTCTTGAACCCGTAGGGTCCGCATGCTTAAAGTTCGGTGACGATCGGTTTTATTAGTTTTTGTGTTTTGATGTACCGAAGGTAGTTCGGAGTCCCGGATATGATCACGGACATGACGAGGAGTCTCGAAATGGTCGAGATGTAAAGATCGATATATTGGACGACTATGTTCGGACACCGCAAAGGTTCCGGAAGGTTTCGGACATATACCAGAGTACCGAGGGGTTACCGACCCCCGTCGGGGGGGGGGGTTAATGGGCCTTAGTGGAAATAGAGGGCAGCAAGGGGAGTGTGGGGTGCCCCCCTAAGGCTCAAACCGATTTGGTTTAGGGAAAGGGGGGTCGGCCCCCTCTTTCCTTCTCCTCCTCTCCCTTTCCTTCCCCCTCTCCTACTCCTACTAGGAAAAAGACGAGTCCTACTCCTAGTGGGAGTAGGACTCCCCCTCTTGGCACGCCTCTCCCTGGCCGGCCGCCTCCTCCCCCTTTCTCCTTTATATACGAGGGCAGGGGCACCCCATAGACACAACAATTGATCATTGTTCTCTTAGCCGTGTGAGGTGCCCCCCTCCACCATAATCCACCTCGATCATATCGTAGCGGTGCTTAGGTGAAGCCCTGCGTCGGTAGCATCATCATCACCATCACCACGCCGTCGTGCTGACGAAACTCTCCTGTGAAGCTTTGCTGGATTGGAGCTCGCGGGACATCATTGAGTTGAACGTGTGCAGAACTCGGAGGTGCCGTGCGTTCGGTACTTGGATCGGTCGGATCGTGAAGACGTATGACTACATCAACCGTGTTGTGCTAATGCTTCCGCATTCGGTCTACGAGGGTACGTAGACACACTCTCCCCTCTCGTTGTGATGCATCACCATGATCCTGTGTGTGCGTAGGAATTTTTTTGAAATTACTACGTTCCCCAACAAACCTATGGCCCCCGGGTCTACTTTACATCATATAAGTTTCCGATCTATAATCCTAGTTTACTATTTATTTTGCAATCTTTGCTTTTCAATCTATACAATAAAAATACCAAAAATATTTATCTTATTATCTTTATCAGATCTCACTTTTGCAAGTGGTCGTGAAGGGATTTACAACCCCTTTATCGCGTTGGTTGCAAGGTTCTTGATTGTTTGTGTAGGTACTAGGTGACTTGCATGTAGTCTCCTACTGGATTGATACTTTGTTCTCAAAAACTATGGGAAATACTTACGCTAATTTGCTGTATCACCCTTTCCTCTTCAAGGGAAAACCAACGCATGCTCAAGAGGTAGCAAGAAAGATTTCTGGCGTCGTTGCCGGGGAGATCTACGCTCAAGTCAAGACATACCAAGTACCCATCACAAACTCTTATCCCTCGCATTACATTATTTGCCATTTGCCTCTCGTTTTCCTCTCCCCCACTTTACCTTTGCCATTTTATTCACCCTTTTTCTGTTTGTTTCTTTCCGCTTGCTTCTTTTGTGCTTGGGTGTTGGATTAATTGTTTGTCACAATGGCTCAAGACAATACTAAATTATGTGACTTTTCCAATACCAACAACAATGATTTTATTAGCACTCCAATTGCTCCTATTACCGATGCTGAATCTTGTGAAATTAATGCTGCTTTGTTGAATCTTGTCATGAAAGATCAATTTTCTGGCCTTCCTAATGAAGATGCCGCTACCCATCTAAACAACTTTGTTAATTTGTGTGATATGCAAAAGAAGAAAGATGTGGACAATTATATTGTTAAATTGAAGCTGTTTCCGTTTTCGCTTAGAGATCATGCTAAGACTTGGTTCTCTTATTTGCCTAAAAATAGTATTTATTCATGGCATAAGTGCAAAGATGCTTTTATCTCTATGTATTTTCCTCCCTCTAAGATCATCTCTCTTAGAAATGATATTATGAATTTTAAGCAACTTGATCATGAGCATGTTGCACAAGCTTGGGAGAGGATGAAATTAATGATGTGTAATTGCCCTACACATGGTTTGAATTAATGGATGATTATACATAATTTTTATGCTGGATTGAATTTTGCTTCTAGAAATCTTTTAGATTCGGCCGCAACAGGCACTTTTATGGAAATAACTTTAGGAGAAGCTACTAAACTCCTAGATAATATTATGGTTAATTATTCTCAATGGCATACCGAAAGATCCACTAGTAAAAAGGTTCACGCGATAGAAGAGATTAATGTTTTGAGTGGAAAGATGGATGACCTTATGAAATTGTTTGCTAATAAGAGTGTTTCTTATGATCCTAATGATATGCCTTTGTCCACTTTGACTGAGAATAATAATGAATCCTTGGATTTGAATTTTGTTGGTAGGAACAATTTTGGTAACAACAAGTATAGAGGAAATTTTAATTCTAGGCCGTTCCCTAGTAATTCCTCTAATAATTATGGTAATTCCTACAACAACTCTTATGGAAATTTTAATAAGATGCCCTCTGATTTTGAGACTAGTGTTATAGAATTTATGAATTCGCAAAAGAATTTCAATGCTTTGATTGAAGAAAAATTGCTTAAGATTGATGAATTGGCTAGGAACGTGGATAGAATTTCTCTTGATGTTGACTCTTTGAAACTTAGATTTATTCCACCTAAGCATGATATCAATGAGTCTCTCAAAGCCATGAGAATTTCCATTGATGAGTGCAAAGAAAGAACCGCTAGGATGCGTGCTAAAAAAGATTGCTTTGTGAAAGTGTGTTCTTCTAGTTTTCATGATAATAAATACATAGATCTAAAAGTGATTGATGTGTCTCCTATTAAATATTTGTTTTCTAACATGAATCTTGATAAATATGGGACTGGAGATGAGCCAACTTTAGTTAAAAGGCGTCCCAATGATTCGGAGTTTTTAGATCTTGATGCTAAAATTAATAAAAGTGGGATTGAAGAGGTCAAAACTTTACATAGCAATGAACCCACTATTTTGGACTTCAAGAAATTTAATTATGATAGTTGCTCTTTGATAGATTGTATTTCTTTGTCGCAATCCGTGTTAAATTCTCCTCATGCTTATGATCAAAACAAAGCTTTTACTAAGCATATCGTTGATGCTTTAATGCAATCTTATGAAGAAAAACTTGAATTAGAAGTTTATATCCCTAGAAAACTTTATGATGAGTGGGAACCTACTATTAAAATTAAGATTAAAGATAATGAATGCTATGTCTTATGTGATTTGTGTGCTAGTGTTTCCACGATTCCAAAAACTTTGTGTGATGTGTTAGGTTTTCGTGAATTTGATGATTGTTCTTTAAATTTGCACCTTGCGGATTCCACCATTAAGAAACCTATGGGAAGGATTAATGATGTTCTCATTGTTGCAAATAGGAATTATGTGCCCATAGATTTCATCGTTCTTGATATAGATTGCAATCCTACATGTCCTATTATTCTTGGTAGACCTTTCCTTAGAACGATTGGTGCAATTATTGACATGTAAGAAGGAAATATTACATTCCAATTTCCGTTAAGGAAAGGCATGGAACACTTTCCTAGATAGAAAATTAAATTTCCTTATGAATCAATTATGAGAGGCACTTATGGATTGCATACCAAAGATGACAATACCTAGATCTATTCTTGTTTTTATGCCTAGCTAAGGGCGTTAAACGATAGCGCTTGTTGGGAGGCAACCCAATTTTATTTTTGTTCCTCGCTTTTTGTTCCTGTTTAGTAATAAATAAATCATCTATCCTCTGTTATGATTGCATTTTTATGTTTCAATTAGTGTTTGTGCCAAGTAAAGCCTTTAGGATCTTCTTGGGTGATTGTTATTTGATCTTGCTGTAAAAAACAGAAAAGTTGTGCTCACGAGGATAATTTTCGTTTTTTACCAAAGAGCGATAAAATACCAATTCCAACTGCAGTATATCAATATACAAATTATTTATGATGTCCTAATTTTTCATAATTTTTGGAGTTACAGAAGTATTCAAAACTTGCAGATTGCTACAGACTGTTCTGTTTTTGACAGATTCTATTTTTCGTGTGTTGTTCGCTTATTTTGATGAATCTATGGCTACTATCGGGGGGGGGGGGGTATGAACCATAGAGAAGTTAGAATACAGTAGGTTTAACACCAATATAAATAAATAATGAGTTCATTACAGTACCTTAAAGTGGTGGTTTGTTTTCTTATACTAACGGAGCTCATGAGATTTTCTGTTGAGTTTTGTGTTGTGAAGTTTTCAAGTTTTTGGGTAAAGATTTGATGGATTTTGGAACAAAGAGTGGAAAGAGCCTTAGCTTGGGGATTCCCAAGGCACCCCAAGGTAAAATTCAAGGACAACCAAAATCCTAAGCTTGGGGATGCCCCGGAAGGCATCCCCTCTTTCGTCTTCGTCTATCGGTAACTTTATCGAGGCTATATTTTTATTCACCACATGATATGTGTTTTGCTTGGAGCATCTTGTATGATTTGAGTCTTTTGCTTTTTAGTTTAGCACAGTCATCCTTGCTGTACACACCTTTTGGAGAGACACACACGAATCGTAATTTATTAGAATACTCTATGTGCTTCACTTATATCTTTTGAGCTAGATAATTTTGCTCTAGTGCTTCACTTGTACCTTTTTAGAGCACGGTGGTGGTTTTATTTTATAGAAATTATTGATCTCTCATGCTTCACGTATATTGTTTTGAGAGTCTTTTAGGATAGCATGGTAATTTGCTTTGCCTATAAAATCAGTCTTAATATGATAGGCATCCAGGATGGGTATAATAAAAACTTTCATATAGAGTGCATTAAATACTATGAGAAGTTTGATACTTGATAGTTGTTTTGAGATATAAAGACAGTAATATTAGAGTTGTGCTAGTTGAGTAATTGTGGAATTCATAAATACTTGTGTTGAAGTTTGCAAGTCTCATAGCATGCACGTATGGTAAACATTGTGTGACAAATTTGAAGCATGAGGTGTTCTTTGATTGCTTTCCTTATGAGTGGCGGTCGGGGATGAGCGATGGTATTTTCCTACCAATCTATCTCCCTAGGAGCATGCGCGTAGTGCTTGGTTTTGATGACTTGTAGATTTTTGCAATAAGTATGTGAGTTCTTTATGACTAATGTTGAGTCCATGGATTATACGCACTCTCGCCCTTCCATCATTGCTAGCCTCTTCGGTACCGTGCATTGCCCTTTCTCACCTCGAGAGTTGGTGCAAACATCACCGGTGCATCCATACCCCGTGATATGATATGCTCTATCACACATAAGCCTCCTTATATCTTCCTCAAAACTACCACCATACCTACCTATTATGGCATTTCCATAGCCATTCCGAGATATATTGCCATGCAACTTTCCACCGTTTCGTTTATTGTGACATGCTCCATCATTTTCATTGCTTTGCATGATCATGAAGTTGACATCGTATTTTTGGCAAAGCCACCTTCATAATTCTTTCATACATGTCACTCTTGATTCATTGCACATCCTGGTACTCCGCTGGAGGCATTCACATGGAGTCATATTTTGTTCTAGGTATCGAGTTGTAAGTAAATAAAAGTGTGATGATTTTCATTATTAGAGCATTGTCCCATGTGAGGAAAGGATGATGGAGACTATGATTTCCCCCCCCCCAAGTCGTGATGAGATTCCGAACAAAAAAAGAGGCCACAAAAAGATAAAAAGGCTCAAATAAAAAATGAGAGAAAAAGAGAGAAGGGGCAATGTTACTATCCTTTTTCCACACTTGTGCTTCAAAGTAGCACCATGATCTTCATGATAGAGAGTCTCTTATTTTGTCACTTTCATATACTAGTGGGAATTTTTCATTATAGAACTTGGCTTGTATATTCCAATGATGGGCTTCCTCAAAATGTCATAGGTCTTCATGATCAAGCAAGTTGGATGCGCACCCACTTAGTTTCTTTTGTTGAGCTTTCATATATTTATAGCTCTAGTGCATCCACTGCATGGAAATCCCTACTCCTTTCATTGACATCAATTGATGGGCATCTCCATAGCCCGTTGATTAGCCGTGCCAATGTGCGACTTTCTCCATTTTTGTATTCTCACACAACCTTCATCATCATATTCTGTTCCACCCATAGTGCTATGTCCATGGCTCGTGCTCATATATTGCGTGAAAGTTGAAAGAGTTTGAAAAGGCTAATGAAACAATTGCTTGGCTTGTCATCGGGGTTGTGCATGGTGGTAGCATTTTGTGTGACGAAAATGAAGCATGGCCAAACTATATGATTTTGGTGGGATAAGCTTTCTTTGGCTATGTTATTTTGATAAGACATAATTGCTTGGATAGCATCCTTGAAGTATTATTATTTTTATGTCAATATAAAACTTTTGTCTAGAATCTTTTGGATCTAAATATTCATGCCACAATAAAGAGAATTACATTGAAAATTATGTTAGGTAGCATTCCATGTCAAAAATTCTGTTTTTATCATTTACCTACTTGAGGACGACCAGGAATTAGGCTTGGGGATGCTGATACGTTTCCAACGTATCTATAATTTTTTATTGTTCCATGCTATTATATTATCTATTTTGGATGTTTAATGGGCTTTAATATGCACTTGTATATTATTTTTGGGACTAACCTAATAACCGGAGGCCCAATGCCAGTTGCTGTTTTTTTGCCTATTTCAGTGTTTCGCAGAAAAGGAATATCAAACGGAATCCAAACAAAACGAAACCTTTGTGAGTATCTTGTTTGGAACAAACGCAATCCAGGAGACTTGGAGTGGAGGTCAAGGAAGCAACGAGGCGGCCACGAGGTAGGGAGGCGCTCCCAGGGGGTAGGTGCGTCCCCCACCCTCGTGGGCCCCTCGTAGCTCCACCGACCTACTTCCTTCGCCTATATATACTCTTATACCCTGAAAACATACAGGAGAGCCATGAAACCACTTTTCCACCGCCGCAACCTTGTGTACCCATGAGATCCCATCTTGGGGCCTTTTCCAGCGATCTGCCGTAGGGGGATTCGATCACGGAGGGCTTCTACATCAACACCATAGCCTCTCTGATGATGTGTGAGTAGTTTACCACAAACCTTCGGGTCCATAGTTATTACCTAGATGCCTTCTTCTCTCTCTTTGGTTCTCAATACAAAGTTCCCCTTGATGTTCTTGGAGATCTATTCGATCTAATACTTTTTGTCGTGTGTTTGCCGAGATCCGATGAATTGTGGGTTTATGATCAAGATTATCTATGAACAATATTTGATTTTTCTCTGAATTCTTATATGCATTATTTGATATCTTTGCAAGTCTCTTCGAATTATCGGTTTAGTTTGGCCTACTAGATTGATCTTTCTTGCAATGGGAGAAGTGCTTAGCTTTGGGTTCAATCTTGAGGGGCTCGATTCCAGTGACAGAAAGGGAACCGACACGTATTGTATTATTGCCATCGAGGATAAAAAGATGGGGTTTATATCATATTGCTTGAGTTTGTCCCTCTACATCATGTCATCTTGCCTAATGTGTTACTCTGTTCCTATGAACTTAATACTATAGATGCATGATGGATAGCGGTCGATATGTGGAGTAATAGTAGTAGATGCAGAATCGTTTCGGCCTATGTCCATGATCATGCCTAGATATTCTCATAACTATGCGCTTTTCTATCAATTGCTCAGCAGTAATTTGTTCACCCACCATAATATATGCTATCTTGAGAGAAGCCACTAGTGAAACCTATGGCCCCCGGGTCTACTTTACATCATATAAGTTTCCGATCTATAATTCTAGTTTACTATTTATTTTGCAATCTTTACTTTTCAATCTATACAACAAAAATACTAAAAATATTTATCTTATTATCTTTATCAGATCTCACTTTTGCAAGTGGCCATGAAGGGATTGACAACCCCTTTATCACGTTGGTTGCAAGGTTCTTGATTGTTTGTGCAGGTACTAGGCGACTTGCGTGTAGTCTCCTACTGGATTGATACCTTGGTTCTCAAAAACTGAGGGAAATACTTACGCTACTTTGTTGTATCACCCTTTCCTCTTCAAAGGAAAACCAACACATGATCAAGAGGTAGCAAGAAGGATTTCTGGCGCCGTTGCCGGGGAGATCTATGCTTAAGTCAAGACATACAAAGTACCCATCACAAACTCTTATCCCTCACATTACATTATTTGCCATTTTCCTCTCGTTCTCCTCTTCCCCACTTTACCTTTGGCGTTTTATTCGCCCTTTTTCCATTCGTTTCTTTTCGCTTGCTTCTTCTGTGGTTGGGTGTTGGATTGATTGTTTGTTTTCTCTTGAGCATGCGTTGGTTTTCCCTTGAAGAGGAAAGGGTGATGCAACAAAGTAGCTTAAGTATTTCTCTAAGCTTTTGAGAACCAAGGTATCAATCCAGTAGGAGACTACACGCAAGTTGCCTAGTACCTGCACAAACAAACAAGAACCTCGCAACCAACACGATAAAGGGGTTGTCAATCCCTTCACGGTTACTTACGAAAGTGAGATCTGATAAAGATAATAAGATAAATATTTTTGGTATTTTTGTTGTATAGATTGAAAAGTAAAGATTGCAAAATAAAATAAATAGTAAACTAGAATTGTAGATTGGAAACTTATATGCTATAAAGTAGACCGGGGGACCATAGGTTTCACTAGTGGCTTCTCTCAAGATAGCATATATTACGGTGGGTGAACAAATTACTGCCGAGCAATTGATAGAAAAGCGCATAGTTATGATGATATCTAGGCATGACCATCAATATAGGCATCACGTCCGTATCAAGTAGACCAAAACAATTCTGCATCTACTACTATTACTCCACACATCGACTGCTATCCAGCATGCATCTAGAGTATTAAGTTCATGAGAACAGAGTAACACATTAGGCAAGATGACATGATGTAGAGGGATAAACTCAAGCAATATGATACAAATCCCATATTTTATCCTTGATGGCAACAATACAATACATGTTGGTTCCCTTTCTGTCACTCGGATCGAGCACTGCAAGATTGAACCCAAAGCTAAGCACTTCTCCCATTGCAAGAAAGATTAATCTAGTAGGCCAAACTAAACCGATAATTCGAAGGGACTTGCAAAGATATCAAATCATGCATATAAGAATTTAGAGAAGAATCAAATAATGTTTATAGATAATCTTGATCATAAACCCACGATTCATCGGATCTCGGCAAACACACCGCAAAAAGATTATATCGAATAGATCTCCAAGAACATCGAGGAGAACTTTATATTGAGAACCAAAGAGAGAAAAGAAGCCATCTAGCTAATAACTATGGACCCGAAGGTCTGTGGTAAAACTACTCACACATCATCGGAGAGGCTATGGTCTTGATGTAGAAGCCCTCCATGATTGAATCCCCCTTTGGCAGATCACCGGAAAAGGTCCCCAGATGGGATCTCACGGGTACAGAAGGTTGCGGCGGTGGAAAAGTGGTTTCGTGGTTCCCCTGGATGTTTTCAGGGTATAAGAGTATATATAGGAGAAAGAAGTAGGTCGGTGAAGCTACGAGGGGCCCACGAGGGTGGGGGCGCGCCTACCCTCTGGGCGCGCCGCCCTACCTCGTGGCTGCCTTGTTGCTTCCTAGACCTCCACTACAAATCTCCTGGATTGTGTTTGTTCCAAAAAAGATCCTCGCGAAGGTTTCATTCCGTTTGGATTCCATTTGATATTCCTTTCCTACGAAACACTGAAATAGGCAAAAAACAGCAACTAGCACTGGGCCTCCGGTTAATAGGTTAGTCCCAAAAATAATATAAAAGTTCATATTAAAGCCCATTAAACATCCAAAACAGATAATATAATAGCATGGAACAATCAAAAGTTATAGATACGTTGGAGACATATCAACGTCCCCAAGCTTAATTCCTGCTTGTCCTCGAGTAGGTAAATGATAAAAACATAATTTTTGATGTGGAATGCTACCTAGCATAATTTTCAATGTAATTTTCTTTATTGTGGCATGAATATTTAGATCCGAAAGATTCAAGACAAAAGTTTAATATTGACATAAAAACAATAATACTTCAAGCATACTAAAAAGCAATCATGTCTTCTCAAAATAACATGGCCAAAGAAAGTTATCCCTACAAAATCATATAGTCTGGCTATGCTCCATCTTCATCACACAAAATATTTAAATCATGCACAACCCTGATGACAAGCCAAGCAAGTGTTTCATACTTTTGATGTTCTCAAACTTTTTTAACTTTCACGCAATACATGAGCGTGAGCCATGGATATAGCATAATAGGTGGAATAGAATGGTGGTCGTGGAGAAGACAAAATGGAGAAGATAGTCTCACATCAACTAGGCATATCAACGGGCTATGGAGATGCCCATCAATAGATATCAATGTGAGTGAGTAGGGATTGTTGAAAGTGCTAGTTATTGACTAGGGGGGTGAATAGGTGATTTTTATGAACGTCTTTAAAACATGGGAGTTTTGAAGACAAACAGTAGAAATGAACCTATTGACATGCAGCGGAAGGTAGACTACACTAGGCAAGCCATAGTCAAGTATTTAATGAAGTGAAAGCATGAAGACTAATAGCAGCTAGGTAGTGATGATCAGGCTGGAAGATAGTATGAAGCCAAACAGCAATAGAAGTCACACAGTGAAGTCAAACAGGTAACACAGGCAGGCAATGACTTCATGAAGACAAACTGTAAATAAAGAGAGGGGGAAGATAGAACCAGTTGCTTGGTGAGGACAAGGATTTGTTGGACCAGTTCCAGTTGCTGTGACAACTGTATGTCTTGTTAGGGAGGCTGCGATTTAACTCAGAAGACTGTGTCTTCACCTTATTCCCTTGAGCTAAGGACACCCAGTCCTCGCCCAATCACTCAGGTAAGTCTTCAAGGTAGACTTCCAAACCTTCACAGACTTCGTTCACCAGCGATCCACGATGACTCTTGGATGCTCAGAACACGACGCCTAATCGGCTGGAGGATTCACAGTCCTCAAGTGTAACAAGTCTTCAGATCATGCGGACAGAAAGACTTCAGTGATGCCAAACACTCTTTGGGCTCTGGGTGTTTTGGCCTTTGTCCTCGCAAGGATCTCTCTCTCAAATGCTTCGGAGGTGGGTTGCTCTCAAACGACAAAAGTCGTGCACTAACTCTGAGCAGCCACCAATTTATGGTGTAGGGGGTGGGCTATTTATAGCCACTAGGCAACCCGACTTGATTTGTCCGAAATGACCTTGGGTCACTAAGGAACTGACACGTGTTCCAACGGTCAGATTTCAAACACACGCGGCAGCTTGACTTGGGCTACAAGTAAAGCTGACTCATCCAGCTCTGGATAAGATTTGCTCTCATTGTCTTCGCTTGAAGACATAGGATTTGGTTGAGCATCACTTTAGTCACTCTGACTTTGTTCACTTGGACCCCACTTAACAGTATGGTGGTTCCTTTGACTCAACAAAGAAGAAAATGAAACTACGAAACAACTATGTCTTCGTGCTCCAAAGACTTCATGCGATGTCTTCTCATGTCACAGTCTTCAATGTGAATATCTTCACATACCACCATTATCTTCAATGTCTTCACACATTTTTAGGGGTCATCTCTGGTAGGTAAACTGAATCAATGAGGGACTACTACCTGTGTTATCCTGCAATTCTCACAACACATTAGTCCCTCAACTAGTTTGTTGTCAATACTCCAAAACCAACTAGGGGTGGCACTAGATGCACTTACAATCTCCCCCTTTTTGGTGATTGAAGACAAAATGTTTGAAGTTTTCAACGGGGATAAAAGTATGTGAAATTGTAAAGGATTAAGGTATTGTCTTCATAAGTAGCAAAAGGCTCCCCCCAAAGATGTGCATATATAAGTATTTTGCGTTTGAATGCAAATGCACATGGCAGGTTGTACTTGTGGTGATCCTCTTCAACTTATGAAGACAATTCATCATGCATGAAAAAATATAACAAAGATAATGACATGCATAATGATAAATGGACGTCTGCAAAATGACTTCGTGCGGAATTTATCATCACACATGCGGAATTTATCATCGCATCACATAGTTGACAGAAAAGGTAGCAGACGACCATCAAGTTTAAGTGTTACAACTCAAAAGAACCAAAGGTATCGAAAGCGAGAGTTGTAAGCACTTGGCAAAAGTACAGCAAACACCCTTATGGACCCGCTTGAAGACTATCAACTCATATGCTTCTCCCCCTTTTGTCAGTGAGGACCAAAAAGGTTTGAAGACATAGAGCTTCTACTCGTTCCCATGAGGAGTAGGCGAAGCAGCAGGGTCGATGTTGAGGTCTGGTGGTGCAAAAGAACTTGGTGCAGTGTCGATTTGAGGCGAAGTTGAGGTTGGGGAAGTAGCATCATCTTCGTCATCAATAACTCTGGCATTGACAGTTGCAACTGAGGATGAGTAGTCAGAGTCTTCAAGTGAGGGAGTCCGACGTAGGTGAGCATTCCTGGGAGGAGTGGAATCAAACTTGAATCTCTCAACGAAGCCATCTTGTTGGAGACCATCTTCAGAGGTCAGCAATGTCAGACTCTTCCACGACCGCCGACAGGTTTCATGAGTGACAAATGTGAAAGGATCGATATGGTTGACTAGAGGGGGGGTGAATAGGCAACTAACAATTTTTAGCTTTTCTTTAGCAATTTAAACTTTGCATCAAAGTAGGTTGTCTAGATATGCAACTAGATGAGCAACCTATATGATGCAACACGAATAGGAACACAAGCAAGCAAGATATATGAAACAAATAAGCTACACAAGTAAAGGCATGAGATAACCAAGAGTGGAGACGGTGGAGACGAGGATGTGTTGCCGAAGTTCCTTCCCTTTGAGAGGAAGTACATCTTCGTTGGAGCGGTGTGGAGGCACAATGCTCCCCAAGAAGCCACTAGGGCCACCGTAATCTCCTCACGCCCTCACACAATGCGAGATGCCGTGATTCCACTATTGGTGCCCTTGGAGGCGGCGACCGAACCTTTACAAACGAGGTTGGGGCAATCTCCACAACTCAATTGGAGGCTCCCAACGACACCACGAAGCTTCACCATAATGGACTATGGCTTTGCGGTGACCTCAACCGTCTAGGATGCTCAAACACCCAAGAGTAACAAGATCCACAAGGGATTAGTAAGGGGGAATCAAATATCTCTTGGTGGAACTGTAGATCGGGGCCTTCTCAACCACTCCCGAGCAAATCAACAAGTTTGGTTGGCTAGGGAGTGAGATTGGGCGAAAATGGAGCTTGGAGCAATAATGGAGCTTTAATGGTGGAAGAGGTAAGTCAACGGGGAAGAAGGAGACCCCTTATATAGTGTGTGGAAAAGATCCAACCGTTACCCACCAACCAGCCCGCACCCAGCGGTACTACCGCGCCTGGCTAGCGGTACTACCGCAAGGCCGCCCGGTACTACTGCTTGAGACCAAGCGGTACTACCGCACTATGCGGTACTACTGTACCGACCCATGGTACTGCCGCGACCCCAGCACAGACACAGACGCACAGAAGCTGGGGGCGGTACTTCCGTGCGCGGTACTACCGCGCCCCCCAAGTGGTACTACCGCGAGGCAGAAGTCCCAGCCAGGGGGAAGGGAAACTTCCGTGCCTACTTCCGCAAATAAACGGAAGTAGCAAAAACCCGACACAGTAGTACTACCGAGGGGCGGTACTACTGCCTGACCGCATAGCGCGGTACTACCGCACAGCGAAAGCGGTACTACCGCGGCAGGTGCGGATGTAAAAAATTACATCCGCTCCTACTACCGCAAAGGGGCGGCACTAGCCTGGTGGGCAGCGGTAGTGCGGCTCCAGGGGAGTGGTACTACCGTGAGCACCAGCGGTACTACCGCGCCACCGCGCGGTACTACCGTGGATGCCTACGGTACTACCGTTGATCCAGGAGCAGTACTACCTCAACCACAACAACAGCCAGTCAAAGGAGGCAGGAAAACGGAGGAAGCTCCAAGGAAGAAGGAGGGGATAAAAAGGAGACGTGTACGTGATGATTCCACCCAAACCTTTCCAACGCGGACCCCCTCTTAATAGTACGGCTTTCCTACGACTCAAATCCACCAAAAAGAAACGTAGAAACGACGCCGTCTTCGTCAGTCTTCGAGGGGCACCCAATCGTCTTGTGCCTAGCAAAGAAGTGTCTGGAATACTCATGGCACACGATTAGTCCGCAAATGCGTTGTCATCAATCACCAAAACACTTAGGGATAAATATGTCCTTACAATCTCCCCCTTTTTGGTGGATTGATGACAAAACGGGATTTGCACAAAGAAAATACTATTAAGTAAATGCAAACCCCTCCTCTCTATAATATAGACGGGCTCCCCCTAAATGTGTGCCACCTAGATGAGCACGAATACTAGGAACAGAGCTCCCCCTATATTATAGAGACAAGGCATATCTATCACTAGACAAGATAGTACAAACATAAGATAACTAAGATAGATAGAGTGCATATGTCTTACACCATATGGAGGATAGGTCTCGAAGGCACAAACCAAACAAAAGCAAACGAGGCAAACGAGGTCCAAACGACAAAGCAAACAAACACACCAAGCACGACACAACGCAAATCCCTACACTCTCTCCCCCTTTGGCATCGAGACGCCAAAAAGGCAGAGAGGACACCTACACACACGGGGTGGCTCAGGCAGAGAAGTCGTCCCACTGCTCCTCGTGCTCCTCGTCAGACTCAGCGGCGGGGATAGTCTCCTCGAGGTCATCCTCTGAACTGGTCCACTTGTAGCCCTGCTTTGACATCCAGGCAGCCTCAGGTGTGATGACGTCCTCAGACCCGCCAGACACATCCTCTCCAAAGAGCCTCATCACCTTCTTGTCACGGCGGCGACTCTCCTTGTCAGCCACGTGAGCCCTGTACTGTCCCTTCGCCTGCATGCAGAAGAGAGTCTTCATCTTGTCCTTCAGCTTCTTGGCCCATGACGGCTCAGAGGAAGAAGTGGTGGACCTAGCAGCACGGTCCTCAGCAACAGTCTCAGCAGCAGCAGCCTCCCCCTCACCAGCAGCCCTCCTAGCAGAAGATGCCTCAGCACGGGTAGTGGTGTTGGCCCAGTTGGGCTTGACGCGGAGGCTGATGGACTCATGGCGAATCCAGTCTGGAGCAAGGAACTCATCACCTGGATACGTCTTCTCCCAAGTGGTGGAGAGCAGCAGAAACAGGTACGGTCCATAGATAGGTACCTTGCGAGTGAACACCGCAAACCGAAGCTCACACCACATGATGTGTGAGACATCAAGTGGCTGAGTCTGAGAAGAACGTGCCTCTGCACACAAGAGCAACATGTCCACTAGATATGCATGTACCTTGTCCTTGTCGCCAATGCGTGGGAACAGAGTGTTGCGGAAGATGCGATGCATGATATCCAGAAAGGAGTTTAACACCCAAGATGACTTGCCATTGGGGAGTACCTTCTCAACAAGGAAGGGCTGAAGCTGGTTCTTGTTGGCAGACTCAGAGTTGGCATGGGGGCGAACGCCAACGGGGGTGTGAAGCCCGTCATCAGGAATGTGCAGCAGATCCATGAACTCTTTCCATGTAGCAGACAGCTGACGGCCATTGGTCATCCAGGTCATCCTCCGCTCCTCCCCGGGATGAAAGTACACTGAGGCAAAGAACTGACAGATGAGCTCAGGGTCATAGTCAAGGTGAAAGGAGATCACCGGCTCAATAGCAAACTGCTCCACCAAGTCCAGAGCCTCTCCAAAATAGTCACGAAACTTGTCCTTCCGCAGGTGATGCATGTCTATCCACTTGACATCCACGAAGGTATTCTGCTTGTTCTTGATCACATCCAGATAGATGAGAGCCTGTTGCTTGGTCCAGAACAACTCGGTGCCTCTGAGGATAGCCCGAGGATTCACATAGGGATTGATCTTCCGGCGCTCGACATACTCAGTGGTTGAAATCTCGTCCATGCCCTTAGCCGGTTCCTTTTGCTTGCTGGCAGTGGTCTTGACATTGCGCTTGGGGGCATTGGAGCCCTCTGGGGCTTCATCTTGGGGGTTGCGCAGACGCTTGGAGCCAGTGTCACGACTGGGATTGGAACGGCGAGAGCCACCACCTGAGACACAGAACGCAAAAACACCCACAACAGCCAAGAGAGATTAATGCAAAGACCACAACAAAGCAAGTGAAACAAGCAGAAAGCACACATGATAAATGCCTAGAGAGAGATTTGATCCCTACGGTAGTACTGCCAAGAGCTGCGGAGCTAAGATAGTAGTACGGCTCTTAGACGCGGTAGTACCGTGCAAGATCACGGTAGTACCGGGTGTAGGAGCGGTAGTACGACCTTAGCGCCGCGGCCGGCGCGGTAGTACCGCACCTGACGGGCGGTAGTACCGCAAGAGCGGTAGTACCGCACATCGGGCACGGTAGTACCGCACCGCGTCAGATCTGAACTGGTTCAAATCTGAAAAAGCCCGCGAAACCACGGCGGTACTACGGTTGGACAAAGCTACCACAAGACAGCATATCAAGTATGTTTCCTACGCATCACGACTCTCCTACATCCTACTCTTGCATAGATTTGGCCTAAAATCTCAAGAACGACAAGTTTCTCCCCAAAAACCTAGAAGCAAGAGAACAGCCAAGAAAAAGAGGGATTTGGGGAAAAACCTTTTTCCATGGCAAGAGGAAGTGGTGGAGAATGATCCCACCGGTCGGAATCCGAGGAGAGTGGCCGGAGACGGAGATCCGGCGAGGGCCTCCGGCGCCGTTCTTGAGAGGGAGAGACATGGAGAGAGAGACAATGAATGGGTATGGGGAGTTGGAACTCCCCTGCCCGAGTCATAAACCCACGCGCCCTTGACGGTGCGGTAGTACCGTGCCCAGACACGGTAGTACCGCCCGGCGCGGTACTTCCAAAGTACCGCACCAGAGCGGTAGTACCATGCTGTGGCGCGGTAGTACCGTGCCTCCCAAAGCGGTAGTACCGCGCCCAGACGTGGTAGTATCGTGGGCTCAAGAAGATGCACATTTCGAGCGCGAAAAACTGGAACTTTTCACAAACCACTCCGAGCCAACACGACACCACAAGACCATGCAACACACAAAACTAGAAAGGCACATGACAAACGAACCAACCATGAGACATCACCTCTCCAAAAGAGAGGGCGGTGGCCGTAGCCACCTATGTTTGAGTCAATTGGTATGGCACCGCGAAGAATTATCCTTGGGTCCATGACCAAAACTCGTCTTTGAATCACAAGTACCATCAAACATGGCTAATGTGAAAGACTTGATTGATTTATGTATAATGGGGGGAGGGAGAGTTCATTGAGAGAACATCACTCCCCCTATGTACATGCCTACATCTAAATAGGACAACACGTTGAGTATGGTGGGGTGTGCAAGGATTCAAGCAACATTGCTCGAATCGATGATATTTAGCTCATGCCTTAACTCGCGAAATCTTGCTTCATCCAAGGGCTTCGTGAAGATATCTGCAAGGTTATCATGAGTGTTGACGTAGTTGAGCTCGATCTCTCCTCGCCTAATGTGATCCCGGATGAAGTGATACCGGATCTCAATATGCTTCGTCTTGAAGTGTTGCACCGGGTTGAGAGAGATCTTGATGGCACTTTCATTGTCACACCAAAGAGGCACTTTGTCACAAGTGACACCGTAATCCTTTAAAGTTTGCCTCATCCATAAGAGTTGTGCACAACAACTACCGGCCGCCACATACTCCGCTTCGGTGGACGAGAGAGACACACAACTTTGCTTTTTGGAAGACCAACTTACCAAAGAGCAACCAAGGAATTGGCACCCTCCGGAAGTGGACTTCCTATCCACTTTGTCTCCCGCCCAATCGGAATCCGAGTACCCTACAAGCTTGAAGTTTGATCCTCTTGGGTACCATAAGCCAAAGTTTGGGGTATGAGCCAAATATCGAAAGATTCGTTTGACCGCCACATAGTGACTTTCCTTAGGTGCGGCTTGAAACCGTGCACAAATTCCCACACTCAACATGATGTCCGGTCTAGATGCACAAAGGTAAAGCAAGGATCCAATCATGGAACGATATACCTTTTGATCCACCACTTTACCATTGGGATCTAAGTCAAGTTGGCACTTGGTGGGCATTGGAGTGGAAGCCGGCTTGACGTCACTTAGCTTGAATCTCTTGAGCATGTCTTGAGTGTATTTGGATTGATTGATGAAGGTTCCTTCTCTTCTTTGCTTCACTTCGAACCCTAGAAAGAACTTCAACTCTCCCATGGAGGACATCTCGAACTTTGAGGTCATGAGAGCGGCAAATTCCTCATTGAAAGCTTTGTTAGGAGAACCAAAGATAATATCATCAACATATAATTGGCACACAAACAACTCCCCTTTGACCTTCTTAGTAAAAAGAGTGGGGTCGATTAGCCCAACTTCAAAACCACGGTCTTGTAACAACTCGGTAAGGTGGTCATACCACGCACGTGGGGCTTGTTTAAGGCCATAGAGTGCCTTATCGAGTTGATACACATGATCGGGAAAGTAGGGATCCTCGAACCCGGGGGGTTGCTTGACGTAAACCAATTCATTAATGGGACCATTAAGAAAAGCACTCTTCACATCCATTTGTTGTAACTTAAAGTTATGATGAGAAGCATATGCAATCAACATGCGAATGGATTCAAGACGAGCAACGGGAGCAAAGGTTTCACCGTAGTCGATACCCTCGACTTGGGAGTAGCCTTGTGCTACCAAACGAGCCTTGTTGCGAATGATGATCCCATGGGCATCTTGCTTGTTCTTAAATATCCACTTGGTTCCTATGACATTGTGATTCCCGGTCGGTCTTGGCACCAATCTCCACACTTTGTTGCGCTCGAAGTTGTTGAGTTCTTCATGCATGGCATTGAGCCAATCCGGATCTTCTAGCGCCTCATAGACCTTGTGGGGTTCCACACAAGAGACAAACGTGTGATGCTCACAATAATTTGCTAATTGTCTACGAGTGCTTACCCCCTTTCTTAAGCTTCCAAGCACATTCGTCATGAGATGATCCTTGGTGGAGAGCTTGGAAGCAACCTTGGCGGCACGACGCTCTAATTCCTCCTCGGTGGTGAGTTGAGGAGCGGTTACTTGATCATCTTGAGCGCCGTCATGAACTTGTTCTTGATCTTGAACTTGCTCGGGGGAGAGAACTTGACCTTGGGCATAACTTGGTGTGTCCACACCGTCTTGAGTATGATCATGCCCTTGGTCTTGTTCATGAGGTTGAGGGCCTTCACTTTGTTCTTCGGAAGCGTGTGGGCCTTGGGTTGGTGATGGCTCCACTTGAGTGGAGCATTGTCCTTCTCCTTCGGCCACAAGGGGTTCCTCAATGGGTAGGATAAAACCAACACCCATTCTTCTTATGGTTTGAGGAGGAATTTCATCACCTACATCACAAGTGCCACTTTGCTCCACTTGGGAGCCGTTATTCTCATCAAACTCCACGTTACACGTCTCCTCAATAAGTCCCGTGGATTTATTGAGGACACGGTAAGCATGAGAGTTTGTAGCATAACCAACAAATATGCCCTCATAAGCTCTAGCCTCAAATTTAGACAACCGAACACCTTTCTTGAGAATGAAACACTTACACCCGAATACCCAGAAGTACTTGAGGTTGGGCTTGTTACCGGTGAGTATCTCATATGGAGTCTTGTTCAACACCTTGTGGAGGTAGAGCCGATTTGATGCATGACATGCGGTGTTGATGGCTTCGGCCCAAAAGTTGTACGGAGACTTGAACTCCGCCATCATGGTCCTTGCCGCATCCATCAACGTCCGGTTCTTCCTCTCCGCAACACCATTTTGTTGAGGGGTGTAGGGTGCGGAATATTGATGCTTGATTCCCTCGTCACTAAGAAACTCATCCAAGGTGTAGTTCTTGAACTCGGCGCCGTTGTCACTTCTTATTGTCAAGATCTTTGCATTGTGTTAATGTTGTGCTTCGTTTGCAAAGTCAATGACGGTTTGTTGGGTCTCGCTCTTCCTCTTGAAGAAATACACCCACGTGTACCTTGAGTAGTCATCCACAATCACCAAGCAATACTTCCTACCTCCAAGACTATCGAAGGATGGAGGCCCAAAGAGATCCATGTGAAGGAGCTCCAAAGGCCTCTTTGAATAAATGATAGTCGTGGGAGGGTGAGCCTTCTCATGTAGCTTTCCTTCGATACAGGCACTGCAAGCACGATCTTTAGCAAAACTAACATTCGTTAGTCCACGTACATGGTCCCCCTTGAGGAGACTTTGCAAAGATCTCATATTGACATGGGCTAAACGGCGATGCCAAAGCCATCCCACATCAACTTTAGCCATTAGGCATGTCACGGTCTTAGTGGGTCGCTCCGAAAAGTTAATCACATATAGACCGTTCTCGACATGCCCAACAAAAGCTACTTTAAGAGTCTTGCTCCACAAGAGGGCCACGATATCGATATCAAAGAAAGTGGCAAAGCCCATGATAGCAAGTTGATGAACGGAGAGTAAATTGTATGCAAGGGACCCAACAAGCATGACCTTCTCGATCATGAGATCATGAGAGATGACCACCTTGCCAAGTCCCAATACCTTAGAAGATGAGGCGTCACCCCACTCGACATTGGTGGGCATAGATGGAACCTTGTGCACGTCCACCACCAAGTCCTTGCTTCCGGTCATATGATTTGTAGCTCCGCTATCGAGCAACCATGATCCCCCACCAGAAGCAAACACCTACAAGAGATCAATGCTTGGTTTTAGGTACCCATTTTGTAATGGGTCCTTTGATGTTAGTAACAAGGGTTTTTGGAACCCAAATAGACCATTCAATGTATTCATGAAGAGAACCAAAAAATTTGGCATAAACATGCCCATCACTAGCACGGCATAACACATAAGAAGGGTTAAAATCGCCGGCTTTGTTGAGAGGGGTGGCATTGCCCTTCTTGACATTGTTCTTCTTCTTCTCCTCGGGGGCAGTCTCTCCCTCCCTCACAAAGGTTTGCATGAGGGGAGGAGGTCGTTTGGTCTTGTCATTCTTCTTCTTGTTCTTGGAGTCGGGCACGTACCCAACCCCTTCCTTGGCCACACCTCCCTTTTGGTTGATCAAGAGATCGTTGAGGTTCTTCTTGCCTTGTATGCAAGTCGCAAGACATCTCTCAATTTGCTCCTTCAACTTTGCATTTTCCTCAACAAGATGTATATGCTCACAACACGGGTTAGTAGCATTTGCATTATCAATTAAAACCATATGAGGAAAAGTTGCTTTCTCCTTAGTTAGCTTCACTTGGAGTTGATCATGAGACTCCTTGAGACTAGCGTGAATACCCTTCAAGGCCTTGTCAAGTATATCAAACTCCTCTTTGAGTCTAGCAAGATCAACCCCGAGTTTGGCCTTCTCGGAATTTAGCACACGAGAAACAATGAGGACATGATCATAATATTTCTTTAACTTAGCATGATCAACGTTGTGTGACTCCTCAAGAGCCAAATGAAGACCACGCTCTTCCTCAAGCGCATTGGAAAGATCCAAAATCTCATCGGCATAGTCACGACTATGCCCTTCCATCTTAGAGATGGTGTCTTCGTGAGCCTCCATCATGTCATTGGCTTCACCAAGTTGTTCCAAGAGAGCAACAAAGTGCTTCTTGGATTTTCCCTTGAGTTTTCCCATAAAGGCCTCAAACTCGTTAGCCTCCACATTAGCTCCCTCAAGTTCATTAATGCTATCCGTCGGGGAAGGATGATTAATGATGGTAGTTTTGATGTTGGAGGTTACCTTGTTGGTGGCTTTAGCCATGAGGCACTTGGCAGTGATGCTCTCATTGGGTGAGTCGAAGAGAGACACCCGTGACGTTGTTGCAATGGCAACGGAGGCCATGGCAACCGACTCACCATCTTCATCATCGTCATCATCCTCATTGTACTCTTCTTGCACAACCAAATCCTTGGGAGGAGTCTTCTTGGTGAAGTTGTTCTTGTTGGGGAACGACTTGGCCTTGTCCTTTCGGATGAGCTTGCCACCATTGTCTTCCCTCTTCTCATACGGGCATTCCGCAACGAAATGACTCACGTTGCCGCAATTGTAGCAAGTCCTTACACGTTGCTTGCCCCTTGTGCCACTCGAGTTGCTTTTGCTAAAGTTTGGCCTCGAGTTTTTCTTGCTCCAAAATTGCCTTGAAGCAAGTGCCATGTGTTCATGATATGCATACTTCATATCTTCGGGGTTGCTCTCCTCTTCTTTCTCTTCTTCTTCTTCCACGGTGAGCTTGGCCTTCAATGCTAGGTTAGGCTTCTTTGCCCGTTGAGAATGGAGCACCGCATTGTCGGCGGTCTTGTCCAAAATGTTCATGGCCACAAACTCATCCAACACTTCGCTTGAGGTCAAAGTGTGGAAGTGCGGTCTTTGACGAATGACGGAGGACATGGCCTTGTGATAGGGCATCATTGCCTTGAGGAATTTGCGCTTGATCCAATTTTCATCCGTGTCCTTGCTCCCGTGATCTCGTAGTGAGACCGCGAGTTTGGTTACTCTCCAATAAAGTTCACGAGGTTCTTCATCTTCTTTCATTGCAAACTCATCAGCCTCATCTTGTACCACTTCATAATTGGAGCGTTGGATGCTTGCGCTTCCCCGGTAGAGAGAGACAACACAACGCCATGCATCTTTGGCCAAGGCAAAGGGACGAAGATGAGGTAGGTCTTCAGGTGGAATTGCATCTTGAATGATGAAGAGAGCATTCTCATTGAATTGATTATCCGCGGCTTCTCGAGGAGTGAAGTTGCTTGGATCATGCGGATAAAAAACTTCTTCAATGATTCTCCAAAGGTTAGTGTTCACATGATTTAAATGACGTTTAAAGCGGTAAACCCAAGAATCAAAGTCCTCATTTTTCACAATCTTAGGAGGAGGACCGGCATGATTCAAGTGAGTGGAAGGAATCGGTCCACCATAAACAAGTGGTGGTTCCACATGGGCAAAGATGCCGGTGCCATTCTTACCACTAGAAGAAGGAGCCTTTTCACTACTAGCTTCCCCCTTGTCGGGGATAGCATCCGTCACCTTGTTGGCGGGATCACCCACTTTCAACGGTGCGGTGGATAGTTTAAGCCCCTCAAGAAATTTAGTAAACATGCTCTCAACTTCGGTCGTCATGGAGGTTTTCAATGTCTCCAAGGCCACATTGAACTCCTCATGAGAGACCGAGGTTCCCCCATCGCCCGTAGACGAGATAGGATTCGCACCGGAGTGTTCCTCCGCACCGTCTACGGTATCAACCATACTCTTTGGACGGTAAAGTCCTTAATAAAGAGACGAGGCTCTGATACCAATTGAAAGGATCGATATGGTTGACTAGAGGGGGGGGGGGTGAATAGGCAACTAACAATTTTTAGCTTTTGTTTAGCAATTTAAACTTTGAATCAAAGTAGGTTGTCTAGATATGCAACTAGATGAGCAACCTATATGATGCAACACGAATAGGAACACAAGAAAGCAAGATATATGAAACAAATAAGCTACACAAGTAAAGGCATGAGATAACCAAGAGTGGAGACGGTGGAGACGAGGATGTGTTGCCGAAGTTCCTTCCCTTTGAGAGGAAGTACGTCTCCGTTGGAGCGGTGTGGAGGCACGATGCTCCCCAAGAAGCCACTAGGGCCACCGTAATCTCCTCACGCCCTCACACAATGCGAGATGCCGTGATTCCACTATTGGTGCCCTTGGAGGTGGCGACCGAACCTTTACAAATGAGGTTGGGGCAATCCCCACAACTCAATTGGAGGCTCCCAACGACACCACGAAGCTTCACCACAATGGACTATGGCTTCGCGGTGACCTCAACCGTCTAGGATGCTCAAACACCCAAGAGTAACAAGATCCGCAAGGGATTAGTAAGGGGGAATCAAATATCTCTTGGTGGAAGTGTAGATCGGGGCCTTCTCAACCACTCCCGAGCAAATCAACAAGTTTGGTTGGCTAGGGAGTGAGATTGGGCGAAAATGGAGCTTGGAGCAATAATGGAGCTTTAATGGTGGAAGAGGTAAGTCAACGGGGAAGAAGGAGACCCCTTATATAGTGTGTGGAAAAGATCCAACCGTTACCCACCAACCAGCCCGCGGCCAGCGGTACTACCGCGCCTGGCCAGCGGTACTACCGCAAGGCCGCCCGGTACTACTGCTTCAGACCAAGCGATACTACCGCATGGCAGTGTGGTACTACCGTACCGACCCACGGTACTGCCGCGACCCCAGCACAGACACAGACGCACAGAAGCTGGGGGCGGTACTTCCGCGCGCGGTACTACCGCGCCCCCCAAGTGGTACTACCGCGAGGCAAAAGTCCCAGCCAGGGGGAAGGGAAACTTCCGTGCCTACTTCCGCAAATAAACGGAAGTAGCAAAAACCCGACACAGTAGTACTGCCGAGGGGCGGTACTACTACCTGACCGCATAGCACGATACTACCGCACGACGAAAGCAGTACTACCGCGGCAGGTGCGGATGTAAAAAATTACATCCGCTCCTACTACCGCAAAGGGGCGGCACTAGCCTGGTGGGCAGCGGTAGTGCGGCTCCAGGGGAGCGGTACTACCGTGAGCACCAGCGGTACTACCGTGCCACCGCGCGGTACTACCGTGGATGCCTACGGTACTACCGTTGATCCAGGAGCAGTACTACCTCAACCACAATAGCAGCCAGTCAAAGGAGGCAGGAAAACGGAGGAAGCTCCAAGGAAGAAGGAGGGGATAAAAAGGAGACGTGTACGTGATGATTCCACCCAAACCTTTCCAACGCGGACCCCCTCTTAATAGTACGGCTTTCCTACGACTCAAATCCACCAAAAAGAAACATAGAAACGACGCCGTCTTCGTCAGTCTTTGAGGGGCACCCAATCGTCTTGTGCCTAGCAAAGAAGTGTCTGGAATACTCATGGCACACGATTAGTCTGCAAATGTGTTGTCATCAATTACCAAAACACGTAGGGATAAATATGTCCTTACAAAATGCATTCTTGGTGGCAAGGTTGCGAATGCGATTGACATCCACCTAGAGACTATGCATCTGACACTTGAGCCAGTCATGATGCTTATCCTGTTTTTGATGCAGGGCGATGAGAAGCTCTCGGTCGTTAAGAACACAAGATCACTTTCGAGGCCTTTGGGCAATTGTGCTTTCAGTGGCTTCAGTATGGGCACGAGGGGCATGTGTATTTCCAGCCAAAGGATAAACATGAGATGCAGCAAGAACTCCTTCAATGGGTTGAGTGAAACTTTGACGATCGATGTTGTGAAGATAAATTGGCTCCTTGCCAGGCTCTGGGTATATGGCTTCGACAGACAGATCAACCTCTGGCAAGAATATGAGATGATTGCACGTAGAAGGCTGATAGTTGATAGCAGAGTGAAGCTTGATGAGGCGCATTACCCATGGAGCATAGAACTTCAAACCAAATATATCGGAGCCAGATGCAGCCAATTACCTGATGAAGAAGTCCTGAGCATTGAAGTTGATGCCATTGAAGATATAGAAAACCAATGTCTTCATTGCTCCTTCAAGCTTCGCTGCAGGAGAATGTCCTTTGACAGGCCATATAGTTCGCCTGATAATATGATAAATAGTGCAGGGTAGATACTCTAGGTCTTCAACAAAGAACTCCTTTGGATATTCAGCGTCTAGGGGCAGTGGCTTCATCATGCTCAGCATTTGGCTCGTGTTGGGCTCAGGCTTCTGGAAGATGCTCTCCAAAGCATTATGGTGCAGCTGACAACCTAGTTCATAGTGTTCACCAGGAGTGGGCAGGGCAGTAAGCTCAATTATATATTGGGCTTTGGCTTCATGGTGTACATCGCCTGTCATCCACTCAAGGACCCAAGTCTTCGGATCCCTATAGTAGCCGCAAATGTGGAGAGTTGCATAGAATTGCAGCAGAAGCTCTTCATTCCAATGCTCTTTTTCGGTCACAAACTGTAGAAGGCCAGCATCTCTAAAGCAGTCAAGAGCTTCTTCTAGACAAGGCAATCCAGCAATGGCTTCGCAGTCTAGACGCATATGAAGAAAAATGTGCCCCTGATTGTATAGTATGCAGGAGTAGTAACTGCACTGCTGATAACTCCAGAACCTATCAGATGATACTCTTGGCTTGGAATATGGGTTCTTGGCGCTATCAAAGAAGGTGTTGTGTGCTATGAAGCCATTCACATTAAACAATCCTGGTGAAGTTGCAGTACCTGGAAACCTTGGCGGCCTTGTCTTTGGCTTCTGGACTTGAGGCCTGTGCTCCACATGATAGTCAAATTGAGGTACGAGAGCAGGCGGAGGAACCAGAATGGGCCAGCGGACGGTAACAAGCTGACCATGATCGTATGCTTGCTCAATGGTGTGAGGTCTTGGAGGTGGTACAGGAGCAGAGGCATTGTCTTCGAGATGCATATTTGCTTCAGGTGCAACATTGGCTTCAGGCACCGTATTTGCTTCAGGTGCCACATTAGCTTTAGCCATGACAACGTCATTGGCTTCAGTAGTGTTGTGGGTGGCCGCCTCAGTGTTTTCAACCTCCACTTGAGTAGCTGGAGGGTCTGGCACAGACTCGTTCTCCTCGAGAACAGTTTCTTGGTTGGTAGGGGGTGTGGCAACTCGCTCTTCTGCTTGACGGGGTTCTGGTGGTTCTTGTTGATCATCGGCTAATGCAGCCGGAATGTCTTCAGCAAATTTTGCTTCGGACTCAGAGACATTCACAGTTGGAGTGGTGTCAGGAAACACTTGTCGTGCCACTGAGTTATGTTGCTCTTCTCCTTCTAGAACGCTTGACAGAGTGACTTGTGGCCTTGGTCCTTTGCGAAGCCTGCGGAGTGCGGGCGACGCCTTTGGAGAGGGAGTCGACTGGACCACAAAGTCATCATCTTCAGGCACCGGAGTGGTGGCTTGAGGTGGGGGGGGGGGTACTTGGAGAGTCTTGAGGGCGATCAGCCCATGAATCATCCTGAGCAATTGGCGTCAGAGGACGGCCAATGCTGATGAGTTCGTTGTTCGTGAGAACAGGCGATGATACCATTTGGTGCTCAATCTAAGGAAGGACTTCATCATCTTCTGCATTGTCTTGGGGACCAATGTCTTCAGCTGCGGTGGGGTCGACAGCTGGATCTTCTTCAGCTTCAGGAGCCTCTGTGGTAGCAGGCTCATGAACTATTAACTGACGCTCTTGGTATTTGGACGCAGGATGAGCAACTGAAATTGGCTTGACGACAAGGGGCTCTGTGGGAGCAGCCCGATCTTTCTTCTTTGTCTTTCTCTTCTTAGTCGGTGGAGCATCGTCAGTGGTGTTCTTGGTCTTGCACTTTCGGGCTTCGGCTTCAGCTGCCCTTGTTTTCTTGAGTTCTAAAGCAGCTATGGGGACCTTAGGCTTCGAGCCTGTCATACTGGCAGGGAAGACAATGCGAGGTTCTTCCTGCCTTGATGCTTTAGCTTGGGCCACAGCAGGCTTCTTCTTCTTCTTGGCAGCCATACTGGGGTCGATGCTAGGGCGCCCCAGAGCCTTGCGCTTTTCTGCTTCTGTAAGTGCATCTAGTTCCCCTTAGTGATTTTGGTGTATTGAAGACTTATAGGTTAAGGGACTGATGCATTTGTGAGTGTACACAGGTCTATAAGTATATGAGGAGTTTGATATTTATAGAGAAAGTCGACCCCTAAAAATGAAGTTCTTCGACTGAAGACTTTGGATTTCTGAAGACTTTCTGAAGACTTTGAAAGTGAAGAAATTGGTGTGACCTTGAAGACTTGGTATTCATTCGATGAACATGAAGCGTGAAGACTTTTGTTTTCGTAGTTTCATTTTCTCTTTCTTGAGTCATAGGAAACACCGTACTGTTAAAGGGGGTCGAGGAAATACTAAGGAAAAATTTCCATGTGATGCTCAACTCAAAATCCTACACCTACCAATCCCTTCGAGTGAGCCATTGGAAATCTCATACAGTCCAGTCATATTCGTCAGTGACAGAGATGAAGTTCTTCTGGTCTCTGAGGAATTTGTTCTGACTGAGTAGTTAGGAATTCGCCAGTGCGGATTACCTACACAGTGAGGAACATGATAGCCCTGAGGATTTTGCTACTCAAAATTCCGACTGTTGCTGTGCTATAAGCCAGCTGTCCCAAAATATCTATCCACCTAACGGTCATATCATTGAAGGGCATTTATGTCTTATCATGTCGGGCTGCTCCCTAGGCTATAAATAGCCGCCCCCTACAACCACTAGCTGGTTGGCGGCTCCGAGAGAAACTGACACTTGTCATTTGAGAGCAACCCATCCTCCGAGGACTTTGAGCGAAAATCATCAAGTGAGGAAAACCCAAACACCTACAAACCCCATGTGATTGAGCATCACTGAAGAGATTGATCCTGCGTGGATCCGACGCTTGTTACCTTTGAAGACTGTGCTTCTTCCAAGCGGTTAGGCGTCATGGTCTAGAGCATCCAAGAGGAATTGTGGATCGTTGAGTGACCAAGTTTGTGAAGGTTCGGAAGTCACCTGAAGACTTACCACGAGTGATTGGGCGAGGTCTGTGTGACCTTAGCTCAAGGAGAATACGGTGAGGAGTTGGTGTCCTGAGCTGCGTGTTCAGGACTGGGTGTCCGAGACTGTGTGTCCTCGAGTTTAAATACTCAGCCGCTCCAACCAGACGTACAACTAAGATAGCAGTTGGGACTGGTCTACCAAATCATTGTCTTCACCAAGCTTACTGGTTCTATTTCCTCAACTCTTTCATTTCCTCATAACTGTGTTGTGTGATTGTTCATATCTATGCTTGAAGACTTTGACTGAAGAGTTTCTCAATTTCCTTAGTACAATTTCTTCAGTCTGTTTGTCTTCATCCTGTGTTATCTTGTGTTTAACCGCCTGAAGTTTTAGTTATGTCGACCGCAGGTATGAAGAAAGTGACATGCCCCATCTTTGATGGTCACGAGTATCCCAAGTGGAAGGCCATGATGTAGAAACGCCTCATGGCGATGAACAACGAGCTATGGACCGTCACTGAGATTGGTCTGACCGATCTGTGCAAGATGGCGGAAGCAGATGACATTCGCAAGTACACCTTCTCAACCTCACGGCGAAGGACGTCATCTGCTCCTGTCTGTCTCAAAATCAGTTCAGGAATATCATGCATCTCGATCATGCGAAGCTTATCTGGGACCGTCTCTTTGAGGTCGATGAAGGTCATCGTACCTGTCATGATCCTTGGTTTGAGGACTTCAAGGAATCTCTCAAAGCGATGACATTCGAACCAGAATCATCATCTTTTGCATCATGCCTTATGGCAAAAGATGCTAAGGTAACTGAATGCTACCTATCCGAGTCTAGTGATGATGAATCTGGTGATGAATTTGGACCCAGCTATGTCAAACTTGCTTCCCTTGCCACTAAACAACAAAGAGCCTTGGAAAAAGTTCAATACATGCTAAATAAGAGCGATGATATGTTGGGTGAAGAAATGGATCAGTCAAAAGCTTTGGCTGAAAGTCTTCAGAGACTTCATACTAAGTATGACACCCTTCAAGATCATCATAACACTCTCTTATCTGATCATGAGAAGCTTTCTTATGAATTTCTACAAAGAAAGCAAGACCTTGAGAAGCTAAGAGTGAGTTATGAAGATCTTCAGAAGGAGCGCGATTCTTTACTTGCTCAACAAATCAGCGCTTCTCAGGAAGAATTTGTTCCTCCATGCTTGAAGTGCATTGAACGTGAATCTGCTAATTCTTCACCTGAATGTTCAAATGCTACTAATGTTTCAAATTCTTCACATGCCTCTGCTATCACTAATTCCTCATCTGAGGACATTGCTAGTATCACCGATGATGCAGGGCTGAAGGAATTGTACATAACAGGCATGTGCAAAAGCCTCAAAGGGCATCAGACTCTTTGTGATGTGCTTAAAAAGCAGATCCTCAACAGGAACCCTAGGAAAGAGGGTATTGCCTTTGAGAGGAAACTCAATGCTGATGGTACATATTGGAAGCCTGAGCAGTACCCCAAAACTACATGGGTTGTTGCAAAGGGACCTCCAGTTGATCCATCTAACATATCTGGATTTGCATGTGAATCTCCTCGTTCTGATGATGAGTCATTTGACTCCAACTATAAACTGTTCAAAAATCAGAATGGTGAAGTATTTGCTAGATATGTTGGCACTAACTGCAGGAACGGTCCCCTTATGAAGAAAATCTGGGTTCCCAAAAGGTGTCTTGAAAGTCTTTAGGTGAATGTCCTCAGGACACCACCTATGAAGAATAGGAACCCCAGATCAAATTCTTCATATGGACCAAATTCCTCAAAAGGATCAAAGTCCTCACATGAGTATCATCGTGCTAACAACTCCGTTTCGCAGGGAAGAGCTAAGGGCTATGAATATGAGTATTATTCTTCTAATCATCATGTTCATAAGTCCTTAAAGAATCTCTCTGCTTATTCTTATGCTTATCCTAACTCCTCTTATGTGAAACGAAATGGATTGGCTTCTATGCCACCTTTCTCGTATGGAGCTCGCAGAGTGATGAACTCTTTGCCTCCCCTTCAGATGTGAGTGGTGAAGAAAAAGAAATAATCTCTTCTGCAGGGTCAGGTCTCCAGACGTACGTAATCGTCTGAATAATTTGCTGGAGACCTGAGTATGCCTGAAAGGATGTAGGCTAATCATGAAGAAATGAACTTTCATTTCTCACGTCCTCATACTGCTTTATCTGTTCTTTTGCTTAATGAAATTGATTTGATGAATTGATGTCATATTCTTCACTGATGAAGTATATGAGTTCATAAGTTGCACTAATTCATCTGCAGGATGATCAACCCAAAGCCACTGAGTGGGTCCTCGATAGTGGATGTACAAATCACATGACTGGTGACAAGAATCTATTGATGGATGCTCCATTATCTCCATCGCATCTGAAGCATATCATCTTTGCCGACAAAGGCAAAAGTCAGGTATTGGGTTTAGGTAAGGTTGCGATCACAAAGGATCGACACATGGACAAAGTCATGCTTGTCGAGTCCTTAGGATACAACCTCATGTCTGTCTCAATGCTTTGCGATCTTGATATGGTTGTTGTCTTTGGAAAGTACCGTTGTGTTGTGCTTATGGAACCTGACAAATTCCAAAGTCTTCGAAGGCTTTAGGAGAGGAGACTTGTATATTGTTGATTTCTCTACAGGACCACAACCAGTCGTGTGCCTACATGCAAAAGCTTCAGAAGGCTGGCTCTAGCATCGACGACTTGGTCATGCAGGCATGAGGAATTTACACACGCTTGCAAAGAAGAAGCATGTCATCGGCATCGAGAATGTCAAATTCCTCAAGGATCACCTATGTGGAGCCTCTGAAGTTGGGAAGATGACCAAGGCCAAGCATCCAGTGAAGACTATCATGACCACTACTCGTCCATTTGAATTGCTTCACATGGATCTCCTCGGTCCTAATCATTATTCTGCTATTACAAACGATATCTCTATATGGCTTTGTTATTGTTGATGATTACTCTCGATACACATGGGTACACATTGTTACTTACAAACATGAAGTGTAGGAAGTCTTCAAACGATTTTCCTCGAGGGCTTCAACCAACTTTGGTGTGAAGATCAATCACATCAGAAGTGACAATGGAACTGAGTTCAAGAATTCTGGTCTAGATGACTATCTTGATGAACTTGGTATTACTCATGAGTTATCTGCTCCTTATACTCCTCAGCAGAACGGCGTCGTGGAGCGCAAGAACAGGACTCTTGCTGAGATGGCTTGCACTATGCTTGATGAATACAAAACGCCTCATCGTTTCTGGATTCAGGCAATTGATACTGCGTGCCACATCATCAACAGAGTATATCTTCACAAATTCTTCAAGAAGACTGCCTATGAACTCCTCACTGACAAGAAACCCAATGTAAGTTATTTCAAAGTCTTCGATGCTAAATGTTGGATTAGGGATCCTCATCACAACTCAAAATTTGCACCGAAAGCACATGAAGGTTTTATGCTTGGTTACGGAAAGGACTCCCACACCTACAGAGTCTTCAACAACATTCTTCACAAGGTTGTTGAAACTGTAGATGTGTGGTTCGATGAAACTAATGGCTCGCAAAGAGAGCACCTACCTACTATGATAGATGAACGAGCTCCTGAGGAAACTATCAAGTTCAAGGCTACTGAGGATGTCATTCCTACTAAAGAATCTACTGAAGAATTCATTCCAGAACATGAAGAACGTCGAGCTAATGCACCTGAAGAAAATACTGAAGAAAATGGTGCGGAAGAGAATGCTGATCAAATTCCTCAACGATAACCAGCTCATCCTCGCATTGCAAAAGAAGTGCAAGTTGAAAAGATCATCAATGACATCAAAGCGCCAGGTCCTCTCACACGCTCAAAAGCTTCACATTTGTCTAACTTTTGTGGGCACTATGCTTTTGTCTCTATCACAGAGCCCACTAAGGTAGATGAAGCATTTCTGGAGCCTGAGTGGATTCAGGCCATGCAAGAAGAACTACATCAGTTCGAGCTCAACAATGTCTGGGAACTGGTCAAACGTCTAGATCCTCGCAAGCACAATATAATTAGCACAAAGTGGATCTACCGCAACAAGCAAGATGAAAATGGCCTTGTGGTGAAGAATAAGGCACGACTTGTAGCTCAAGGCTACACACAGGTTGAAGGAATTGATTTTGATGAAACTTTTGCACCTGTTACTAGACTTGAGGCTATTCGCATATTACTTGCTTATGCTAACCATCATGATATCACTTTATATCAAATGGATGTGAAAAGTGCATTCCTCAATAGTAAGCTTGAGGAAGAAGTATATGTTGCTCAACCCCCAGGTTTTGAAGATCCAAAGAATCCTGACAAAGTCTTCAGACTCAACAAGGCCCTCTATGGCCTCAAGCAGGCCCCACGAGCGTGGTATGATACCTTGAAGGAATTCTTCACGAATAAAGTCTTCAAACCCGGTTCACTCGACCCTACTCTTTTCACTAAATCTTATGATGGTGAATTGTTTGTGTGCCAAGTATATGTTGATGATATTATCTTTGGCTGTACCGACCAACATTATAGTGATGAATTTGCCTACATGATGAGTGAAGAATATCAAATGTCTATGATGGGAGAAGTAAAATTCTTCTTAGGTCTTCAAATTCGTCAACAACGCAATGGCATATTCATATCTCAGGAGAAATACCTCAAGGATGTACTGAGGAAATTCGGCATGCAAGATTGCAAAGGCGTCAAAATTCCTATGCCCACAAATGGCCATCTGTGCACTGATGAAAAAGGTATTGACTTCAATCATAAGGTATACCGCTCCATGATTAGTTCTTTATTGTACTTATGTGCATCTAGGCCAGATATAATGCTTAGTGTTTGCATGTGTGCCCGATTTCAAACTACACCGAAGGAATCACACCATAAGGTTGTGAAGCATATTCTTCGATATCTAGCTCACACACCAACACTTGGATTATGGTACCCCAAGGGCTCGGTTTTTGATCTCATTGGATATTCTGACTCTGACTATGCTGGTGATCGTGTGGACCGCAAGTCAACATCTGGTACATGTCATTTCCTTGGACGATCTTTGGTCTGTTGGTCCTCGAAGAAACAAAACTGCGTATCACTATCTACTGCTGAAGCTAAGTATATTGTCACTGGTTCTTGCTGTGCTCAATTGCTATGGATGAAGCAAACTCTCAAGGACTACGGCGTCAACATGAAGAATGTGCCTCTCTTCTGTGACAATGAGAGTGCCATCAAGATTGCTCACAACCCAGTTCAGCACTCGAAGACTAAGCACATTCAGATTCGTCATCATTTTCTTCGTGATCATGTGTTGAAGGGCGACATTTCTATTGAGCATGTGAAGACTGAAGAACAACTAGCTGATATCTTCACAAAGCCCTTGGATGAGAAGAGATTTAGCAAGTTGCGGTGTGAGCTAAATATCCTAGAATCTTCAAATGTTCTTTGAAAAGGACACTCATCCTAACACTTATGCAAAATTGATGACTTAGATGTGCAACACATGAAGAAATATTTTTCTTAAATCAATGAAGAATAACACTCTAAGTGTGAAGAAATTAACGAAGAATATGATTCTCAGAACCCTACGATAATTGTATGCGGTGTCTGAAATCATCATTCTTATACGGTGGGTCTCGCCACAACCAAAAGTTGAAATTCCTCAGTTGATTCTTCAACTTTGCATTGTCTTCACTGTTTCCGTTGTTTTTCTTCATTGGCTATATATATATATATTGTAAGTGCATCTAGTGCCCCTTAGTGATTTTGGTGTATTGAAGACTTATAGGTTAAGGGACTAATGCGTGTGTGAGTGTACACGGGTCTATATGTCTATGAGGAGTTTGATATTTACAGGAAAAGTCGACCCCTAAAAATGAATATCTTCGACTGAAGACTTTGGTATTTTGAAGACTTTTGAATACTTTGAAAGTGAAGAAATTGGTGTGACCTTGAAGACTTGGTATTCTTTCGAGGAACATGAAGCGAGAAGACTTTTGTTTTCATAGTTTCATTTTCTCTTTCTTGAGTCATAGGAAACACCGTACTATTAAAGAGGGTCGAGGAAATACTAAGGAAAAATTTCCATGTGATGCTCAACTCAAAATCCTACACCTACCAATCCCTTCGAGTGAAGCCATTGAAAATCTCATACAGTTCAGTCAATTTCTTCAGTGACAGAGACGAAGTTCTTCTGGTCTCTGAGGAATTTGTCCTGACTGAGGAGTTAGGAATTCGCCAGTGTGGATTGCCTACACAGTGAGGAACATGATAGCCCTGAGGATTTTGCTACTCAAAATTCCGACCGTTGCTGTGCTATGCGCCAGCTGTTCCAAAATATCTATCCACCTAACGGTCATATCATTGAAGGGCATTTATGTCTTATCATGTCGGGCTGCTCCCTAGGCTATAAATAGCCGCCCCCTACAACCACTAGCTGGTTGGCTGCTCCGAGAGAAACTGACACTTGTCATTTGAGAGCAACCCATCCTCCGAGGACTTTGAGCGAAAATCATCAAGTGAGGAAAAACCAAAAACCCAAAACCCAAACACCTACAAACCCCAAGTGATTGAGCATCACTGAAGAGATTGATCCTGAGTGGATCCGACGCTTGTTACCTTTGAAGACTGTGCTTCTTCCAGACGGTTAGGCGTCATGGTCTAGAGCATCCAAGAGGAATTGTGGATCGCCGGGTGACCAAGTTTGTGAAGGCTTGGAAGTCGCCTGAAGACTTACCACGAGTGATTGGACGAGGTCTGTGTGACCTTAGTTCAAGGAGAATACGGTGAGGACTGGGTGTCTTGGACTAAGTGTCCTTGACTGGGTGTCCGGGACTGTGTTTCCTCGAGTTTAAATACTCAGCCGCTCCAACCAGACGTACAACTGAGATAGCAGTTGGAACTGGTCTACCAAATCATTGTCTTCACCGAGCTTACTGGTTCTATTTCCTCAACTCTTTCATTTCCTCATAACTGTGCTGTATGTTTGTTCATATCTGTGTTTTAAGACTTTGACTGAAGACTTTCTCAATTTCCTCAGTTCAATTTCTTTAGTCTGTTTGTCTTCATCCTGTGTTATCCTGTGATTACGCTTCCTGTACTCTGTGCATGTCTTCATTTCATCATGATGACTATGCTTGTATTATGTTGTGTTTACTTTTGAGCACTTATTCCGCTGCTAGTAGTTCTTTGCTAAGGAATTTCCTCACAGGCAAATTCCTCAGTGAAGAATTTCGTAAAAATCGCCTATTCACCCCCCCTCTAGTCGATATAACGCACTTTCAATTGGTATCAGAGCAAGGTACTCCCTTGTTCTGTGTGATTTTCGTTTAACCGCCTGGAGTTTTAGTTATGTCGACCGCAGGTATGATTAAGGTCTCTGCTGGGTGTCCTACCTTCGATGGGACGGACTACACCTACTGGAAGAATAAGATGCGAATGCATCTTGAAGCTATTGATAATGATCTCTGGTATGTTGTGGAAAATGGTGTTCCCTCAGTCACACCTTCTCTGAATGCTATCGATGTGAAGAGATTCAAGCAACTCGACTCTCAAGCGAAGAATATCATATGTGGCCATCTGAGCAAAGGACAGTACGGCAGAGTGAGTGCTTTGGAAATAGCGAAGCTTATCTGGGACAGGTTGTCCAAAGTGAATGAAGGAGTCTCAACTCAGTGTGACTCTCGAGTTGATGTTCTTCGCAATCTCTTCAACCACTTCAAAAGATTCGATAATGAAAATGTTCAACAAACCTTCGATCGCCTCACTGACATCTCAAATGAGCTTCAAGCACTTGGTGCCACTGACATCACCGACCATGAGGTAGTGAAGAAATTGCTGAGATCGCTTGATTCCTCATTTGACACTCTAGCATTGATGATACAAGAACGTGCTGATTACAAGTCACTTGATCCCGCTGGTATTCTCGAGAGGCTAAATAATCATGAGTTCCAACTTGCTGAAAAGAGAGATCTCTATGGTTCAAGCTATGGCAGAACACGTGCACCGAAGGCCAAGGCAGTATCTGAGTCCGAAGATGAAGACTCTGGTAGCAGCCTTGGTGATCCTGAAGAACTGAGCCATGATCTGGCTCTGCTCGTGAAGAAGTTCCAAAAGTTCTCAAGACGTGGTCGCCTTGGAAGATCCTCAAGGAGCAATGATTCCTCATCCAGTGACTACAAGAAGAGGCTCTGTCACAAGTGCAAGAAACCTAGACATTTCATTCAAGATTGTCCTCAGTGGGAAAAGGAATCAAAGAAGAAGAAATACAAGGATTACAGTTCTGATGATGCAAAGAAAAAGAAGAAATCCACAAAATCCTCATCATCAAAATCCTCAAAGCCTTCATATCACAAGAAGAGCAGCTCCAAGAAGGCCAGGGCATTCATTGGCAAGGAAATGGACTCTGAGACTGAATCTAAAGAAAATGAGGAAGAGGAGTCATCTGAGGAGTCCGAATCCGGAGTGGCGAGCCTACCTCTTGCTACTGCATTCGTCAGCAAGTCTATCTTCAACACTGAAGAAAATGACCTCACCAACAAGGATGACGAAGGCGATGATGACTACGCTCCCACCTATTGCTTCATGGCAAAGGGTGCCAAGGTACTCAAATATACCTCCTCTGAATCAAGTGAGAATGAATCTGATGAAAACCTTAACCCAAGCTATTCTAAACTTGCTAAGATAGCTATAAAACAACAAAGGGCTTTAGAAAAGGTTCAAAACATGCTAAATAAAAGTGATGATATGTTGGGTGAAGAAATGGATCGCACTGAAACTTTGACTGAAAATCTTCAGAGACTTCAGTCCAAGTTTGACAAACTTCAAAGTCATCATAACACTCTCTTATCGGATCATGAGAAGCTTTCTTATGAATTTCTTCAAAGAAAGCAAGACCTTGAGAAGCTAAGAGTGAGTTATGAAGATCTTCAGAAGGAGCGTGATTCATTACTTGCTCAACAAATCAGCGCATCTTAGGAAGAATTTGTTCCTCCATGCTTGAAGTGCATTGAACGTGAATCTGCTAATTCTTCACCTGAATGTTCAAATGCTGCTAATGTTTCAAATTCTTCACATGCCTCTGCTATCACTAATTCCTCATCTGAGGACATTGCTAGTATCACTGACAATGCAGGGCTGAAGGAATTGTACACGACAGGCATGTACAAAAGCCTCAAAGGGCATCAGGCTCTTTGTGATGTGCTTAAAAAGCAGATCCTCAACAGGAACCCTAAGAAAGAGGGTATCGCCTTTGAGAGGAAACTCAATGTTGATGGTACATATTGGAAGCCTGAGCAGTACCCCAAAACTACATGGGTTGCTGCAAAGGGACCTCCAGTTGATCCATCTAACTTATCTGGATTTGCATGTGAATCTCCTCATTCTGATGACGAGTCAATTGACTCCAACTACAAGTTGTTTAAAAATCAGAATGGTGAAGTATTTGCTAGATATGTTGGCACTAACTGCAGGAACGGCTCCCCGATGAAGAAAATCTGGGTTCCCAAAAGATGCCTTGAAAATCTTCAGGTGAATGTCATTATGACGCCACCTGTGAAGAATAGGAACCCCAGATCAAACTACTCATATGGACCAAATTCCTCATATGGATGAAAGTCCTCATATGAACATCATCATGCTAACCCGTCTGTTTCGCAGGGAAGATCTAAGGATTATGGATATGTGCATTATTCTTCAAATGATTATGCCCATAAGTCCTCGAAGAATTTCTCTGCTTACTCATATGCTTACTCTAACCCATCTTATGTGAAACGGAATGGATTGGCTTCTATGCCATCCTTCTCGTATGGAGCTCGCAGAATGATGAACTCTTTGCCACACCTTCAGATGTGGGTGGTGAAGAAAAAGAACTAATCTCTTCTGCAGGGTCAGGTCTCCAGACGCATCTAATCATCTGAAGAATTTGCTAGAGACCTGAGCATGCCTGAAAGGACGCAGGCTAACCATGAAGAAATGAACTTTCATTTCTCACGTCCTCATATTGCTTTATCAGTTCTTTTACTTGATAAAATTGATCTGATGAATTGATGTCATATTCTTCACTGATGAAGTATATTAGTTTGTAAGCTGCACTAATTCATCTGCAGGATGATCAACCCAAAGCCATTGAGTGGGTCCTCAATAGTGGATGTACAAACCATATGACTGGTGACAAGAATCTATTGATGGATGATCCATTATCTCCGTCGCATCTGAAGCATATCATCTTTGTTGACAAAGGCAAAAGTCAGGTATTGGGTCTAGGTAAGGTTGCGATTACAAAGGATCGACACATGGGCAAAGTCATGCTTGTTGAGTCCTTAGGATACAACCTTATGTCTGTCTCAATGCTTTGTGATCTTGATATGGTTGTTATCTTTGGCAAGTACCATTGTGTTGTGGTTATGGAAGCTGACAATTCCAAAGTCTTCGAAGGCTTTAGGAGAGGAGACTTGTATATTGTTGATTTCTCTACAGGACCACAACCAGCCATGTGCTTACTTGCAAAAGCTTCAGAAGGCTGGCTCTAGCATCGACGACTTGGTCATGCAGGCATGAGGAATTTGCACATGCTTGCGAAGAAGAAGCATGTCATTGGCATCGAGAATGTCAAATTCCTCAAGGATCACCTATGCGGAGCCTGTGAAGCTGGGAAGATGACCAAGGCCAAGCATCCAGCGAAGACTATCATGACCACCACTCGCCCATTTGAATTGCTTCACATGGATCTCTTTGGTCCTAATCATTATTCTGCTATCTCAAATGAAGCATCTCAATATGGCTTCGTTATTGCTGATGATTATTCTCGTTGCACATGGGTACACCTTGTTACTTACAAACATGAAGTGCAGGAAGTCTTCAAACGATTTTCCTCGAGGGCTTCAACCAACTTTGGTGTGAAGATCAAGCACATCAGAAGTGACAATGGCACTGAGTTCAAGAATTCTGGTCTCGATGACTATCTTGATGAACTTGGTATCACTCATGAGTTATCTACTCCTTACACTCCTCAGCAGAATGGCGTCGTGGAGGGCAAGAACAGGACTCTTGCTGAGATGGCTCGCACTATGCTTGATGAATACAAAACGCCTCGTTGTTTCTGGACTGAGGCAATTGATATTGCGTGCCACATCATCAACAGAGTATATCTTCACAAATTCTTCAAAAAGACTGCCTATGAACTCCTCACTGATAAGAAACCCAATATGAACCAACACCTGAGGAAACTATCAAGTTCAAGGCCACTAAGGATGTCATTCCTACTGAAGAATCTGCTGAAGAATTCATTCCAGAACATGAAGAACGTCGAGCTAATGCACCTGAAGAAAATGCTGAAGAAAATGGTGTTGAAGAAAACACTGATCAAACTCTTCAACGACAATCAGCTCATCCTCGCATTGCAAAAGAAGTGCAAATTGAAAAGATCATCAATGACATCAAAGTGCCAGGTCCTCTCACACGCTCAAAAGCTTCACATTTGTCTAACTTTTGTGGGAAGTATGCTTTTGTCTCTATTACAGAGCCCACTAAGGTAGATGAAGCATTTCTGGAGCCTGACTGGATTCAGGCCATGCAAGAAGAATTACATCAGTTCGAGCTCAACAATGTCTAGGAATTGGTCAAACGTCCAAATCCTCGCAAGCACAATATCATAGGCACAAAGTGGATCTACCGCAACAAGCAAGATGAAAATGGCCTTGTGGTGAGGAATAAGGCACGGCTTGTAGCTCAAGGCTACACACAGGTTGAAGGAATTGATTTCGATGAAACTTTTGCACCTGTTGCTAGACTTGAGGCTATTCGCATATTACTTGCTTATGCTAACCATCATGATATCACTCTATATCAAATGGATGTGAAAAGTGCATTCCTCAATGGTAAGCTTGATGAAGAAGTATATGTTGCTCAACCCCCAGGTTTTGAAGATCCAAAGAATCCTGACAAAGTCTTCAGACTCAACAAGGCCCTCTATGGCCTCAAGCAGGCCCCACGGGCTTGGTATGATACTTTGAAGGAACTCTTCATGAAGAAAGGCTTCAAACCCAGTTCACTCGACCCTACTCTTTTCACTAAAATCTTATGATGGTGAATTGTTTGTGTGCCAAGTATATGTTGATGATATTATCTTTGGCTGTACTGACCAACGTTATAGTGATGAATTTGCCTATATGATGAGTGAAGAATATCAAATGTCTAGTATGGGAGAGTTGAAATTCTTCTTAGGTCTTCAAATTCGTCAACAACACAATGGCATATTCATATCTCAGGAGAAATACCTCAAGGTACTGAGGAAATTCGGCATGCAAGATTGCAAAGGCGTCAAAATTCCTATGCCCACAAATGGCTATCTGTGCACTGATGAAAATGGTATTGACTTCGGTCATAAGGTATACCGCTCCATGATAGGTTCCTTATTATACTTATGTGCATCTAGGCCAGATATAGTGCTTAGCGTTTGCATATGCGCCCGATTTCAAGCTGCACCGAAGGAATCACACCATAAGGCTGTGAAGCATATTCTTCGATATCTAGCTCACACACCAACACTTGGATTATGGTACCCCAAGGGCTCGGCTTTTGATCTTGTTGGATATTCTGACTCTGACTATGCTGGTGATCGTGTGGATCGCAAGTCAACATCTGGTACATGTCATTTCCTCGGACGATCTTTGGACTGTTGGTCCTCGAAGAAACAGAACTGTGTATCACTATCTACTGCTGAAGCTGAGTACATTGCCGTTGGTTCTTGCTGTGCCCAATTGCTATGGATGAAGCAAAATCTCAAGGACTACGGCGTCAACATGAAGAATGTACCTCTTTTCTGTGACAATGAGAGTGCCATCAAGATTGCTCACAACCTAGTTCAGCACTCGAAGACAAAGCACATTCAGATTCGTCATCATTTTCTTCATGATCATGTGTTGAAGGGCGACATTTCTATTGAGCATGTGAAGACTGAAGAACAACTAGCCAATATCTTCACAAAGCCCTTGGATGAGAAGAGATTTAGCAAGTTGCGGTGTGAGCTAAATATCCTAGAATCTTCGAATGTTCTTTGAAAAGGACACTCATCCTAACACTTATGCAAAATTGATGACTTAGATGTGCAACGCATGAAGAAACATTTTTCTTCAATCAATGAAGAATAACACTCTTAGTGTGAAGAAATTAATGAAGAATTTGATTCTCAGAACCCTACGATAATTGTACGCGGTGTCTGAAATCATCATTCTTATACGGTGGGTCACGCCACCACCAAAAGTTGAAATTCCTCAAATTATTCATATTCTTCAACTTTGCATAGTCTTCACTAGTTCCGTCGTTTTTCTTCATTGGCTATATATATATATATATATATATATGAGTTTATGTCCTCTACAACATTTACTTATTGCTATTTCTTCAAGTTGGTTTTCTGCTAAGTGAATGTGATCGGACCCTTCCCCTCTATGCTTTACTCAACCCAATCTGTTCACAAACTCTTCATGTGCGTTCTATTTGAAACTCGTTCAAAATCTTCACTGTGTCCTTGTCAGCTGAAGAAATTGCGAACGGAACTTTAAAATCTATCTTATCTAAATTTTCGGCTTTGCCGCTCAAACCGTTTTGCATCCCACGATACACTTATCCACTCACCCACGATCTAACACGATCTCCACCTCTCACTACATGGGTGACACATGTCATGCGAATGAGAAGGGTCAGGGGCACGTTCATCCAATTTCTTCGGGTGAGCAGTTTTTCACCGTGGCTATAAATACCCCTCCTTCCCTTCCTCACTTATTTTACTCCGCTCGACCTCTCTCTCCAGCTCGAGCTTCTCAAACCCTAGCACCACCGCTACTTCATCGCCGCCGGTAAGGAAGAGCTTCACTGCCTTGACCTCGTCGCCGACGTACTCGCGCCGACCGCGGACATCTTCACTCCGCCGCCGCCGTAGCCGTCTTCCTCCGCCAAGTTAGGGCGTGGAAGATCTGCACAGGCAAACTTCACATCTCCTCACTCCAGTTCGTCGTGTTCTTCGTCCAAGGTAAATAAAAGTTACTTTTACTGCCCTCGTTGATTCGAATGATTATCTACAAAATCTTCAAAAGTGTTTTTCTTCATATCTTCACACACTGAACACCTCACAAAGTCATCTGTTCTTGATTCGTTTCTCTAAGCATCATTTTTCTTCAAGATTCCTCACTCTGGAACCTAAGACAAAGAACGCTTAGTGAAAATCTTCAAGACTCATCTGGTCAAATTCCTCAAACTTGTTCTTTTTGAAAAACCTTCAGAGAACGCATATGACCTCTCCAAATTCCTCGCAACTATACTCTGTTCACAGGTACACATGGCAGCTGCTGAATCACTAGGTTCTCATCAACTTAACTCATTTGCAGTGTTCCTCGAAGAAAAGTTGCATACTTCTTCATAGAATTCAATTGTTCAAATTCCTCAACTGAAGAAAATGGCTGATGGTAAAAGGCCACAGAAGGGAGGAAAGAGGCCTGAGGTAAATACAACATTTGAAGTCCCTGATGACATATATGCTGGGTACTGCACACCTCCTGAGGAAACCAAGAATGAGCTCAAAGTGCGCATTCAGAAGATAGAGAGGAGATGGGCAAGAGAATGGAGGGAGTACAGATATGTCACTCCTAAGTACATGAAGAAATTCGCACTCAATCCTCCATGCCCAAGAGCACCACTGGCACCTGGCCATATTGCTGATCCCACCAGCCTCAAGCACAGTGAGGACTATCCTGATGAATGGGCCAAGCGCCAAGGCAAGTTGGCTAAGCAAGCCAGAGAAGCAGTGAGGAAATTCAATGAAGACTCTGCTGCTGCTGCCTCTGCTGAGGCCTCTGCTGTCAAGCCAAAGAAGGCTATGTCTAAGAAGCCTGCGCGCAAGCCAAGTGCTTCACCAGCAATGCCCTCACGGCCAGAATCATCAAAGCCCTCACGGCCAATTCCTCATGCTGCTCCTATTCCACCAAAGTCCTCAGCTCCTCCGCCAAAGCCTTCAGCTGTTCCGACCAAATCCTCAGCACCTATGCATCTCGCTTCATGCCAAAGGACTACCAGCATCTCCATTGCCTCAGGTGTCTCAGCTAGTTCCTCAGTTGCACCAAGTTCCTCAGCTGGCCCCTCACTGCTCAAGACAAAGGCCACTGCTGGACGAGGTCCACGCCCAAGTCCTTAGAAGAAGCAAGTCGCTTTCCAAGTGCCGTCTGATGAAGACGAAGCTGATGATGATGAACTTGCAGAAATCATCAGAGACAGGCAAGTCAGGGCCGCTAGAGCCAAAGGATCAGAGGTGCCACTGCTTTTGGATCCCAAGCTGATCCTCGACTACATTGATGATTGGCACAAGGACCCCAACACTCCCTTGCCTGACTTCAAGCTGACTCCTGGCCAAAGTCACATGCTGACCCACTTCATTCAAGAAGAAAAGTGGAAATTTGAGAAGGCCAGGCAGATCAAGAAAGCGCAGTACAAGAAGGAGAAATTTCTGAAGAACAACGTTGTCACTATGGCAACTGATGAACTTGTAAAAATCCAATCTGAAATCAAAACCCTCAGCGATGACTTCAAAGCCTACTATGCTGATTGGCAAGGAGCCAAAGTTAGATTTGTAAAGATAACTGAACAGTTCACTTCAAATGTTGTTGCCCCAATGCAACAGGAAATTCCTCAGGCTGAAGCATCTGCTCAGCCGACTGAAGAACATGCCAGCACCGCTGATGAAAATCAGGCTGCTGAAGAAAATGTGAGTTCCAGGGCTGATGACTGCATTCCAGCCACTGAAGAAATTGCCAGGGCACCCACTAGTGGTCCGCCTGAAGAAACTGAAGAACTCAGGGCAACTGCATCAGTTGTGCCTGAAGAAAATCAACCAGATTCCTCAGCTGCTCCTGCACCAACTTCAACTCCAATTCTTCCATCTACATCAGATGTGAAGAAGACCAAGGCTGCAGAGCGTGCTGCAGTGAAGAAAAGGAAAGCATCAGCTGCTTCAGATTCTTCAGCTCCAAAGAAAATGAAGCCTATGACAAGTTCATTTGCACATCCGATTGATGTTGTTCCCATCTCAACCAGGCCATCAAAGGACCTTGTTTCCTTTTGATGAAGAATATGTGATCCCCAGCGGATCTAATGAAGCAACTCATTCTGATGCTTCGTATGAAACGTTGGATGAAGAAATTGAAGTGGATGCGATCCCTTCAACACCTATCATCTCCTCGCCTATGCCTCAGTTCACAGCTGAAGAGGCTAGCATTGAAGAAATGGAAGATTAAGATGTGGACATTGGCTGCTCCACACCCGTAATCAGTGATGAATTCTGGGAAAGTCAGCATCCAAACTCTCCAATGTTCAACCCTCTACAGCAAATTCCTCAGTCCCCCACACAAACTGTTCACATGGGCTCTGAAGAAACTCATCCCACTGCATCTGTCCATGAGGAAATTCCAGCCACTAGCGCTGAAGAAACTGCTGCTGCTGAACAACCAACAATGCAGACTGCCACTGAGGAGGAACAAGAAATTCCTCAGCCTGAAGAACCTGCGATTGAGATTCCTAAGGTCGTGATGCAACTCACTGACACTCCTCTGCAGAAGCCAAAGGATCCTTTCTCACGCAAGCAAAAGTTCAAGGCTGATGATTTCTTCGGCGAGCACGTATTCTTCGAAGATTACAACCCATATGACTCTGCTCGCATTAGGAAGAGGTGTTTCCGGACTGCTAGTCAAGCCAATTTCTATTCCTCAGTGTTGTTCAACAAGGAGAAGATTTTCTACCATGAGCATATTCCTCACGTGGATATGGAATCTCTGTCATGCTTCACACTAGTCCTTAGTGTTCTTCGCGATGCTGGACTACTCAACTTCTGCTCTGACATCTGCGATTGGAATGAAGAACTGATTCTTCAATTTTATGCAATGCTGCACATCACCGGAGATGCTGAAGATGTGAATTCATGGGTGCTGGACTGGATGTTTGAAAACACTCACTACACTGCACCAGCCTCTGAATTGCTTCGTGCTCTACCACTCAGTCCTCCCCTTGAAGAAGCTCGCTGCATCTACAGTGAACCTGAGCTCACACATCATTACATGCACGTGCTGATGAAACCTTTGAAGCCAGGTCAAGCACCAAGAACCAAATTCCTCGTGAAGGAATTGTTGTACGTGCCCAGAACTTTCTATCGTATTCTTACGAGGACAATCAGTCCTATCAAAGGTCATGACTCATCTGATGAGGAAATTGTTGGCATCATGAAGAATCTGGTATTCAACATCGTTCATGGCATTCCTGTCAATTATCACGATTTCTTCATGAGGACTATGGTAAATGTTGCACTGTCTCTGTTTGAGCTGAAGCCTTATGCACCTTGGATCATGAGATTCCTCAGGACAAGGTCTTCACTCAACTACAAAGCTGATTTCCAGAATCATCTCAGCTACTTGCCCCCAATTGAAGTCCTCAAGCAGACATATTCCTCAGTTGATGGAAAGGGCAAGGCACCAGCTGTAATTGATGAAGGCATTCGTCCATTGGATGGTCAGTTTCGCAAAGCTGCATCTTATTCCACCAATGATGACTCTGCCACACATGACTCTGCCAATGCTCCCAAGTCCACTCCTCAAGCCACTGCTCCACGCGTGATGACAGACCGTGAACTTCTGCTTAGTCTTCACCAGAAGGTGGATCGAAATCACAAATGGGTTAAGCGTCAGTTTCGTTCACTTCTTCACAACATGACTGCCACACATAATGCAGTGAAGAAAAACCACTACTACCTCCATCAAGTCTTCGGTTGCACCTGGGCAATCCTGTCACATCTGTATGGTGAAGAAGATCTGAAGAACAAGGGTCTTAATGAAGATTTTGACTGGTCTGCACCTCCACTGAAGAAATTCAAGAAGGTCAAGGTTCCTTCTCTGGTGGCCAGCTCATATTCTTCATCGCGCGACAGTGATGAACATGAAGATTTGGACGACACTGCGGCAGGCCCTACATTAACCAACGACCCCAACAACGCTGGCGCTCCTTCATCAACATGATTATCTTCAGGGGCGTTAGTCCTCATTTTCGATCCTTTTGGTCATTCGATGACAAAGGGGGAGAAATATGAGTTAGTCTTCAAGCGGGTCTACTATATGGGCGTTTTTCTTTGCTAAGTTACAACTCTCGTTCTTCTGAAACTTTATTGGATCGAGTTGTAATCTTAAACCCAATGGTGCTCTGATACTTTTGATGCACTATGCTCTGATACTCTTGATGCACTATTTTGCATGCTTATTCCTTGTTAATATTATTGCACGCATGCTGAATTTCATCAGGCACCATATTTCATCGTGCATTTCAAATTCTTCATATTAAATGTTAAATGAGTGTATGAATTACAAGATATAGGGGGAGATCTCCATCATTTAACTCTTCAAGTGTGCATTGCTTCAAAAGCAAATTCCTCACTACGCACATCTTCAGGGGGAGTTCTTCTATATCTTGCAATCAAATTCCTCAATATCAGTATTTACACTTCATATGTTTATCTCCATTGAAACTTAACCTATATTGTCATCAATCACCAAAAAGGGGGAGATTGTAAGTGCATCCAGTGCCCCTTAGTGATTTTGGTGTATTGAAGACTTATAGGTTAAGGGACTAATGCGTGTGTGAGTGTACACATGTCTATAAGTCTATGAGGAGTTTGATATTTACAGGAAAAGTCCACCCCTAAAAATGAATATCTTCGACTGAAGACTTTGGTATTCTGAAGACTTTTTTAAGACTTTGAAAGTGAAGAAATTGGTGTGACCTTGAAGACTTGGTATTCTTTCGAGGAACATGAAGCGAGAAGACTTTTGTTTTCGTAGTTTCATTTTCTCTTTCTTGCGTCATAGGAAACACCGTACTGTTAAAGGGGGTCGAGGAAATACTAAGGAAAAATTTCCATGTGATGCTCAACTCAAAATCCTACACCTACCAATCCCTTCGAGTGAAGCCATTGGAAATATCATACAGTTCAGTCAATTTCTTCAGTGACAGAGACGAAGTTCTTCTGGTCTCTGAGGAATTTGTCCTGACTGAGGAGTTAGGAATTCGCCAGTGCGGATTGCCTACACAGTGAGGAACATGATAGCCCTGAGGATTTTGCTACTCAAAATTCCGACCGTTGCTGTGCTATGCGCCAGCTGTTACAAAATATCTATCCACCTAACGGTCATATCATTGAAGGGCATTTATGTCTTATCATGTCGGGCTGCTCCCTAGGCTATAAATAGCCGCCCCCTACAACCACTAGCTGGTTGGCTGCTCCGAGAGAAACTGACACTTGTTATTTGAGAGCAACCCATCCTCCGAGGACTTTGAGCGAAAATCAGCAAGTGAGGAAAAACCCAAAACCCAAAACCCAAACACCTACAAACCCCAAGTGATTGAGCATCACTGAAGAGATTGATCCTGAGTGGATCCGATGCTTGTTACCTTTGAAGATTGTGCTTCTTCCAGACGGTTAGGCGTGATGGTCTAGAGCATCCAAGAGGAATTGTGGATCACCGGGTGACCAAGTTTGTGAAGGTTTGGAAGTCGCCTGAAGACTTACCACGAGTGATTGGATGAGGTCTGTGTGACCTTAGTTCAAGGAGAATACGGTGAGGACTGGGTGTCTTGGACTAAGTGTCCTTGACCGGGTGTCCGGGACTATGTGTCCTCGAGTTTAAATACTTAGCCACTCCAACCAGACGTACAACTGAGACAGCAGTTGGAACTGGTATACCAAATCATTGTCTTCACCGAGCTTACTGGTTCTATTTCCTCAACCCTTTAATTTCCTCATAACTGTGTTGTATGTTTGTTCATATCTGTGTTTGAAGACTTTGACTGAAGACTTTCTCAATTTCCTCAGTTCAATTTCTTTAGTCTGTTTGTCTTCATCCTGTGTTATCCTGTGATTACGCTTCCTGTACTCTGTGCCTGTCTTCATTTCATCATGATGACTATGCTTGTATTCTGTTGTGTTTACTTTTGAGTACTTATTCCGCCGCTAGTAGTTCTTCGCTAAGGAATTTCCTCATCGGCAAATTCCTCAGTGAAGAATTTCGTAAAAATCGCCTATTCACCCCCCTCTAGTCGATATAACGCACTTTCATATATATATATATATATATATATATATATATATATGTGTGTGTGTGTGTGTGTGTGTGTATATATATGAGTTTATGTCCTCTACAGCATTCACTTATAGCTATATCTTCAAGTTGGTTTTTCTGCTAAGTGAATGTGATCGGACCCTTCCCCCTCTATGCTATACTCAACCCAATCTATTCACAAATTCTTCAGGTGCGTTCTATTTGAAACTCGTTCAAAATATTCACTGTGTCCTTGTCAGCTGAAGAAATTGCGAACAGAACTTTTAACTTATCTTATCCAATTTTCGGCTTTGCCGCTCAAACCGTTCCGCTTCCCACGACATACTTATCCACTCACCCACGATCTAACACGATCTCCACTTCTCAGTATGTGGGTGACACATGTCATGCGAATGAGAAGGGTCAGGGGCACGTTCGTCCAAATTCTTCGGGCGAACGGTTTTCACCATGGCTATAAATACCCCTCTCCCCTTCCTCACTTCTTTTACTCTGCTCGACCTCTCTCCAGCTCGAGCTTCTCAAACCCTAGCGCCGCCGCTACTTCATCATCGCCGGTGAGGAAGAGCTTCACTGCCTCGACCTCGTCGCCGCCGTACTCGCGCCGGTCGTGGAAATCTTCACTATGCCGCCACCGTTGCTGTCTTCCCCCACCAAGTTAGGGCGTGGAAGATCCGCACTGACGAACTTCACATCTCCTCACTCCAGTTCATCGTGTTCTTCATTCAGGGTAATTAAAAGTTACTTTTACTGTCCTCGTTGATTCGAATGATTGTCTACAAAATCTTCAAAGGTGTTTTTCTTCATATCTTCACGCACTAAAACACCTCTCATATCTTTTGTTCTTGATTCATTTCTCTAAGCTGCGAATTTCTCTTCAAGATTCCTCAATTGTGCGGATTTCTGATCTGTACAACTCTGGAACCTAGGACTAAGAATGCTTAGTGAAATTCTTCAAGACTTATCTGGTCAAATTCCTCAAACTTGTTCTTTTTACAAAACCTTCTGAGAACGCATATGACCTTTCCAAATTCCTTGCAACTATACTCTGTTCACAGGTACTCATGTTAGCTGCTGAATCTCTAGGTTCTCATCAACTTAACTCATTTGCAGCGTTCCTCGAAGAAAAGTTGCATACTTCTTCAGAGAATTCAATTGTTCAAATTCCTCAACTGAAGAAAATGGTTGACGGTAAGAAGCCACAGAAAGGAGGAAAGAGGGCTGAGGTCAACACAACGTTTGAGATCCCCGATGATATATATGCTGGGTACTGCACACCTCCTGAGGAAGACAAAAATCAGTGCAAGGTGCGCATTCAGAAGATAGAGAGGTGATGGGCAAGAGAGTGGAGGGAGTACAGGTAGGTTACTCCCAAATACATGAAGAAATTCGCACTCAATCCTCCATGCCCAAGACCTCCATTGGCACCTGGCCAAATAGCTGATCCCACCAGTCTCAAGCATGGTGAGGATTATCCTGACGAATGGGCAAAGCGCCAAGCCAAGCTGGCCAGGCAAGCCAGAGAAGCAGTGCGGAAATTCAATGAAGACTCTGCTGCTGCTGCCACTGAGGCCTCTGTTGTCAAGCCGAAGAAGGCTATGTCAAAGAAGCCTGCGCGTAAGCCAAGTGCTTCACCAACAGTGCCCTCAAGGCCAAGTTCCTCAGCTATGCCCTCACGGCCAGAATCTTCAAAGTCCTCAAGGCCAATTCCTCATGCTACTCCTACTCTTTCAAAATCCTCAGCTCCTCCAAAGTCCTCGAATGTTCCGACAAAGTCCTCAGCACCTATGCATCTTGCCTCGTGCCAAAGGACTGCAGGCATCTCCATTGCCTCAGGTGTCTCAGCTAGTTCCTCAGCTGCACCAAATTCTTCAACGGGGCCCTCTCTACTAAAGACTAAGGCCACTGCTGGACGAGGTCCTCGCCCAAGTCCTCAGAAGAAGCAGGTCGCCTTCCAAGTGTCATCTGAAGAAGACGAAGCTGATGATGATGAACTTGCTGAAATCATCAGAGATAGCCAAGTCAGGGCCGCTAGAGCCAAGGGAACAAATGTGCCACTGCTTTTGGATCCCAAGTTGATCCTCGAATACATTGATGTTTGGCACAACGACCCCAACACTCCCATGCCTGATTTCAAGCTGACTCCTGGCCAAAGTCACATGCTGACCCACTTCATTCAAGAAGAAAAGTGGAAATTTGAGAAGGCCGGGCAGATCAAGAAAGCGCAGTACAAGAAAGAGTGCTATCTGAAGAAAAACATTGTCTCTATGACAACTGAAGAACTTGTCATTGTTCAAACTGAAATCAAGAAACTCAGTGATGAATTTGATGCATACCGCACTGACTGGCTTGGAGCCAAAGTGCGCTTTGTGAAACTTGCATATAACTTCACCTCAAATGTTGCAGCCCCAACGCAATAGGAAGTTCCTCAGGCTGAAGCATCTGCTCAGTCGATTGAAGAACATGCCAGCACCGCTGATGAAAATTAGGCTGCTGAAGAAAATGCGAGTTCCAGGGCTGATGACTGCATTCCAGCCGCTGAAGAAATTGCCAGGGCATCCACTAGTGGCGCACCTGAAGAAGATGAAGAAATCAGGGGAACTGCATCAGTTGTGCCTGAAGAAAATCAACCAGATTCCTCTGCTCCTCCTGCGCCAACACCAACTCTGATCCTTCCTTCTGCATCAAATGTGAAGAAGACCAAGGCTGCAGAGCGTGCAGCAGTGAAGAAAAGGAAAGCATCAGCTGCTTCAGATTCTTCAGCTCCGAAGAAGATGAAGCCTATGACAAGTTCATTTGCAAATCCAATCGATGTTGTTCCAATCTCAACCATGCCATCAAAGGACCTTGTTCCTTTTGGTGAAGAATATGAGATCCCTAGCAGATCTGATGAAGAAAATCATTCTGCTGCTTCGTCAGAGCAGATTGATGAAGAAATTGAAGTGGATGAGATCCCTTCAACACCTGTCATTTCCTCGCCTCTGCCTCAGTTCACTACTGAAGAGGCTTGCATTGAAGAAATGGAAGATGAAGATGTTGACGTTGGCTGCTCCACACCAATAATGAGTGATGAATTCTAGGAAAGTCAGCATCCAAACTCTCCAATGTTCACATCGTTGCAACAAATACCTCAGTCTCCTGCACAAACTGTTCAAATGGGCTCTGAAGAAACTCACCCCACTTCATCTGTACGTGAAGAAATTCCAGCCACTAGTGCTAAAGAAACTACTGCTGCTGAACATCTGAAGACGCAGACTGCCACTAAAGAGGAACCAGAAATTCCTCAGCCTGAAGAACATGTGATTGAGATTCCTGAGGTCGTGATGCAACTCACTGACACTCCTCTACCCAAGCCAAAGGATCCATTCTCCAGGAAGCAAAAGTTCAAGGCTGATGATTTCTTCGGCGAGCACGTATTCTTCGAAGACTACAACCCTTATAACTCTGCTCGCATTAGGAAGAGGCATTTCTGGGCCAGCCAAGCAAATTTCTATTCCTCGGTGTTGTTCAACAAAAAAAATCTTCTACCATGAGCACATTCCTCACGTGGATATGGAATCTCTGTCGTGCTTCATGTCAGTCCTCAGTGTTCTTCACGATGCTGGCCTATTAAACTTCTGTTCTGACATCTGTGATTGGAATGAAGAACTGATTCTTCAATTTTATGCGACGCTGCACATCACAGGAGATTCTAAAGATGTGAATTCATGGGTGCTGGACTGGATGTCTGAGAACACTCACTACACAGCACCAGCTACTGAATTGCTTCATGCCATACCACTCAGTCCTCCCCTTGAAGAAGCTCGTTGCATTTATAGTGAATCTGAGCTTACAAATCACTACATGCAAGTTCTGATGAAGCCTCTGAAGCCAGGTCAAGCCCCACGAACCAAATTCCTCGTGAAGGAATTACTTTTTGTGCCTAGAACTGTCTATCGCATTCTAACAAGGACAATGAGTCCCATCAAAGGCCATGACTCATCTGATGAGAAAATTGTTGGCATCATGAAGAATTTGGTATTCAATATAGTTCATGGCATTCCTGTCAATTATCATGATTTCTTCATGAGGACTCTGGCAATGCACTTTCTCCATTTGAGCAGAAGCCTTATGCCCCTTGGACTAGGAGATTCCTCAGGATAAGGTCTTCATTCAACTACAAAGCTGATTTTCAGAATCACCTCAGCTACTTGCCCCCGATTGAAGCCCTCAAGCAGACCTATTCGTCAGTTGATGAAAAGGGCAAGTTACCAGCTGTTATAGATGAAAGCATTCATCCATTGGATGGACAGTTTCACAAAGCTGCATCTTATTCCACCAACGATGACTCTGTCGCACATGACTCTGCCAATGCACCCAAGTCTACTCCTCAAGCCACAGCTCCATGTGTGATGACTGACCGTGAGCTACTTCTTAGTCTTCACCAGAAGGTGGATTGAAATCATAAATGGGTTAAGCGTCAGTTTGGTTCATTTCTTCAGAACATGACTGCTACGCACAATGCAGTGAAGAAAAACCATTACTACCTCCATGAAGTTTTCGGTCGCACCTGGGCCATTCTGTCACATCTGTATGGTGAAGAAGATCTAAAGAAAATGGGTCTCAAGGAAGATTTTGACTGGTCTGCACCTCCACCAAAGAAATTCAAGAAGGTCAACGTTCCTTCCTTGGTGGCCAGTTCATATTCTTCATCGCGCGACACCGATGAGAATGAAGACTTGGATGACACTGCGGCAGGCCCTTCCACGACAAACGACCCCAACAACGCTGGCGCTCCTTCATCAACTTGATATTCCTCAGGGGCGTTAGTCCTCGGATTCGATCATTTTGGTCATTTGATGACAAAGGGGGGAAATTTTGAGTTAGTCTTCAAGCGGGTGTTTCTATATGGGCGTTTTTATTTGTTAAGTTACAACTCTCGTTCTTGTGAGACTTTATTGGATCGAGTTGTAAACTTAAACCCGATGGTGCTCTGATACTTTTGATTTGTTTTCTGCATGCTTATTCCTCATATATGCTAATGCACGCATGCTGAATTACATCAGTCACCATATTTCATTGTGATATGTCAAATGTGTGTATGAATTACAAGATATAGGGGGAGATCTCCATGATTCTACTCTTCAAGTGTGCAATGCTTCAAAAGCAAATACCTCACCATGCACATACTCAGGGGGGAGTTCTTCTATATCTTGCAATCAAATTCCTCAATATCAGTATTTACACTTCATATGTTTATCCCCGTTGAAAACTTAACCTATATTGTCATCAATCACCAAAAAGGGGGAGATTGTAAGTGCATCTAGTGCCCCTTAGTGATTTTGGTGTATTGAAGACTTATAGGTTAAGGGACTAATGCGTGTATGAGTGTACACATGTCTATAAGTATCTGAGGAGTTTAATATTTATAGAGAAATTCGACCCCTAAAAATGAAGTTCTTCGACTGAACACTTTGGATTTCTGAAGATTTTATGAAGACTTTGAAAGTGAAGAAATTGATGTGACCTTGAAGACTTGGTATTCATTCGATGAACATGAAGCGTGAACACTTTTGTTTTCGTAGTTTCATTTTCTCTTTCTTGAGTCATAGGAAACACCGTACTGTTAAAGGGGGTCGAGGAAATACTAAGGATGCTCAACTCAAAATTCTACACCTACCAATCCCTTCGAGTGAGCCATTGGAAATCTCATACAGTCCAGTCATATTCGTCAGTGACAGAGACAAAGTTCTTCTGGTCTCTGTGGAATTTGTTCTGACTGAGGACTTAGGAATTTGCCAGTGCAGATTACCTACACAGTGAGGAACATGATAGCCCTAAGGATATTGCTACTCAAAATTTCGGCCGTTGCTGTGCTATGAGCCAGCTGTCCCAAAATATCTATCCACCTAACGGTCATATCATTGAAGGGCATTTATGTCTTATCATGTCGGGTTGCTCCCTAGGCTATAAATAGCCGCCCCCCACAACCACTAGCTGGTTGGCGGCTCTGAGAGAAACTAACACTTGTCATTTGAGAGCAACCCATCCTCCGAGGACTTTGAGCGAAAATCATCAAGTGAGGAAAACCCAAACACCTACAAACCCCAAGTGATTGAGCATCACTGAAGATATTGATCCTGCGTGGATCCGACGCTTGTTACCTTTGAAGACTGTGCTTCTTCCAGATGGTTAGGCGTCATGGTCTAGAGCATCCAAGAGGAATTGCGGATCGCCAAGTGACCAAGTTTGTGAAGGTTCGGAAGTCACCTGAAGACTTACCACGAGTGATTGGGCGAGGTCCGTGTGACCTTAGCTCAACGAGAATACGGTGAGGACTTGGTGTCCTCAGCTGCGTGTTCAAGACTGGGTGTCCGGGACTGTGTGTCCTCGAGTTTAAATACTCAGCCGCTCCAACCAAACGTACAACTAAGACAGCAGTTGGAACTGGTCTACCAAATCATTGTCTTCACCAAGCTTACTGGTTCTATTTCCTCAACTCTTTCATTTCCTCATAACTGTGTTGTGTGATTGTTCATATGTAACACCCCGGATGTGATTTACCCTATATATACTCCAACTCTTGCCGTTTCCGGCCTTAAGTTATTTTATTTTCTCGGGTTCGGGTTTTTCTCTCTGTGTGTTGTTGTCGTTGTCATGCATCTCATATCATGTCATCATGTGCATTGCATTTGCATACGTGTTCATCTCATGCATTCGAGCATTTTCCCCGTTGTCCGTTTTGCATTCCGGCGCTCCGTTCTCCTCCGGTGGTCAATTCTACCTTTCTTTCGTGTGTGGGGATTAAACATTTCCGGATTGGACCGAGACTTGTCAAGCGGCCTTGGTTTACTACCGGTAGACCGCCTGTCAAGTTTCGTACCATTTGGACTTCGTTTGACACTCCAATGGTTAACCGAGGGACCGAAAAGGCCTCGTGTGTGTTGCAGCCCAACACCCCTCCAAGTTGGCCCAAAACCCACCTAAACCCTCTCCATCATCTAGAGTGTTCGATCACGATCGCGTGGCCGAAAACCGCACCTCATTTGGACTCTCCTAGCTCCTCCTATGCCTATATATAGCCCTTTCCCGAAAATCCCGGATCCACTCCAACCCTAACCCTACATCCAGCTCCTCCGCGCGACCGGAATCGTCCGCCGGCCGCCGGACACGTCCGTCCACCGGCCCGCGCCAATCGACGCCCGCCATGTGGCGCCTCCGTGCCCACTTCGCCGCCCGCCGCCGGCGGCCTGCGAGAGCCCGGGGCAGGCCCTCTTCTTCCCCGACCGGGCCCGAGCTGCCCCGCGCTCCCCGCCGCCTTCTTCTCGCCCCGCGCCGCCCGAGAGAGCTGCCGGCGCCACCCAGCCCGCTCGTCGCCGGCAACCCGGCCACCGCCCGCCGCCTCGCCGAACCTCGCCGCCGCAGGCCGCGGCAACAGCGCCGACCCCGGCCATCATCGGCCCGCGCCGTCCGGCGTCTCCCTTCGGCCACCGGCGCCACGGATCTGGCTTCCTACTTCTTCCTCCGACGAGCTACAGTACATCCCGGCCATTCTCGTTAAGCGTGCGGATCCATATCTGAGAAAAACTCCTCTCGGGTTGACTTTTTGCCCGAAACCCTAGTTCATGTTGCCCTGTTCATCGTGCCATAACTTTGCATCCATAACTCCGTTTTGGGCATATAGCATATCAAAATGTTCGTCTCAGAGAGTACATCATTTCACTCCATTGCATCATTTTCATTTAAGTTTATCTTGATGCCCTAAATTCTGTTAGAAGAGTGCTACTTGAGATAATTGTCAGATCTGCTGCTCCATTTAGATATTTGTCATTTTTGCCATGATTATTGTGTGCATGATATGCCCATGAGCTCTACATATGTTTTGTTAAGGGTTTTGCCATCTTTCCAGAGGTGCAACCCATGTATTTTTGTGATGTGTGTGGTGACTAGCACAAGCTTGCAAAGTGAGGCACTTGGTAATGCTGATTTCAGGGACTTAGCATTTCCACTAAGTCCTTGACCTGTTTATCTCATATGGCCATATGTTCATGTTGTTTCCTAGTGATCCGTGCCTCTTTTGAGGATGATCAGTAAGGATGTTTTGTTAATCTAGTAGTTCTCTATCCATCCATGTCTTTGTTTGAAATTATGGAGCACCCTAGCTTGAGTCAATCGAGCTCTACTTTTGCTACTTCGTGAATCTGGGCAGATTGTCTACTTGTTAGCGATTTTGCCGAGGATGTTGTAGTTGATCCGTGCATGCTATGCTATTGTTCTTGCCATGTCTAGCTTACATTTTGTGTATTCTTGATGGGTGTATGCTTAGATTGTCATGACTTTCTCTGTAGTGAGTGCATCGAGCTCGTAAACATGCCTACTTGATACTTGTTTCAGCATGCTCCAGTTTTCACTAAGTCTGTGATCTGATTATGTTTTTGCCATGTTCACGTGCTTGCAATTGTATTTTCTGATCCCTTTTGGCTCAAGGTCACTAAGGGACTTTTGTTAAGCTCTTTTAGTAGCTCCATGCCATGCTTTACTTTGCCATGTTCAGGTCCTGTAGCATATAGTTTTGTTGCTCCGAAGAGTGCTATCTGGTCTGAAATTCCAGACAAGTGTTAATTTCACTAAGTCTGAAATCTGTTTACCATATGCATTTCTGACATGCTTGTTTGAACCTGTTAATGGATGAATTGGCCGTAGCTCACTGCTAGACTTTTGTTAAGCATCTTGAATGAGTCCCTGCCATGTATTTTGTTGTCATGTTTGGGTGCTGTAGCATGTTCATCTCATTGCATTTAGATGGCTACTTGCTATAAATCGCAGACCGGTGCCATATTTGAATCGCTTGCCATTTCCAAACCGTAACTCCGATTCCGGCGTTCTTTATATCGTTTTCAAGTGATTTCATCTCATATTTCCAGTGGCACACTTGGATTTCCAAGTTGGGGCCAGGTTCATGCATCCCTTGTCAAATCTTGCATATGCATCCCGCATCGCATCCCGCATAGCATACCATCATTGCATCATATTGTTTGAGCTTTGCACGTGGTTGATTGTGTTCCGTTTGCTTGTTTGTCTTGTTTAGGTAGAGCCGGGAGACGAGTTCTCTAACGAGGAGCCCGTTGAGTTTGCTTTCGAGGATCCAGTCAACTCTGACAACTTTGCAGGCAAGATGATCATACCTTCGAAATCACTACTATCTTTGCTATGCTAGATGCTCGCTCTTTTGCTATGCCAATGCTACGATGCCTACCACTTGCTTTCAAGCCTCCAAAATTGCCATGTCAAACCTCTAACCCACCATGTCCTAGCAAACCGTTGATTGGCTATGTTATCGCTTTGCTCAGCCCCTCTTATAGCGTTGCTAGTTGCAGGTGAAGATTGGAGACTGTTCCTTATTGGAACATTATTTACTTGTTGGGATATCATTATATTGCCATGTTATCTTAATGCATCTATATACTTGGTAAAGGGTGGAAGGCTCGGCCTCTCGCATAGTGTTTTGTTCCACTCTTGCCGCCCTAGTTTCCGTCATATCGGTGTTATGTTCCCGGATTTTGCGTTCCTTATGCGGTTGGGTTATAATGGGAACCCCTTGATAGTTCGCCTTGATTAAAGCTTGTCCAGCAATGCCCAACCTTGGTTTTACCATTTGCCACCTAGCCTCTTTTTCCCTTGGGTTTCTGGAGCCCGAGGGTCATCTTATTTTAGCCCCCCCCCCCCGGGCCAGTGCTCCTCTGAGTGTTGGTCCAACCAAGCAATGTCCGGGGCTACCAGGGGCAACTCTGGGCTGGCCTACCCAACGTCTTGCTCATCCGGTGTGCCCTGAGAACGAGATATGTGCAGCTCCTATCGGGATTTGTCGGCACATCTGGGTGGTGTTGCTGGTCTTGTTTTAACCTGTCGAAGTGTCTTGAAGAACCGAGATACCGAGCCTGGTCGGAACGTCTCGGGAGGAGGTCTATTCCTTTGTTGACCGTGAGAGCTTGTCATGGGCTAAGTTGGGACTCCCCTGCAGGGATTTGAACTTTCGAAAGCCGTGCCCGCGGTTATGGGCAGATGGGAATTTATTAATGTCCGGTTGTAGATAACTTGAACCTTAACTTAATTAAAATGAATCAACAGTGTGAGTTACCGTGATGGTCTCTTCTCGGCGGAGTCCGGGAAGTGAACACGGTGTTGGAGTAATGCTTGTGCAGGTTGCCCTCTAGTTTCTCGCTCGCGCTTTGCCTCCTCTTCTCGCTCTCTTTTGCGAACAGGATAGCCACCATATTTGCTAGTCGCTTGCTGTAGCTCCACATATTTACCTTGCCTTTCCTATTAAGCTTAAATAGTCTTGATCGCGAGGGTGCGAGATTGCTGAGTCCCTGTAGCTCACAGATTACTATTACACCAGATGCAGGGCCTGATGATTCCGCTCCAGGTGACGCGCTTGAGCTCAAGTGGGAGTTCGACGAGGACTCTCAATGATACTATGTTTCCTTTCCTGATGATCAGTAGTGGTGCCCAGTTGGGGGTGATCGGGACCGTGTCGCATGTTGGGTTATCTTTTATTTTGGCGCCGTAGTCGGGCCATGAGTGTTTGGATGATGTAATGTTATTTATCTACTTGATTGACGTGGCGAGTGTAAGCCAACTATGTTATCTCCCCTTTTATTATCTATATATTACATGGGATGTTGTGAAGATTGCCTAACTTGCGACATATGCCTTCAATGCGATTATGCCTCTAAGTCGTGCCTCGACACGTGGGAGATATAGTCGCATCGAGGGTGTTACAAGTTGGTAATCAAAGCCTTCCCCGACCTTAGGAGCCCCATTGCTTGATCGTTTTTAGCGGCCGAGTTGTGTCTGGAAAAATGTTTTGAGTCATTTAGGAATTATATATCGGAGAGTTTAGGAATTCTTTTTACTTCCCAGTCTCCTCATCGCTCTGGTAAGGCATCCTGACGTAGAGTTTTCACTCTTCTCTTCTCAAATTTCACTTAAAAAAATTAGGATCACGCCGGTATCTTGGAATCGTTCCGATGGTTTTAGGACGAGAACATTGTCTTGGTGCCTCCTGTCAGGGGTTTTGTGGAAGTGTCCCGGGGAGTTGAGCTCTGAGGTGTTGTCGTCATAATTTTATTGTTGCAGCTCTGGAATACCTGAGTTTAGTACGCCGACATCGAAAATCTCTTTTATGCAGTTCGTTGGTGAGATAACCTCGACGCCACCCTGTACTGGGGCGGGAGTTCGGGAGTATCGCCATAACTTGTATAACGGATGCTTTTCGAAGGTTGAGGTAGATGGTTTCCGAAGTTTTTCTCGGTTATGTGTTGAAGGATGGATACAGCTGGATGTAGGATTTGCTACATTTGGGTGAGATATTATGCTTCCCCTATATCCCCAACACCTGATTGCATAACCGGAAAGGTTCGGGAGTTTCATAGGTGGGAATTCTCGTAGCTCTAGTTCTTCCTCAACAGATATTTGGTTTGAGATTGGGATTTCTTACCGAGTATTCGTTCTTGATCCGTACCTTGTTGATTTATTTCTCTACCTAAATTCTAAGTGGCTTCCCAATTTATGGATATGTGACCATTTCAAGAGGAATGCATTCGTTCATTTTGTTCGGATGTGAAGACTATATGTTGCAATTTTCATTCCGTTGGATTCAGCTTCATTTTATCTGTCTATGTGCTAACGGTGGTCAACCTCTTCAGGATGGCTCCCGCTAAGAGCACCAATCAGAATCAGAATCAAGATCCGCCACGACCTCCACCTCCTCCGGAGGCATGGCAAGCTATGATGGCCGCAACCAATGCAAACACACAGTTGATCATGCAAATTCTTCAAGAGCGCAATCAAAGCAACCAAGGGAACCAAGGCAACAATCAGAATCACTTTGCTACACTCAACCAGTTCCTTGCTAACGGGCCAAAGACTTTCAGCAATTGTGTTGAGGCAACCGATGCTGATGATTGGCTCGTGGATCTGTGCAAGCATTTCGAGTGCAGTAACGTCAGGCCTGAGGACTTCGTCAAGTTCGCTTCCTTCCAACTCAAAGATCAAGCTGCAGAATGGTTCCAGCAATACAAGGACTCCAGAGGTGGACGTGCTATTACCTGGGATGAATTCCGTCAAGATTTCAGAGCTCATCATATTCCTCGGAGCGTGGTTGAAAGCAAGCGTGAGGAATTCCGCAACCTGAAGCAAGGCTCTTTGTCTGTCTATGACTACAACAAGTTGTTTCAGAAGCTCGCCCGCTTTGCTAAGCAGGACGTACCTGATGAGAAGAGAATGATATACCAGTTCAGGGATGGTCTCAGAGAAGAAATTCAGCTAGCTCTTGTTCTCTTCGAGCCCTTGAGATACGATGAGTTCTACAACATGGCATTGAAGCAAGAGGCTGATCAATTGAGGTGTGATGCTTCCAAGAAGCGAGTCAGAGAGGCTACTCCTTCTTCCTCTACTCAAGTGGCCAAGCAGCAGAAGTATTGGCTTCCTCCTCCTCCGTTTCGTCAGCCGTATCAGCAGAAGAGTAAAGGTGGCAGTGGATCTTCCCAACCACCCAACCCTGGCTTTCAGAACAAGACTTTGTCTCAAGCTCCAAGATCGAGTGATCCATATCACCGTCCGCTTTTAGAGGTCACATGCAACAAGTGCCAACAGAAGGGTCACTATGCCAACAAGTGTCTCGACCAGAGGCGTCTTCCTCCTCCTCCTCCTGTCAGATCGGCAAGTACAGCTGTGGTCAAGCATAACCCCAAGTCCGCCAAGGTCAACTTGCTGAATGCAGCTCAGGCAGAGGACTCGCCAGATGTGATCATGGGTAACCTTCCTGTTAATGACATTCCCGCAAGAGTTCTCTTTGACACTGGTGCATCTTTATCATTTTTATCGAAGCCTTTTGCATCCATGCATGATGTGCATACTATTGATTTGCCTAAGCTGATAGCGGTTTCTTCTCCGGGTTTGTTCATGAACACAAAAATGATGGCTCCGGATGTTACTATCACCTTGGGCGATTACAAGTTCCTTTCTTCTCCCATGGTTCTTGGTAACTCGGATATTGGTCTTATTCTCGGGATGGATTGGCTTTGTAAGCACAAGGCGCATCTTGATTGTGCTGCAAGGCAGATTCAATTGACTCATTCGTCTGAGGATGTAATTGTCTTTGCCACTCATGATGATACTATCCGTCTGTTTTCTCTCAATGAGAAGGGTGAACTGGATGCTATATCGCAAATTCCAGTCATTTGCGAATATCAAGACGTCTTTCCAGAAGAGCTTCCAGGAATGCCTCCGCACCGGCCAGTTGAATTCGTCATCGATCTTGAGCTTGGCACGGAACCTGTGTGCAAGCGTCCCTACAAGCTCGGACCTGAAGAGTTGAAGGAGCTGAAGAAGCAACTCGATATTCAAGAGAGAATGGGTCTCATCCGGCCTAGTTCTTCTCCGTGGGGTTGTGGTGTTCTTTTCATGAAGAAGAAGGATGGAACGGACCGACTTTGTGTTGATTACCGTCCATTGAACAAGAAGACCATCAAGAACAAATACCCACTTCCCAACATCAATGAGTTGTTCGAACAACTCAAAGGTGCCCAAGTATTCTCCAAGCTTGATCTCCATATGGGTTATCATCAGATTCGAATCCGTGAGCAAGATATTCCCAAGACGGCTTTCAGGACAAGCTATGGTTCATATGAATACACTGTCATGTCTTTTGGCCTCGTCAATGCTCCTCCGACTTTCTCTCGCATGATGAACTTCATCTTCAACGCTTACACCAATGACTTCGTTTTGGTCTATCTTGACGACATCCTGGTTTTCTCGAAGAACAAGGAAGATCATGCCAAGCACTTGCGTTTGGTACTCGATAAGTTGAGGGAACACAAGTTCTATGCCAAGTTCTCCAAGTGCGAATTTTGGCTCGATGAGGTTCTTTATCTTGGTCATATCATCTCTGCCATGGGCATTGCCGTGAATCCTAAGAAGGTGTCTGCAATTGTGAATTGGGAACCTCCTCTGAACGTGAAGCAACTCCGTAGCTTCCTCGGTCTCGCAAGATATTATCAAAGATTCGTTGAAAACTTTTCTAAGATCACGAAGCCTCTCTCAAATCTTCTCCAGAAGCACGTCAAGTACGTTTGGTCTTCGGAGTGTGACATTGCTTTCAACACTTTGAAAGAGAAGTTGATCACTGCTCCAGTTCTGACTCCGCCCGATGAATCCAAGCCGTACGAGGTCTTTTGTGATGCCTCTCTCCAAGGTCTTGGCGCAGTGTTGATGCAAGAGAAGAAATTTGTTGCTTATACCTCTCGCCAGTTGAAGCCCAATGAGAAGAACTACCCCACTCATGATCTCGAGTTGGCGGCAGTTGTGCATGCTCTTTTGACTTAGAGACATCTCTTATTGGGAAGAAAAGTGGACATTTTCACTGACCACAAGAGTCTTAAGTACATCTTCACTCAGCCTAATCTCAACCTCAGGCAAACTCGATGGGTCGAAATGATTCAAGAGTATAATCCGAGTATCGAGTATACTCCAGGCAAGGCCAATGTGATTGCTGACGCATTGAGTAGGAAAGCTTATTGCAACATTCTGATTCTCAAGCCTTATCAACCCGAACTTTGTGAAGCTTTCCGCAAACTTAATCTGCAAGTTGTTCCTCAAGGTTTCCTTGCCAACCTTCAAGTCTCTCCTACCTTAGAAGACCAGATTCGCCAAGCCCAGCTTCTTGATGCTATGGTGAAAAAGGTGAAAATTGGGATTGCCAAGAGTCAACCCAAGTACAAGTGCTACCGCCTTGATGACAAGGACACTCTCTTCTTCGAGGATCGTATTGTTGTACCCAAAGGTGACCTTCGTAAAGTGATCATGAATGAGGCTCACAATTCTCTCCTCTCCATCCACCCTGGGAGCACGAAGATGTATCAGGACCTTAAGTAGGCTTATTGGTGGACTCTAATGAAGCGCGAGATTGCTCAATTCGTGAATGAGTGTGATGTCTGCAGAAGAGTGAAGGCAGAACACCAAAGGCCAGCTGGTCTCCTCCAACCTCTTGCCATTCCAGAATGGAAGTTTGACCACATTGAAATGGACTTCGTGACTGGGTTTCCAAACTCCAAGCGTGGCAATGATGCTATATTCGTTGTCATCGACAAACTCACTAAAGTGGCTCACTTTCTGCCTATCAAAGAGTCAATCACTGTAGCTCAATTGGCGGAACTCTATACCTCTCGAATTGTCTCTCTGCATGGTATTCTACAAGTGATCTTTTCAGACCGTGGCAGCATCTTTACCTCCAAGTTTTGGGATTCTTTTCAGAAGGCCATGGGCACCAACATCCGCTTCAGCGTAGCTTTCCATCCTCAAACTAGCGGTCAAGTGGAGTGTGTCAACTAGATTCTTGAAGATATGCTCAGGGCTTGTGTGATCTCCTTCGGCATGAAGTGGGAGGATTGTCTTCCTTATGCTGAATTCTCCTACAACAACAGTTTTCAAGCAAGTTCGGGCAAGGCCCCATTTGAAATTTTGTATGGCAGGAAGTGTCGTACCCCTCTCAACTGGTCTGAAACCGGTGAACGTCAGCTTCTCAGAAATGACTTAATCACAGAGGCAGAGGAAATGTGTAAAGTCATTCGAGATAACCTCAAAGCAGCCCAATCCCGCCAGAAGAGCTACTATGACAGTAAGCACCGTGATTTGGCTTTCTAAATCGGAGATCATGTTTACCTCCGCGTCTCTCCTATGAAAGGTACTCGTCGCTTCGGTATCAAAGGGAAGCTTGCCCCCAGATACGTGGGACCTTTCAAGATTGTCAGCAAAAGAGGCGATCTCGCCTACCAACTCGAGCTTCCTTCAAACTTTGCAAATGTTCATGATGTGTTCCATGTCTCTCAGCTCCGAAAGTGCTTCAAGACTCCTGACCGCACCATCAACTTCGAGGACATTGAGCTCCAAGAAGATCTCTCCTATCGTGAGCACCCCGTTGCTATTCTCGAAGAGACTGAACGCAAGACTCACAACAAGTCAATCAAATTCCTCAAAGTCAAGTGGTCACACCATTCCGACCGTGAATCTACCTGGGAACGCGAGGATCACCTCCGTTCTGAGTAACCGGTGTTCTTTCAGTCCTAGATCTCGGGACGAGATCCTTTCGTATTGGTGGAGTGTTGTAACACCCCGGATGTGATTTACCCTATATGTACTCCAACTCTTGTTTCCGGCCTTAAGTTATTTTATTTTCTCGGGTTCGGGTTTTTGTCTCCGTGTGTTGTTGTCATTGTCATGCATCTCATATCATGTCATCATCTGCATTGCATTTGCATACGTGTTCATCTCATGCATTCGAGCATTTTCCTCGTTGTCCGTTTTGCATTCCGGCGCTCCGTTCTCCTCCGGTGGTCAATTCTACCTTTCTTTCATGTGTGGGGATTAAACATTTCCGGATTGGACCAAGACTTGCCAAGCGGCCTTGGTTTACTACCGGTAGACCGCCTGTCAAGTTTCGTACCATTTGGACTTCGTTTGATACTCCAACGGTTAACCGAGGGACCAAAAAGGCCTTGTGTGTGTTGCAGCCCAACACCCCTCCAAGTTGGCCCAAAACCCACCTAAACCCTCTCCATCATCTAGAGCGTTCGATCACGATCGCGCGGCCGAAAACCGCACCTCATTTGGACTCTCCTAGCTCCTCCTATGCATATATATAGCCCTTTCCCGAAAATCCCGGATCCACTCCAACCCTAACCCTAGATCCAGCTCCTCCGCGCGGCCGGACACATCCGCCGGCCGCCGGACACGTCCGTCCACCAGCCCGCGCCAATCGACGCCCGCCACGTGGCGCCTCCGTGCCCACTTCGCCGCCCGCCGCCGCCGGCCCGCGAGAGCCCGGGGCCGGCCCTCTTCTTCCCC